>NC_064614.1:119476843-119786114 GCF_023898315.1 Schistocerca nitens | reverse complement strand
ACGGTTCTCGTACCCATGCTCTATGAACCGGGTAAGATTCAAGACCTGTCCAGTGCAAGTTTTCCCAGGGCGAAACCCCGCCTGTTCCGGAATTATCTGATGGTCAATATTAGGCACAAGTCGATTCAGCAGCATGCGCTCGAACACCTTGTACAAGCAGCAAAGTAATGTTACCGGTCTGCAATTTTTTGGCTCGTCCAATGGTTTGCCGGGTTTTGGAATGGCTATGACCTTGCCCTTTCTCCAGATTTTCGGGATCTTGTTTAGCCGGATACAGGTACTGAAAAGTAGGAGCAGCCAGTTTTTCGTGTACTCGCCAAATTTAAAGATCTGTTCATTCCTAAGGTCGTCTAGCCCTGCTGCTTTGCCAGGTTTCAGAGATTTAAGTGCGGACTCTAGCTCTTCGATGGTAAATGGACGGCTGTAGTAGTTCGTGTCTCTTTCGCCACTTCTTATTGGGATGGTTTTTGCTGGAGTCTTCGTTTTCCCATTAAGAACGAGGTGGTGCGCTATTTGGTTGGCTGTTACTCTTGGTGCTTCCCTTTGCTGCTTAGGGTCATTATTTAGCTTCTTAATTGTCTTCCAGGCAATCCGGCTAGAATGTTTCATGTTTACACTTTCAATTAGATGTTGCCATTCTTTTCGGCGCTTCTCGATTAGCTGGTCGGTAAGTGCATTTGCAAGTTCAAGAGTCTCTTCAGAGAATGGGTTCTCCTCATACTTTTCCTTATATGCATCGTATAGTTGCCGGCTGTCTTTCGTTAGGCCCGGTACAAACTCCGTTCTGCAGCCCCTAGGGATAGACTTTCTTGATACATTCTGGACGATTTCTATGAACTTATCGTAGTTGCTGGGTGTTGGTTCTAGAGCTTGCAGCTTTTCGTCGATTCCAATTGCGAAACCTTTCCAGTTTGCCCTCTTGAAATTAAATGTTCGTCGAAATGGAATCCGCACTGGCGCCGCAGTAGAAGCGTCCACGTTGCGGCCCTGGGAGGACTACTTGTAGTCCTGCTGATTCTGCTACCACCAAGCCATTACAAGAAAGAAATTACGGATATGAAATTTGTATTGAATTTAGGAGTAAAGTAACATATGCTGATTTTGTTTCGGATTGTAGCAATAGTGTTTGCCAAATGACTAGTATCCTTCACGCTGTAATGATATTTCATAAGCAATGCAACCTGTGTAAATGAAAGCCAATGATGGCCGAACCTAACGGATCGAGAGTTAACGGAAAGGCACTGAAAAAGGCGCGAACTCATCCAGCACCATCAGACAAAACTGAGAGAAAATCCAGGTGGATGACGAGTGTCATACGCGCGAGCAACCGATGCTAACGTAACTCCACAAAAAAAGTCAAGAGGGGTTATGTTTGGTGAGGGGTTATGGTTGGTGAATTTTGTTAGACCGTATCTACCGATCCATCTGTGCGGAAAGGTTTCATCCAAGAACTGGCGAATAAACATTCCCCAGTGTGGTGGGGAAGCATCTTGTTGAAACGTTACCAACGTTTGAAATTCCTGTAACTGAGATGCTACGTAAATGTCCAACATGCCCAAGTAAACTGTTGCCTTAAAGATAAAAAAATAATAAAAAAAACTCCTTCCGAACAGGCCATGAAGGCCCAACGGAACTGACCGACCGTCGTGTCATCCTCAGCTCATAGGCGTCACTGGATGCGGATATGGAGGGGCAAGTGGTCAGCACACCACTGTCCCGGCCGTATGTCAGTTTCCGAGACCGGAGCCGCTACTTCTCAGTCAAGTAGCTCCTCAGTTTGCCTCTCGAGGGCTGAGTGCGCCCCACTTGCCAACAGCGCTCGGCAGACCGGATGGTCACCCACCCTAGTGCTAGAACAGCCCGACAGCGCTTAACTTCGGTGACCTGACTGGGACCGGTGTTACCACTGCGGCATGGCTGTTGGCGCCTTAAAGATAATGAATGAATGCTTGTGTGATATCTTGTGGGACTTAACTGCTAAGGTCATCAGTCCCTAAGCTTACTCACTACTTAACCTAAATTATCCTAAGGACAAACACACACACCCATGCCCGAGGGAGGACTCGAACCTCCACCGGGACCAGCCACACAGTCCACGACTGCAGCGCCTTGGACCGCTCGGCTAATCCCGCGCGAGGCCCTTAAAGATGAGCTCAGTGAAAAAGGACGAGCAGTACCGCGGTACTTTTACCTCCGGGCTGTCCCTTAACTGCTGTACTACGATATGACGGTTCTCCGATCCCTTGATCCGAATACTACGATTGCTTACTTTCCTGGAGATGCGAAAAGTCTCTTCGTCGACGAAAAACTTTATTAAGGTAATCATCGTCTGCACCGTTTCGTTCCAGCACGTTCCTAGCAAACTCAGCATGCCTGGTGCTGTCATCAAGCTGAAAAATTGGCAAGAGTTGCTCCCATTCGTGTAAAACCTTCCCCACAGTGCTCTGATGTCTGTTCTTTTGGAAACACGACGTGTCGATTTCCGCGGAATGAGCTGAAATACTCCACGAGCGTCGTCAACAGTGTCGTCACTCATTCCAAGTCTACCGCTTCTTGCCTTGTCATCAATGCTGACCTGTCTCTTTAAACCATTCGCGCTACCTTTTGATGTTCTTCGCGTCTGGCAGTTCTCGACCATAGCCACTTTGGTTCAAATGGTTCAAATGGCTCTGAGCACTATGGGACTTAACAGCTATGGTCATCAGTCCCCTAGAACTTAGAACTACTTAAACCTAACTAACCTAAGGACATCACACAACACCCAGCCATCACGAGGCAGAGAAAATCCCTGACCCCGCCGGGAATCGAACCCGGGAACCCGGGCGTGGGAAGCGAGAACGCTACCGCACGACCACGAGATGCGGGCTAGCCACTTTGGATATAACGCTAAACTGTAATAGGAGGCCGGGTTTCATGAAACCACAAAACGCATACGCTGTCTCCTACATAGATGCCATTGTGACAGAAGAACTCTTAAATTGCACTTTCTGTAACAGGAGAGATAGACAGATAAATAGATAGAGAGACGGAAAGAGAGAGAGAAAAGAAATCAGATGCTGTCAGAGCACTTGTAGAAATATATCCATAAGAACTTCATGAGTTAAGCTCATAGACATGTGGGAAGTACGTCCATAAAAGACTTTACGATTTAAGGTACCATCTGTAAAAAATCGCATAGACACGTGGAAGTGTATCTATAGAGAACTTTATGGGTTTTACTACTATGTAAAACAAAACACATAATTGTATCTAGCATGATGATGGGAGCTGAAGAAATGATTTAAAATTTATGCCACGGTCAGGACTTTAACCGAGTCCTCCTCACTTAGTAGGAAAGCATGCTAGCCGTTGCACCACCCAAGCACTGCAGCTCACATAGTTGCATGGACTACCCTAGTCCAGTGCCCTGCCCAACACAAACTTCCTTTCTTCAGCATACCTGCCTTGTAAGCAATGAGACCCGGATCCAAGTCCCACCCACCTGACAAATTTTAAATAATTTCTTCAGCTTCCATCATTATCATAGATAAAGATGAGACTCAACTATCCTGAGGGAAATTCAATTATATCGTATCTAGCAAAGTTCCTAAAAAATTTTTTTGGGGGGTAATCAAGGAAAGATTTATTACCTACCCTGTACTACGGAAATCGTTTTGTACGTGAGAAGAGCCATTAGAAATGCTACAAATTCTGACGAACCATCAGTATTATAAGCAGAAACAATTTCGGGTGTGAAAAGTTTTCGCCAATACTCAACATAATTATTTGTATGCCTTCTTGCGCGGTTTATTAATTTACTTAAAAAAATGGTTCAAATGGCTCTGAGCACTATGGGACTTAACATCTGTTGTCATCAGTCCCCTAGAACTTAGAACTACTTAAACCTAACTAACCTAAGGACATCACACACATCCATGCCCGAGGCAGGATTCGAACCTGCGACCGTAGCAGTCACGCGGCTCCGGACTGAGCGCCTAGAAGCGCGAGACCACCGCGGCCGGCTATTTACTTAAAAAAGTGACAATATGTCGTTAGATGTATGTATTAAAAAGTGCATTAGACATATGTCGATGTTTGTTCCAATACTTTCCACTAATTGCGATCCAAGAAGGCGAAGTTTGTTTCAAAATTTTCTGAATCATTGCGGAAAATTCTCCACTGACTTTTAATGACCCGATCTCCCGCACAAGCGGTACTGCATTTCGTGCAACAGATATTCGTTGTGGTGGTTGCTGACGATTTGAGGCAGTCAGTCCAACAAATCTAACAGACTTTCTTTGAGGAACAATGAAGTATTTAATACTTCTTGAGGAGATTGTTATAGTGACACAGAGACATTTGGATGTCAGTCTCAAAGAAAATAACAAGGACCACACTAAAGCCTAAAATGTTTTCATACTCACTTCCGTTCATTTTTCCGTTTACCAAATCACTGCAAAACTGGCCCAGAACATTACACTGTGCTGTAATACGCTTCAGTTCAAAGCTTTTAACGTTCGGATATCTGTAGCAATTATTCTGTCGATATGTAATCTACTTCTTCTAACAGGAAGCACTTTATGTCTTTAATATAAATTTTCACACATTTTTTCTTGTAACATAACACATTTTCTTGACTGGAATATACAATTGCTTGATATTTTCTATCCGTTTCGTACTACGCATTTTACATATCTTTACCCAGTTAGTCGTCGTTTTGCGAGTCTAATGTTCGGTGTTGGTTTTGTCTTTAGAAACTATCCCTCAAACGACAAAAGGTGTTTACAGATATCCGCATACATTTGTAGCGTGAGGTATGTCTCGCGGAATGGCCATTCTCACAGGCCTCTGGTTTTTTGCCTCCTCGCTCAAGTCCCTTCGCTGACTCAATCTGTCATAAAACAACCTCTGAACTCTTAGAGTATTCTGCCGGTGCTTGGATACCGAGGGAAGCACAATCTGACGGCACGCAGAACGCGTTCAGTGAGGTATCCGAAGGCGTTTGGATACTGCGTGTCTATCTAAAGGGAACTCCTAACGCAGTTGCGTAATGACAGACAATTGTTTCATGTTCTACAATTATCATGCCGCTGTTTTGGAAAAACAGTAAAAACCAAGCACTGAATGGCAGAATCAGTAATTAAATCTAGGTCCTCAGAAAGATGAGTCCTATGTCTTAAACCACTTCGTCAAAGAACGACACAAACTTAAAATTTAGAGAAGGCGTAGATCTTATACTGTAGGCGTCGTTTAAGAAGGGATTTTTCGAAAATTCAACTTTAAGGAGGTGAAATAGGGGACTAAGGTTTTTTTAAACACCACTATTAATGCAATTTTGAATTTAGATCTACGGAAATTGGTATTTGGTTTCTCGGTCAGAAATAAAAAATCTTGTTTCAACATTTTTGAAAATTTAACCCTATGGGTATGAAATTGCGGGTCTTAACTTTTTTTGAAAATGTATGATTATCAAAGAATCACTAACTAATTTTTAAAGCTACATCTTTGAACGTTGGTGTATTTTTTCAGTACCGGTACACATATACCATTTAGTTTCATAGCGCCCGCATCTCGTGGTCGTGCGGTAGCGTTCTCGCTTCCCACGCCCGGGTTCCCGGGTTCGATTCCCGGCGGGGTCAGGGATTTTCTCTGCCTCGTGATGGCTGCGTGTTGTGTGCTGTCCTTAGGTTAGTTAGGTTTAAGTAGTTCTAAGTTCTAGGGGACTTATGACCACAGCAGTTGAGTCCCATAGTGCTCAGAGCCATTCGAACCATTTAGTTTCATAGCCTTACGCTCCCGACTAAAATTACTGGCGTATTTAGCATTCTCTATGGCCTCTCTGAATAACCTGTCATAGTATCCGTTCGTGCTCACCAGAACCTGAGTCTTGTCAAATTGAATAAGATTGTCTCCTGGCTGCAGAGGTGTTTCGTAACATGATCTGTCTGTTCCTGTCCTTATAAAGTTGCTCCGTGTTTTTTTTTTTTCAGTCGTTTCTTTCATCATTCATTCTGTAATACCCACACACGCGTCTCCATGACTAATGGTACTCCCTACATTGCTACTTTTTCCAGCGGTTTGCGAGCTTCCTTGACCATCGAAGATGTTTATGAAATTTTCTATTGGGCTTTTAGACTACGGCCTTATTCCGTTTATACAGAATCTTCGCTATGTGATCAATGATGTCTTTCAAGAACGGCAGGAAAACTTTGGAATATGCAGACGTGCTGGTCTTAACGCTCTTTTTGTTTCAGCGAACGAATAATCATTAATCAGCTGCAGCCTGGTGAGATATTGCGATTCTGCATCGAGCACCTCCGGTTCAGAAACATTCCTCGCTCTATCCACTAATGTTCTTACGACATTGCACTTTTGCTGTGGATGGTGGTTTGAATGCCGGTGTAGTTAAGGGCCCTTGTGTGTGGGCTTTCGGTATATCATATGACGCAATCTACAATTTTCGTCCTTGAAGATTATCAAATCTTAAAAATTCAGTCTACCATGAGCCTCCTCCTCCTCCTCCTCCATGGTGAAACGCATTTTCAGATTAATTTTATCGAGATTTTCATGAAGTTGTTTTTATTGGTTGAGATTTGGTATTGATCATCTATTATTTGAACCCTTCCCATATCCAAAGAGAGCTAGCCTTCGGCTCACCCTAGCCAGTGCAATAATGACGTCGGTAAATAATCCGTTAGAGTGTCTAAGTTATGATCTAGTGTCATGGAGCACACAGATTGCGAGTGAACACTTCCCTGCGAAAGAAAATAATGAAAACAAACACATATGCTTATACAAAGAAGAGAACTTTAACGAGCATTGTTGCCTATTTTATTTAGAGAACTGCAAAATCTTTCCTACTAAGTTTCAGTTTATGTTGCGCAAAGACAATGTTTAAACCCGAATCCTATACGAAATGTCCTATAAATGCGATGAACGGCTCCCGGTATTTTGATTTGGCACCACATCGGCAGCTAGCACGTTGGTTTCGCTACTTGTTTACTACGAAAATTCTCATTTTATCTCACGGGGCTGAATGAATCACGGTCCAGGTCTCACCCTCGCAAAAAAATCTGAGGCAGTCGCTGTGAATCCAACACTTGACGTCCGATTCAGTACGCAGCCTGTTTGTCCCTTCCTAAGGAACTGCAACGTGACACTTAAGATGACTGCTAACGAACAAGGTGTGTTGCATCTGCTTGAAGTTTCGACAGAAACATTACTCAGCTACAGTCATAGTGTTAACAAATATATTATTCAACCGTAGAGTATGAGCGTTAAAAAACTGGAATGCAGTATCCTTGACTCGTTTCTGCTGTAGTTCAGTTGAATCGTAACACAGCGTGAAGTACGGGAGCAGAACAGCTTGAGTCGTCATAGCTCGTATGAAAAAGCAGTGGGTCAGCTGCTTGACGGTCGGTCGTTTTTCGCTGTTTGAGACCGCAGGGAGTGCTGGTCGACTGTTATTGTTCTTTCGACGGTGGAAACGAGACCACGACTCTCAAACCGCAATAATGCTGAATGAAGAACAGAAGTGCTAGGTACATAAGCAAAACCTCTTCCGCCCCAAGACACCGTCGCAGTAACAACGTCGTCACTGAGCGTGTTCCACTACTGCGTTCCACGTCAGTCGAAGAAATTTTCAATGAGAATAATAGGAACTTGGATTGACATGTAATCCATTGGACGTATAATAAAACGCCTTACTGTGTCAGGAGCAGATAGCATTAGGGAAATTTACTTTCGCTGAGTATGAGATCGATCAAAGGATTGGAATTCACTTTTAAATCTTCTAGTTTTTGTATGTTCATCCTTTTGACTTAAGGTCTTGGGGACTACAGTCTTTCACTGTTGTAAGAAAATGAAACGCATACATCTGTCCTTATGACCTTATTTATTATGTAGCTACCAGTTTCAGCACTTCAATTCGCCATCTTCAGGCCGTAGTTTATGCTGAAGGGGTTCAAAAAATGGCTCTGAGCACTATGGGACTTAACATCTGAGATCATTAGTCCCCTAGGACTTAGAACTACTTAAACCTAACTAACCTAAGGACATCACACGCATCCATGCCCGAGGCAGGATTAGAGCCTGCGACCGTAGCGGTCGCGCCGTTCCAGACTGAAGCGCCTGGAGCCGCGCGACCACAGCGGCCATATACACACTGGATCAGTCGCCAACTTGACTGGTGTACGCAAGACTATTTGTAACTGTGGTGTCAGCACTCCACCTGCGGGTGGTGACATTTCACCCTTATGGGCATCATCAGAGTGTGTAAAAGTAGTTGGATATGTAACCCATCCGTCATAAAGACATATAAAGGTAGACCTTGTGTTTTATATGTTTTTATGACGGTTGAGTTGCATATCAAGTTACTATTTGGTATGGCTTTACGACGGATGGGTTACATATCCAGCTACTTGTACACAATCTGATGATGCCCCCAAAAGGATGAAACGCTTCATTGATGTCAATTAATTTCGCAACGAAAACAATTTTTATTTTGAAATAGGCCTTTCTTCCAGCCAAGGAACAAAGATTCACGACGATTTTCGTCTATTATCGATATCGATTCTGGTAATACACTACTGGTCATTAAAATTGCTACACCAAGAAGAAATGCAAATGATAAAAGGGTATTCACTGGACAAATATATTATATTAGAACTGACATGTGATTACATTTTCACGCAATTTGGGTGCATATATCCTGAGAAATCAGTGCCCAGAACAACCACCTCTTGCCCTAATAACGGCCTTGATACGACTGGGCATTGAGTCCAACAGAGCTTGGATGCTGTTTACAGGTACAGATGCCCATGCAGCTTCAACACGATAACACAGTACATCATGAGTAGTGACTGGCGTATTGTGACGAGCCAGTTGCTCGGCCACCATTGACCAGACTTTTTCTATTGGTGGGAGATCCGGAGAATGTGCTGGCCACGGCAGCAGTCGAACATTTTCTGTATCCAGAAAGGCCCGTACAGGACCTGCAACATGCGGTCGTGCATTATCCTGCTGAAATGTAGGGTTTCGCAGGGATCGAATTAAGGGTAGAGCCACGGGTCTTAACACATCAGAAATGTAACGTCCACTGTTCAAAGTGCCGTCAATGCGAACGAGAGGTGACCGAGGCGTGTAACCAATGGCACCCCACATCATCACGCCGGGAGATACGCCAGTATGGCGATGACGAATACACGGTTCCAATGTGCGTTCACCGCGATGCCGCCAAACGGGGATGCGACTATCATGATGCTGTAAACAGAACCTGGATTCGTCCGAAAAAATGACGTTTTGCCATTCGTGCACCCACGTTCGTCGTTGAGTACACCATCGCAGGCGCTCCTGCCTGTGATGCAGCGTCAAGGGTAACCGCAGCCATGATCTCCGAGCCGATAGTCCATGCTGCTGCAAACGTCGTAGAACTGTTCGTGCAGATGGTTGTTGTGTTGCAAACGTCCCCATCTATTGACTCAGGGTTCGAGACGTGGCTGCACGATCCGTTACAGCCATGCGGATAAGATGCCTGTAATCTCGACTGCTAGTGATACGAGACCGTTGGGATCCAGCACGGCGTTCCGTATTACCCTCCTGAACCCACCGATTCCATATTCTGCGAGCAGCAATGTCGTGATACGATAAACCTCAATCGCGATCGGCTACAATCCGACCTTTATCAAAGTCGGAAACGTGATGGTACGCATTGCTCCTCGTTACACGTGGCATCACAACGTTTCACCAGGCAGCGCCGGTCAACTGCTGTTTGTGTATGAGAAATCGGTTGGAAACTTTCCTCATGGCAGCACGTTGTAGGTGTTGCCACTGGCGCCAACCTTGTGTGAATGCTCTGAAAAGCTAATCATTTGCATATCACAGCATCTTCTTCCTATCGGTTAAATTTCGCCAGTAGTGTATGTTGGATCCGGGAATTCCAAGACTTTCCAATGTGTTTTAAGTTTTAAGTATAATTTTTTATACGTACTTTCGAATTTGCTGCAGTAATTTCTCATTTACTATATGAATTCTGAAGTTATATTAATATGCTAAGCTAATTAGCAACATCACTCATTTGCACTATTTTAAAATTAGTTATTGAATAATGTTTGAGTTACTCGTAGCTGCTCAAAGTTTAAAGATCAGTGAGCGTAATTTTTCGCAATCCTATGCGGTCAGGCGCTATTTAAGTCAGAGTGATATCTACTGCAGTCCGATACTTTAAGCCTCAGGAGTGCCGTAGTTTAGTCCAGAGAGCCGGCCAGTGTGGCCGAGCGGTTCTAGGCGCTTCAGTCTGGAACCGCGCGACCGCTACGGTTCCAGGTTCGAATCCTGCCTCGGGCATGGATGTGTGTGATGTCCTTAGGTTAGTTAGGTTAAAGTAGTTCTAAGTTCTAGGGGACTGATGACCTCAGAAGTTAAGTCGCATAGTGCTCAGAGCCATTTGAACCATTTTTTCGTCCAGAGACTTAAATATCCGTCAAAACTAGAAGTAGATTTTTACTAATAAATATCCCTCCCCCCGCCCAAAAAAAGAAGAAAAAAAAGAAACAGTCCCTAAAACTTATAAGTAAAACATTGGCACCTTTAATGCGTGAGTGATCAGGTGTTTCCAAGACCGGAACGTCTTTGGCGTTTCTTCACTCATAATCAGGTGAGACTGCGGTCAAATGCGGGTTTAGTAGTTCGTATGAGAATCGAAAATGAAATTAAAATGATTTCTTAAGTACTAAATTTGAATCAAACTTGTAAGTGATAGTTGAAAGGAGAATCAATAGTATCGCACTGTATATCGAAGCTGGAAAAGACGTTGTCGGTAATTATGTTAGGTCTTGTAGAGCCTTGGTTTGTTAACGAAACATGCCTTCGGAGGAAAAATGGAGCAAAATTGCATTTTGGGATTTGGTTTTTAAATCTATGTTGAAATTGCAACAACATTCAGAGGAAATGGCAATCCTTACCGTTGTTATCGTATATCGCGGTGGCTACGTATTCTATAGCAACATTGGTTAGACATTATTGCGACCTCTAAACAGCAGTCAACCGGACCTCGAAACTTTTAAAATGTACACACTGACAACGGCCATTTGCGGCGCTCGGCTTCTTTAAGCAACTCCTTTTACGGGATTCATGTGTTACAGCATCTCTTAGACTGACGTACATACGCAATAGATCCCCAACCTAGATTTGCATTAGCTACAGCAGCCACGTTTCCTCTGCACACGACATCAAAACCATCAAGTTCAAAAGTGTCGCTACGATTTTTCCCAGGTTAATCAACAACCAGCGCAACATATGAAGAAGAAATGACAGTATCTGTGATGATGTATGGCAGAGGAACCATAGACCTTAGTATGCCACATAAATTTCAACTTGATACTTGGCGGCCTGAGACTTCCGGTATAAGTCACCCTCATTCTACCAACGGCCTTGTCAAAGAGGGTGGAGGAGCGGAAAGAGATTCAGGGGACTCTATTGTCCTTGGTGAACGAAACTGCCTCTAAAGGTGGAAGGATCGACAATGGTCAACGGCATGGGGATATAAAAATCAATGGAAACCACAGCATTAAAGAGCTGTAATGTGTATCCACAGCCACGTGGCTTGTAATTGGAAAAGTTTCATGATGATCTCACCATTGGCAAAAGATTCGGGAACAATCTCCCATTCGGATCTCCTGGAGGGGCCTTCCGAGAGGGAGTGACCATGAGAAAAATATTGAACAACCAACGAAAGGATAACGTTCTTTGAGTCGGGGAGTGGAAATTCAGAAGCTTGAACGTGGTAGGGAAGCTAGACAATTAGGAATGGGAAATGTAAAGACTCAATCTAGATAAAATATAGGTAAGTGGAAAGAAGACGAGGATTTCTGGTCAGATGAGTGTAGGGTAATATCAACATCAGCAGAAAATGGTATAACGGGAGGAGGATTCGTTATGAATAGGAAGACAGGGCAGAGAGTGAGTTACTGTGAACCGTTCAGTGACAGGGTTGTTCTCATCAGACTCGACAGCAAACCAACACCGCAACGATAGTTCAAGTACGCATGCCGATGTCGCAAGCAGTAGGATACTGAGCCGTTGATTCAGTACATAAAGGGAGATGAAAATCTAATACTCATAGGAGCCTGGAATGTGGTTGTTGGGGAAGGAGTGCAAGGAAGGTGTTAAGAGAGATTGTGTACCAGGAACAAGAGAGGAGAAAGACTAATTGACTTCTGTAATAATTTCAGCTACTAATAGCCTACACTCTGTTCAAGAATCGCCAAGTCACGAGAAAGTGGGTTACGGAAGTACTAAGATATGAAGAGATAAGCTCGAAGTTACGTAAG
Source organism: Schistocerca nitens (assembly GCF_023898315.1). NCBI lineage: Eukaryota > Metazoa > Arthropoda > Insecta > Orthoptera > Acrididae > Schistocerca > Schistocerca nitens. Next base: position 119,773,806 of record NC_064614.1, on the reverse strand, counting down.
ACTATGTATACTGCAGTAAGGAATGGGCCCAGTAGATTGAAGAGAAATGTGAATCTCTAGAAAGAGCAATCACAGAAGTTGGAAAGAAAAACATAGGTACAAAGAAGGTAACTGCTAAGAAACCATGGGTAACAGGAGAAATACTCCAGTTGATTGATGAAAGGAGGAACACAAAAATATTCAGGGAAATTCAGGAATACAAAAATACAAGTCGCTGAGGTATGAAATAAATAGGAAGTGCAGGGAAGCTAAGACGAAATGACTGGATGAAGAATGTGAGAAAATCGTAAAGGAAATGATTGTCGTAAGGGCTGACTTAGGATATAGGAAAGTCAAAGCAACCTTCCGTGAAATTAAACGCAAGGGTGGCAACATTAAGAATGCAAAAAAAAAAAAAAAAAAATGGTTCAAATGGCTCTAAGAACTATGGGACTTGACATCTGAGGTCATCAGTCCCCTAGACTTAGACTACTTAAACCTAACTAACTTAAGGACATCACACACATCCATGCCCGAGGCAGGATTCGAACCTGCGACCGTAGCAGCAGCGCGGTTCCGGACTGAAGCGCCTAGAACCGCTCGGCCACATTAAGAATGCAACTGGACTTCCACTGTTAAATGCAGAGGAGACGCATATAGGTGCAAAGAGTACACTAAGGGCCTCTATAAGGTGGAAGATTTGTCTGATGTGATGGAAGAAGAAACAGGAGTCGATTTAGAAGAGATAGGGGATCCAGTATTAGAACCCGAACTTAAAAGAGCTTCAGAAGACGTAAAATCAAATAAAACAGAAAGGTTACGTAACATTCCATCAGAGTTCCTAAAATCATTGGGGAAAACGGCAACAAAATGACTATTCACGTTGGCGTGTGGAATGTGAGAGTCTGGCGATATATCATCTGACTTTCGAAAAAACATCAACCGCCCGCATCTCGTGGTCGTGAGGTAGCGTTCTCGCTTCCCACGCCCGGGTTCCCGGGTTCGATTCCCGGCGGGGTCAGGGATTTTCTCTGCCTCGTGACGGCTGGGTGTTGTGTGCTGTCCTTAGGTTAGTTAGGTTTAAGTAGTTCTAAGTTCTAGGGGACTTATGACCACAGCAGTTGAGTCCCATAGTGCTCAGAGCCATTTGAACCATTTTTTGAAAAACATCAACCACACAATTTACAAGACTGCAAGAGCTGACAATGCGAGAATCAACGTACAATCATCTTGACGGCTCATGCATCCAAGTTGGTGACAAGAATAATAAGCAGAAGAATGGAAAATAAAATGGTGGCTGTGTTAGATGACGATCAGTTTGTCTTTATGAAAGTTAAAGGCTGATAATGGTAGCAAGACTAAAGAAAGATCAACACACGTTCATTGGACTTATCGACCTGGAAAAAGCGTTTGCTAATGTCAAATGGAGAAAGATGTTCGAAGTTCGGAGGAAAATAGGGGTAAGCTACAAGGAGAGATGGGAAATACGCAATATGTACAAGAGCCAAGAGGGAACAATAAAAGTGGAAGACCAAGAACGGAATAAGATTAAAAAGAGTGTTAGGCAGGGGTGTAGTCTTTCGCCCCTACTGTTCAAGCTATACATTGAAGAAGTAATAATGGAAATAAAGAAAGGTTCCGGAGTGGAATTAAAATTCAAGGTGAAAAGATATCAAAGATACAATTCGCCGATGACATTGCTATCCTCAATGAAAGTTAAGAAGGATTACACGACCTGCTAAATGGAATGAGCAGTGTAATGTGTACAGAATGTGGATTGAGCGTAAATCGAAGAAGAAACTAATGAGAATTAGCGGAAATGAGAACAAAGAGGAACTTAACATCAGGATTGATGGTCACGAAAGAAATGAAATTCGGTAATTCTTCTCAATAGGCAGCAAAATAACCAAGCAAGGAGAACATCAAAAGCGTACTAGCACTGGAAAAAAGGCATTTCTGGTCAAAAGAAGGCTGCTAGTACCAAACACAGGTGTTAATTTGATGAAGAAATTTCTGAAAATCTTCGTTTGGAGGACAGCATTGTATGGTAGTGGAACAAGGACTGTGGAAAAACCGTAACAGAAGAGAATCGAACCACTTGTGATGTGGTGCTACAGGCGGACGTTGAAAATTAGGTGGTCTGCAATGGTAAAGAATGAGGAGATTCTGCACAGAATTTTAGAGGAAAGGAATATGTGGGAAACACTGACAAGAAGAAGGGACAGGATGATAAGACGTCTGTTAAGACATCAGGGAATTGGACCGAGCATCATGAATTTTGGCACATGTATGTATTTTTTCATGGAGAAGGTGTAACCTCCCCCTCACTTATCGACCTTAATGATAGTGAAAAATTAAACCGCGTGTACCTAATGGAAATTTGGGAAAAGCAATCGTCACCGAGGTTAATTTGTCGGTAAAGAGGGAGGAAAGGGTTACATCTAAATGAAAGGAAAAATGCAAATGAAACTGGTGGAAATTAATTTTGAAATAGGGGTAAAGTTAATAAAGAAAGTAAATGTGCGGCCGTTACGTTAACAATCAACTAGCGGTAATTAGATATTTGAGATTTGGGGGAAATTACGGTCGCCAGTCCTAAGGACAATTACTATAGTAACTGAAAAAGAAAGGTTATTACACATATAATTAGCACTAGAAGCGTGGCAACTGAAGGTTGACAAGTGTAGTGTGAAAACTGAAAGTTTGTCAGAAGTAATAAATTTCGCTACACTTAATTTAGCAAAAGAATTAATAAAACCGGAAAATCGAAAGTTAATTTAGTGACTCAAGTTAATAGTGAGCTTTCTTTCTGAAGCACATCGAAATTCAGTAAAATACGGTTAGTCTTGGACTACCTCAACAGTCATTTCAAAAGCTACTTGAATCTACGCAATTTAGAAATAAGAGATTTAACTTTGAACTTGAATTAAATGATTCTGAACAATTAACAATAGTAAAATTTAGTACGTACCAAGCTGAGCTGCAGTCACAGGTAAGCTAAAATATGGTAACAAAACTAGCACTCTTAATTTGTGCTTGTGTAATCTAAGTATTGTAGCCAGCTATGAATACTTTAACTGAACTTTGAAATTAAAGCAGTGAAATGGAATTATGCTGGCGTTTGAATTTCAACGACACTCGGGTTCATTTCGGAAAAGGAAGGGACCCTGATTGGTAATGCAATTGGGACAATGAGCAACAAAGGTTCATGCTAAGTAGCTGTAATTTTCTGATGCAACAATTTTAAAAGTTTGAAAAGCTGAGGTCTGCCATACAGTTCTAAAACTTTACGTGCTTCCAGTCTTCCTTGTTGGTTGATTGAAGGTTTGAAGCCGTCGATCGAGGATGTGGCGACAGTCACTCATTGTCGGCCGTCGCTGTTGCAGAAGCTGGATGCTGGCGCGCCTTCTTCTCGACACGGTCACCAGAGGAAACGGGCTCTTGATGTGCGCCAGCTAATGCTTCCCGTCCGCGACACCGTGTCAGAAACTATCATCGCAAGTCGAGCGCAATTACATGCTGCCAAACCCCGAAAGCGCGGCAACTCGCGGGAGCTTCACACCACACACCTGCTCCACTCGCTACTCCAGCCAGACTCTCTCATGCTCTGCCCGCGCTCCACGCGGCAGAGTCAACCCTACCAAAGATCCTAAACACTTTGGTTCTCCACACGACCTATCGATGTATGCGTTCGATAGCATAGTTTTCCCTAGGCCAGACCCAGCGTAAAAATACAAATAATCTTTACACAACAAACCAATTATACATCGACATAAATGCATATATATACAAATAGTAAAACAATTACAATATACAAAGACACAGAAACGTCATATATTCAGGTAACAAAATAAGGAAAAAAAATTATAGTACAATAGATGGAAATACGAGGATATGCATTTCCTGCGTTACACGTGCCCCACATTGTCTGAGGACGTTCGTGTAACCTAAACAGACTCAGAAAATGTCCCAAAAAAGAAACAGCGGAAATGCATATGCTCAAAACATCAACAAAATTTAGCATTAGGCTAATTAACCATAAATCAATTTTTAGACCATAATAATTGAGTGGAGACACTCCTAATCTTATTCCACTCTGTCATCTTGCTCAAAATAAAACAGGTTGACAACATATTAAAATTCATAGAAAACATAGAAAATTGTTTAGCTATTCCAAAATCATTAAAATTCGTAACACTATAAGAAATGAAATACTATTGGCAAAATTAATTAGAGTGCATGGTCATAAAAAGAGGTAGATCAAAATACGCAAATAAATAATTAAAAAGAATACACATTTTGTATAATCTTTTCATAATTAATATTCTCGTCACGAGGATCTATTTAACGCTAAACAAGAAAATAATGTACAGCAGATCGACAAAAACATAAATATTAACAGCAGAATTCTTTCACATCAGCTGTCCGCGAAAAAAGAAAAAAACAACTCCACCTTCCGTACTCGCAAGTACAAAGAATGCCGACAGCGGCACAAGAGCCAACAGCGGCACAAGAGCCGACAGCGGCTCCGCCTTGCCAGTATTGTTGCGCCCGCCTGTGCGGCACGCTTGATCTCACTCGCCCTTGTAACGGCGTTTCCAGAACGTCCGTTTCACTGAATTCTTTCGGAAAAACTCACTCCCGAGTAATCTCAAGGAGTCCATAAACACTATCACACTGGATAACTCAACACTGTCCATCATCACACGCATGTACTAGCCTGAAACTTAAAACAGCGTCTAAGTACATCGGCAATGACTAGTAAATCACATATTTATGAAATCTTACAGCTATTTACAAAATCATATTTACATTCCTTAATCTACTGTGACTCAGCTGAAAACTTAAACTAGCAGCTTGGATTTTTCAGTTGATTAGATCATGATTAAATTGATTAAAATTAAATTGATTAATCAAAATTAATTACTTATTAATTACAACTTCTTTAATGTCCTCTTGGTCAGGCAAAAGCAATGCAATATAGCAAATCGTTTAAATCTTACACTCTATCTTTACATACTGTACAAATTACCCATTGTGTGGTATTAATCGATCCTAGGTTGGTACAATTTCAAGTCTGCAATGTTCCGTATACCTAATAGTTTTCCAGAGCTTGGATACTCTAAGCAATAAGCATTTGTGTGAGATATACCAATGACTTTATATGGTCCATTATAAACAAACTTAAATTTAGAGATTTCATGGTCTATCTCGCTCGATTTCTCATGAGCTTTTACAAGTACTAAGTCTCCGATTGCAAACTTAGCAAAACGCGCTTTAGCGTCATGACGACGTATGCCAGCATCGACTTTTAGCTTCATTACTTCTCGCAAACGATCTTTTTTCACACCAATACTAATGTCAATCCGTGGAGGGAATTTGATTATCTCTTCCAATTCACTTTCTACACTTTTGTCAATGCCGAAATTCCTCACGTTACGGCAGTTCAAACTCATTCCTACGTCAATGTCATCGGGCCAGTTAACAATGTGTATAGGCTGGTATTGCCTATGCACACCGTCTCCTGCCTCGTCAAAACTAACTACTATTGTTTTATCCTGTGACGTACATGTCAAAGTTTTGCTTTCGCAATTAATCACTGCACGGTACTTTAATAGCCAATCCAACCCAACAATTACTTCCGTAGTTAAGTCTGGCACGACGACAAACTCTTGTTCAAATCGTGCCCCACATATCTCGAAGTTGACAAAAATCTGTTTTGTGACCGGTTTACTGTCCTTCCCAGTAGCACCGATAATTTTCACTCCTGTTACTGGCATAACTACGATGCCAGGTCTGTCTTTCAGTAACTCAAATATTTTCCCAGATACAGCACTCAATTCTGCACCGGTGTCAATCAACACGTTTAGTTGTAGGTCGTGCATATTAACAGACACTACTATCTGTCTACACTTGTCCTCGACTGTTTCTTTATTTTCCCACAGTAAATCCTCGTCCATATCCAGGTCATTCCAGAAAAAACCATCCGGCTTTGATCCTAAATCCGGCTTATCTGGCGGCTTTTTCAGCCTCTGTTCACATATAGTTTTAATTTCAACACGTCTGTCCTGAGGCTTAGTCTGTAGCTTCGCCTCCAATACCGAAACCTTTTCCTGTAACTCGTCAACTAGTGAGTGTTGCTTTGCTATCGATTCACTAATTGTCACCTTCGTTGATTCCTCTTTAGTCAAATTGATCTCATCTGCCAATCTACCTGGAGGAATGTGCCCAGTAGTATCTGCAATTACTTCCTCTAGATCTGCGCAACCCACACTGTTATCGTCTGACCGTATAATGTCAGCTCTAACCTCATACACGCTGTAATCTATGTGCTTTTCTACCAATCGTGTCCGGCTATCACTAAAATTTTCGTAATCTTTCTCCTTAATACTCTCGCAATGTTTAAACTGGAGGTTTGCGTCGGATGGGTCGGCTACTTCTACCACTACGACTTTCGGTAAGGTCTGCCGGTTAGGGCCAGAACTTTCCGTTACTACTTCAACATCCAACTCTTGTGGGACGAGACACGACGAATCTTGCTCGTGCTCCCCATTAACATCAACTATTTCTAGTAAAGTCTGCCGGATAGGGCCAGAACTTTCTATCATTTCACAAACACTATCTTCCTGCGGGACGAGACGCGGAAAATCCTGCACGCGCTCCCCATAAACACTTCTCCCATACAGGCCCCTATAATCTCTTAGTTCGTCGTATAAGCGACCGAACTGCCTTAACCAGACCTCATCCCTCTCTGCATCCCCTCGCTCGATGACGGACGTTTTATCCGACATCTGATCCTCTCTCAACACTTGCGAATCATTCTTAAACTCAATCTCCAGTTCCGCTGTGGGTATTACAGCTGCCACTTTATAATCGATTTCCGGAACACTACTTAAATTGTTCTCACTGACAGTGAATGTATTTTCTACTGCCGTGTCTACAGCTGATCTACTACTTATGGGCGCACTCCTTTCTCCTAATACTGGCACACTCTCCCGCCGTTGATTATTCCATACGGAATTTTCATAACGACGACACATCGGTTTTCTACTGTTATTGGGCCGCCAAAATTTCTCCACTCCCGGTTGGCCCCTCACCGGCGCGGCTAATGGTTTCCCTGTCTCGTCCCAGCAGATACGCTCCCCGGATGCTGCTGAGGCGGCTGATCACACCCTCTGGCGTTATTACTATTCTGTGAAGCCCGTATCACGTTAGTATAATACTGGTTTCCGTCATTCCTGTTATTATTTGCATTGTACCGATTGTTATTACTGTCCGAACCATTATTGTTATTGCTGCCATGGTTGCGGTATGCATTATTCCCATGGTTATCGTTGTTGTGGTTGCTGTGGTACCCGTTGTTGTTACCACGGCCTCTACCACTGTCGCGATTATTGCGCCAATTGTCCTCGTCCTCCACTCTTTCCAGGAAATCATTTATTGTCCTGTAATTGATTCCTACGTAGCGTTTTGTATCATCTGGAAGCTTCTTGTAGAGTTCCCAGACTATTTCGGATTCCGTGCGGCGATCACGCAAATATTCCAACTTGCGGATCCAGCCCTCACAAAACTCCTTCATCGAACCGCGCGAATTCGCATCGAAAGGCCTCGATACGACAAATTCGCGCCAGACACTTTGCTGTTTTTGCTCTGACCAGTATTCAGCCAGAAACAAATTTTTAAATTCGTCAAAAGTCAGGTTCGTAATGTTGAGGTTTAAGCCCCAACGCTTGGCATCACCAACAAACACATCAATAATCGCATTAATTTTTCTCTCATCAGTCCATGATCTGGGTAAAACTCTTTCACAATTCTTAATCAAATCCGTCGCGTGTATACCGCCTTTTTTCAAGGGGTCGAACCGCTCCTCTTTCGTAAACAATTCCGAACTATGTGCATAGATTGGCACATAGCTCTGTTTTTCGTCAAGTTTCTTTTCTAATTCCGACACTCTCGTAATTACTTGGCAAGTGGTTGTCGTAAGCGTTTCTACTTCCCTTTTTTTCTCTTCACAGGTATTAGCCTGCTTCGTCACTTTGGTATCTACTTCGGATACTAAAGCCTTTAAAGTTTCCACCTTCTTTTGATCCTCTTTTTTCACTAATTGAATTTGTTCCGTCACCTTATTCTCGATGATCGGAGCAACTGATTCTCCTACACTTTTCTCGATTCTGCTAATTTCGGAATAAAAACGAGTATTTATGCTCGCAATTTCCGCCTGAACGCCTATCATTTCCTGTTTAAGATTACCGATTTCGGTATTAATTACAACAATATCTTCTTTGATTTTATCAACTTTTGTGTTAACAACTCCAACATTGTTGTTAACAACGTTAATAGCTTTGTTCTGATTGTCTAGCATCCGTTCAATTTTTTCAGACTGAGCTTCTTGCTTGGCAGCCTGAGCTTCTTGCTTGGCCGATTGACTCTTGATTTCGTTAATCAAAACATTCAATAAATCAGTTAAATTCCCGGAAACTACCGGTTTTACTTCCGTAGCGGCTCCCTCTTTAATTGTCCCCCCGTATTCGTCATCAAGGGATTCAGATTTGATTTTCACTTCCGATTCCGAAACATTTTCTAAAGTTTGGAATTCCATTTCTGCTCTTTGTTGCGTTTCGGCGGTCGCGTCTTTCATGCTAGCCGCCTGCCCCTGAACAATGGGTACCGCGGTGCGCGTTTCCCACTGTTCGACCGATTGTTCCGTATCCAAGTCTACCAAATTTTGGCAATTGTTGCTTTCACTCATTTTAATAATTTTCAATGTAAATGCCAAATCTCAAATATAATTAGGATTACTCCCACTACTTATTCTCGCTGACGTAACGGCCTGTACGTAACCAGTACTTTGTTACGAGATTTGCACCATACAAAATTCGTGTCCAGAACAACCTCAAATCCGAAGATCGTCCTGTCACCAGGTCGCCACGTGTAACCTCCCCCTCACTTATCGACCTTAATGACAGTGAAAAATTAAACCGCGTGTACCTAATGGAAATTTGGGAAAAGCAATCGTCACCGAGGTTAATTTGTCGGTAAAGAGGGAGGAAAGGGTTACATCTAAATGAAAGGAAAAATGCAAATGAAACTGGTGGAAATTAATTTTGAAATAGGGGTAAAGTTAATAAAGAAAGTAAATGTGCGGCCGTTACGTTAACAATCAACTAGCGGTAATTAGATATTTGAGATTTGGGGGAAATTACGGTCGCCAGTCCTAAGGACAATTACTATAGTAACTGAAAAAGAAAGGTTATTACACATATAATTAGCACTAGAAGCGTGGCAACTGAAGGTTGACAAGTGTAGTGTGAAAACCGAAAGTTTGTCAGAAGTAATAAATTTCGCTACACTTAATTTAGCAAAAGAATTAATAAAACCGGAAAATCGAAAGTTAATTTAGTGACTCAAGTTAATAGTGAGCTTTCTTTCTGAAGCACATCGAAATTCAGTAAAATACGGTTAGTCTTGGACTACCTCAACAATCATTTCAAAATCTACTTGAATCTACGCAATTTAGAAATAAGAGATTTAACTTTGAACTTGAATTAAATGATTCTGAACAATTAACAATAGTAAAATTTAGTACGTACCAAGCTGAGCTGCAGTCACAGGTAAGCTAAAATATGGTAACAAAACTAGCACTCTTAATTTGTGCTTGTGTAATCTAAGTATTGTAGCTAGCTATGAATACTTTAACTGAACTTTGAAATTAAAGCAGTGAAATGGAATGATATTACTTTAATGCTGGCGTTTGAATTTCAACGACACTTGGGTTCATTCCGGTAAAGGAAGGGACCCTGCTTGGTAATGCAATTGGGACAATGAGCAACAAAGGTTCATGCTAAGTAGCTGTAATTTTCTGATGCAACAATTTTAAAAGTTTGAAAAGCTGAGGTCTGCCATACAGTTCTAAAACTTTACGTGCTTCCAGTCTTCCTTGTTGGTTGATTGAAGGTTTGAAGCCGTCGATCGAGGATGTGGCGACAGTCACTCATTGTCGGCCGTCGCTGTTGCAGAAGCTGGATGCTGGCGCGCCTTCTTCTCGACACGGTCACCAGAGGAAACGGGCTCTTGATGTGCGCCAGCTAATGCTTCCCGTCCGCGACACCGTGTCAGAAACTATCATCGCAAGTCGAGCGCAATTACATGCTGCCAAACCCCGAAAGCGCGGCAACTCGCGGGAGCTTCACACCACACACCTGCTCCTCTCGCTACTCCAGCCAGTCTCGCTCATGCTCTGCCCGCGCTCCACGCGGCAGAATCAACCCTACCAAAGATCCTAAACACTTTGGTTCTCCACACGACCTATCGATGTATTCGTTCGATAGCATAGTTTTCCCTAGGCCAGACCCAGCGTAAAAATACAAATAATCTTTACACAACAAACCAATTATACATCGACATAAATGCATATATATACAAATAGTAAAACAATTACAATATACAAAGACACAGAAACGTCATATATTCAGGTAACAAAATAAGGAAAAAAATTATAGTACAATAGATGGAAATACGAGGATATGCATTTCCGGCGTTACAAAGGGTTTGATGCTATCCACATTACTGCAACTCGGCACTAAATGGCACTACAGCACAACATCTACACCGTTCAGTCGATAGTAAAAGTTGTATCGACACCTCAGTGCTCATAATAATAATAAATAGTCAAAATATCCACGGGTATGCTGCCGGTCTATAGTGTCCAACGGGCACAATATTTCGGCGATCATACATGTCGCCATCATCAGGTGAACTGACAGACTGAGCTCCTGTGAACGTGCCGGCACGGAGATCCGTACGCTATGGCTGCTCAGAGTCAGAGGGAACTGGGTTCGGTCGCGGCGGCGGCCGATTTAAATACCCTCCGCCCGCGGCGCGCTCTCTCCGCCGTCCGCGCCCCGCGCCGCGGTCGCGCGGTGGAACAGATTGCGACGGCGTCTGAGATGACGTCGGTGTGATGGCTCTGTCCGCCGTGGTCGTCACAACTATACGTTTGCTCGATTTACTCTTGATTAACCCGATCGCTGGTTCCCAAGCCTTGCTAAGATTATAGCCAAAGTCACGGTTTATGAGGTCGTCATTGGTGCGAATTTCGATGGCCTCTCTAACAACGCTGTCCCAGTATCTCGACGTCTGTACCAGAATCCTCGTGCGGTCATACTCCATGGCGTGATTTTCCGACAAACAATGTTCAGCGACCGCCGACTTGCTCGGATACATCAGTCGAGTGTGCTCTGGTGTTCACGGCTTCGATCCTCGACGGTACGCATCGTCTGACCAATATACGACTTGCCACATTGACACGGAATCTGGTACACGCCGGCCTTCCTCAAACCCAGGTCATCTTTGGCGCTCCCCACCAGTGCACGAGTTTTATTTGGAGGACAAAACACAGTTCCGACCCGGTGTTTCTTCAGAATGCGGGCGATTTTCCCCGAGAGTGCGCCTGTGTATGGAATAAATGCAGTGCCTACCTCCTCCCTTGTGACTTCATCCATCTCAACAGGTTGTGCTGCAGTGGTTGGGCGGAGGGCACGTTGAATCTGCCACTCTGAGTACCCATTTCTTCGAAATACAGTTCTCAGATGTTCCGATTCCTGGGGTAGACTCTCTGCGTCAGAGATAGTGCGCGCCCTATGTACTAGAGTTTTAAGTACCCCATTCCTCTGTGAAGGGTGGTGGCAGCTGTCTGCGTGCAAATACAGATCAGTGTGCGTAGTCTACCGATACACCCCATGACCTAGGGTGCCGTCAGCCCTTCTCTTGACCAAGACGTCAAGGAAAGGTAAGTTACCCTCCGTTTCAGTCTCCATAGTGAATTTGATGTTGGGGTGTATGGAGTTTAGATGTGTAAGGAAGTCAAGGAGTTTATCCATACCATGTGGCCAGATGACGAACGTGTCGTCCACGTAACGGAAAAAGCAAGTAGGTTTCCATACGGATGACGACAGGGCTTCCTCCTCGAAGTTCTCCATGTACAAATTCGCTACCACCGGTGAGAGTGGGCTACCCATGGCGACTCCCTCCGTTTGTTCGTAGTATTCTCCATTAAAAAGAAAATACGTGGAAGTCAAGACATGCCTAAAAAGTTCAGTGGTCTTCTCGTCACACTTCTGACTGATCAATTCTAGTGACTCTCGCAGGGGTACCCTCGTAAACAAGGAAACGACGTCAAAACTCACCATGATATCTGACTCATCCAACCTGAAGCTATCAAGGCGTTTAACAAAATCCACGGAGTTACGGATGTGATGAGGGCATTTACCCACATAAGGACTTAATATTCCCGTCAGGTATTTGGCCAACAAATATGTAGGTGCCCTGATGTTGCTGACAATGGGGCGTAATGGTACCCCCTCTTTGTGAACTTTCGGGAGTCCATATAGTCTAGGCGGTACCGGACCTTGGGGTAACAATTTCTTAGCGTCACCCTCCGGTAAATCTGCGTCCTTGAGAAGCGCCCTCGTCTTGTTCTCCACCTGCTTTGTAGGGTCAACGCTGATTTTCCGGTAGGAATCGTCATTTAGCAGGCTCTGCATCTTACAGTGTAGTCCTTATGGGAGATAACAACTGTAGCATTGCCTTTGTCAGCCGGTAAGACAACAATTTCAGAGCGCTCCCTCAGATCACGAATGGCCGCCCTCTCTTTACTGCTGATATTTGACTTCATCGGCTTGGATTTCGTCAACGCACGACAAGTTTCACGACGTATTTCCTAGGCTGATTCTGGCGGAAGTCGAGCTGCAACCTGTTCAACAGCACTAACAATTTCTGCGACCGGAGTGAACTTGGGGGTGGGAGCGAAGTTGAGACCTTTCTGCAAAACCGAGACCGCATCATCACTCAACACCATGCCACTCAAATTGATGACAGTCTTGCACGGAACCTGCAGAGATGGTTTGTCAAGGAGACGTGAGAACTTAGTTGTTTGACGTCCCGTAGCCTTCTTATGGTCGGAATCAGCTGACACCCAGGTGACACCATCAATCCATACATTTGCAACTGGCTAGTAAGTTCACTTCTTGTTCCTGGGATTCGCTCCCATCCCCAAGTTCACTCCGGTCGCAGAAATTGTTAGTGCTGTTGAACAGGTTGCAGCTCGACTTCCGCCAGAATCAGCCGAGGAAATACGTCGTGAAACTTGTCGTGCGTTGACGAAATCCAAGCCGATGAAGTCAAATATCAGCAGTAAAGAGAGGGCGGCCATTCGTGATCTGAGGGAGCGCTCTGAAATTGTTGTCTTACCGGCTGACAAAGGCAATGCTACAGTTGTTATCTCCCATAAGGACTACACTGATAAGATGCAGAGCCTGCTAAATGACGATTCCTACCGGAAGATCAGCGTTGACCCTACAAAGCAGGTGGAGAACAAGACGAGGGCGCTTCTCAAGGACGCAGATTTACCGGAGGGTGACGCTAAGAAATTGTTACCCCAAGGTCCGGTACCGCCTAGACTATATGGACTCCCGAAAGTTCACAAAGAGGGGGTACCATTACGCCCCATTGTCAGCAACATCAGGGCACCTACATATTTGTTGGCCAAATACCTGACAGGAATATTAAGTCCTTATGTGGGTAAATGCCCTCATCACATCCGTAACTCCGTGGATTTTGTTAAACGCCTTGATAGCTTCAGGTTGGATGAGTCAGATATCATGGTGAGTTTTGACGTCGTTTCCTTGTTTACGAGGGTACCCCTGCGAGAGTCACTAGAATTGATCAGTCAGAAGTGTGACGAGAAGACCACTGAACTTTTTAGGCATGTCTTGACTTCCACGTATTTTCTTTTTAATGGAGAATACTACGAACAAACGGAGGGAGTCGCCATGGGTAGCCCACTCTCACCGGTGGTAGCGAATTTGTACATGGAGAACTTCGAGGAGGAAGCCCTGTCGTCATCCGTATGGAAACCTACTTGCTTTTTCCGTTACGTGGACGACACGTTCGTCATCTGGCCACATGGTATGGATAAACTCCTTGACTTCCTTACACATCTAAACTCCATACACCCCAACATCAAATTCACTATGGAGACTGAAACGGAGGGTAAATTACCTTTCCTTGACGTCTTGGTCAAGAGAAGGGCTGACGGCACCCTAGGTCATGGGGTGTATAGGAAGACTACGCACACTGATCTGTATTTGCACGCAGACAGCTGCCACCACCCTTCACAGAGGAATGGGGTACTTAAAACTCTAGTACATAGGGCGCGCACTATCTCTGACGCAGAGAGTCTACCCCAGGAATCGGAACATCTGAGAACTGTATTTCGAAAAAATGGGTACTCAGAGTGGCAGATTCAACGTGCCCTCCGCCCAACCACTGCAGCACAACCTGTTGAGATGGATGAAGTCACAAGGGAGGAGGTAGGCACAGCATTTATTCCATACACAGGCGCACTCTCGGGGAAAATCGCCCGCATTCTGAAGAAACACCGGGTCGGAACTGTGTTTTGTCCTCCAAATAAAACTCGTGCACTGGTGGGGAGCGCCAAAGATGACCTGGGTTTGAGGAAGGCCGGCGTGTACCAGATTCCGTGTCAATGTGGCAAGTCGTATATTGGTCAGACGATGCGTACCGTCGAGGATCGATGCCGTGATCACCAGAGGCACACTCGACTGATGTATCCGAGCAAGTCGGCGGTCGCTGAACATTGTTTGTCGGAAAATCACGCCATGGAGTATGACCGCACGAGGATTCTGGTACAGACGTCGAGATACTGGGACAGCGTTGTTAGAGAGGCCATCGAAATTCGCACCAATGACGACCTCATAAACCGTGACTTTGGCTATAATCTTAGCAAGGCTTGGGAACCAGCGATCGGGTTAATCAAGAGTAAATCGAGCAAACGTATAGTTGTGACGACCACGGCGGACAGAGCCATCACACCGACGTCATCTCAGACGCCGACGCAATCTGTTCCACCGCGCGACCGTGGCGCGGGGCGCGGACGGCGGAGAGAGCGCGCCGCGGGCGGAGGGTATTTAAATCGGCCGCCGCCGCGACCGAACCTAGTTCCCTCTGACTCTGAGCAGCCATAGCGTACGGATCTCCGTGCCGGCACGTTCACAGGAGCTCAGTCTGTCAGTTCACCTGATGATGGCGACATGTATGATCGCCGAAATATTGTGCCCGTTGGACACTATAGACCGGCAGCATACCCGTGGATATTTTGATTATCAAATACGCCGGGAGAAACTCAAGAATCACAATAATAAATAGTGACTGTGTCTACTGTTAGTGATTGGTTCAAATGGTTCAAATGGCTCTGAGCACTATGGGACTCAACTGCTGAGGTCATTAGTCCCCTAGAACTTAGAACTAGTTAAACCTAACTAACCTAAGGACATCACAAACATCCATGCTCGAGGCAGGATTCGAACCTGCGACCGTAGCGGTCTTGCGGTTCCAGACTGCAGCGCCTTTAACCGCACGGCCACTTCGGCCGGCTTAGTGATTGGTCATTGAGTTTGAAATAGAATACTACTTTCATGTTGCTGTATGCCGCACCTCGATATGAATAATTATCCTTCTTTTGCTTACAGGTGAATGACGTTCCATTGTTCTTTTATTTACAGGTGAAAGACCTTTGTGACCCACAATTTAACTATCGCGGGATGCTTCTCCTGTCCCGAAGCATTAATCTCATCACAAAACTTTATTCATTTTCCACATTTTCTACACCGAACTACAGATTGTAGTTTATGTACAGAACATCATTCTTAAACAAGGTGGATCATCTAAATCTTGCAACGCAAATAGTGCAGAACTGGAAAGTGCTATTGGTTTTTTAACCTCCATATATATTGACGAAAAATACACCGATCATTGCAACATCTTCCATCTATACATTACACCAACCGAACAACTGCACACGACGTGCTCTCAACTATTACTGCTCTCGACATTCTCTCAACAAGTACTCCCACGACAACCTCTGAATACTACAGCACCAGTGGAGGCGCGGAATAATAATCTTTGGCCCAATCTCTGGCACTGCACAGTGGGTCAGAATCCCAAAACGCTGGTCAAAATATAAGTAGTTGTTCAATTTGTACCAAACTTAGTATGTAAGGGTTTACGGAGTTTCTGATTAAGAATATGATATCAAAAAGTTAAAAAAATAAAATGGCGGACCCAAGATGGCAGGCTCTATGTACACTACTATCATTTTTTACGTATAAAAGTAATTTTTAGGGAATTATCGAGGTTACTGATGACAGAGTTCAAAAATTTAAAAATGGTGGATCCAAGATGGCGGTCAAAATCTATGCCTTTTTATTTATTTATATTTATATATTTTTATTCATATAAAAGGCAGTATTTAGGGGTTATTGTAGTTAATGCTTAAAAAATAAACCAAAAAAGTGGAAAACTCGAAGAAAGGACCAAATATAGGTTACAAGATGGTGTAAAATGTTACAAAAAATTATTTCATTTTAATTGCAATTATTTATTTTGTAAATTTTTTATAGCTTAATTTACAAGTTTTCATTTTCTTATTCTTTTTCATCTTCTGCTTCAACTGAATCGTCATCATCCTCAAACACTGTTTCCTCATTATCTGCATCTGAATCTGAATCTTCATAGTCTTCTGCCACAGGAACTAAGAGGGCAACGGCTTCTGGCGACAAACTCTTCAGTTTCTTCGGCGAATATTTGCGTAAGGAAGAAACATAGGGGTCTGTCGTTGCCAACAATCTCCTGAACACGTCTTCCATAGTCTTAACTCTTGAAAACTTTCGAGAAAAACTCAGGCGATATTGCTTTATCAACTTATTGGTTGATTCATGAGCATCCTCCGATAGTTGACCGATGGGTAAAATGACAGAAGAAATAATGTCTGGACCGTGAATCAACAATCTATGGACTGCTGTTGGCATGTTGTACCAGGGGTATTCTTTAACGTAGTGCCTGGCAGTTGCTAAGGCGTATGCTCGAAACTTTTCAACGTCGATCTGACGTCCGCTCGAAATCGTCTGCAAAATTATATGGAAACGGTGGATTAGTTCTTCAGAAACTCCAGTTATCAGCGCTGATGTTGGAATGTTTTCAAAAAAACGTCGAGCGGTGTTTCTGTCATTCATACTGCCTAACCCTTGTTTCGGCATGTCAATTACAATTCCAAGCTGCTCTTTGAAAGCTTTTTGAATGTTGGCTTTCAGTATTGTTTTTCCCTCTTTATCTTCTGCTTTACGTGCCTGCCACTTTTTTGTTTTCATTTGGTATGCCAAATGAATACAACATTCAAAACATCGAATCCAGGCGTGAAGATTTGATAGTCCTTACTGCAGATAATCGGCGGTAACTTGTTTTTTCAAAACATCGTCAATGTTATTAAATTGGGCAGACGTAGCCTTGCAGAGATAGCACCGTTGCGCAGATTTCGTGTTGGTGATAGCATTGCAAACTTTACCATCTACCATGGTCATGCTTAAATTGTATTTAATGGAAATGTCTTTCCCATGAATAACTGTTTCGAATGACTGGAGTTGTTCGATCTGTTTGTCGTAATACGTTTTCTCATTTAAAGACGTTTGCTCTGTTTCCTTTGTAAATTCTAACTTCAGTGGCCTGCTAAAGAGGGTTGAAGACGGCTTCGGATTAATCCATAAGATCTTTTCTTCTTTAGTTTCTTCATTTACACCTGCAAGTTTCAGTGGAACAAGCGAAGTGAAAAATAAAGTTGCATCTGAAATACTCGAATCTGAAAACGTCATTTTATACATGCTTTGCCCGGAGGTTCCGTCAAAGCCCCACTTACAAATAAGGGCCATATTAGACATTTCCGAATCACTCATATGTAAAATATCGTCTCGTTTCAGCAGTAGAACACGTTGAACAGTGTGGTCTAACAAAGCTTGCAACCGTACCTCAACTTTTGATTCGGTAAAAGTGAGGGTTACGTCTGGAGGGCAGCAAGCTTTTTTTGCTACCAAAACAGCTGAATACGGTGGATATATTGTGTTTAAGCGTTTTCCTTTAGCCCCATTTCTCAAATGCTGGTAAGATTCTTTTGACAATTTCAAGTCGAAAAGGAGTGCTAGACCTTCATTTGCATCATATGAGGATGGCGATGATGTTGAAAATCGCAAGCCTGCCTTGTATTTTTTCACCTTGGATGGACTTGAGAGTGTGACGTCTTTCACAATCTTCGCAGCATCTGGGTGCCCCGAAGATCGAAGACTCATTTGCGCGGCGAACGATAATTCGACAGCACTGAACTTTCAGTTCTCCTTCTTTTAGACCTATCAGATAATGTTTCAAATTTTGTGGCAGGTCAGCCTGTTGATTTAGTCACACTTGCAGGTTTCGAATCAATCGGAATATATACTATTGTATTTAACCAGGTTTCGTTCTTCTTGAAAAAATATCCTTGTCGCCGAGTTGCTTCCTTATACTTGCTTCTTAACTTTGTTAACAAAATCGAAATGGTAGGCCTCATATCATAGGGAATTTTAATTGTATGTCCACTTTTTTCTGTCAACGACCTTTCCAAATGTTCTATGACCCCTTCCAAATCATTTGACAAATACTCTTTTGTTATTAGAAAAATATCTTTCCTCGAAAATCCGATTCTGGAATACGCTGGATCAGATGAAACTGAAATTAAAAAAAAAAATCTGTGTTACACTTTTCGTCATTTTTCTAATTATTTTATTCTTTACAATGCTTCTACGTGTCGATTGTAATTTAAATTGTACAAATAAAAATCATAATAAATTGATTCCACTGTCATTTTTGAAGATGTCTGAAGAATGACATTTTGCAAGTGTCGGTTAAAACGTGGCTCAAAGCCAGAGTCGCAACTAGTCGCAGGTTTTGAAGCTTACTTTACAAAGGTAATAATATATACTTGCGTACACAGCGCAAAAGAAAGCGGAATGTCGTGGAATTCGTAACTTATCTCTATTTTTTAAGCGCATTTTACGATTTTGTCATTCATTTCCCTGTAGTACGTTAATTGAAATGTAAACGTGCATAATTGATGATTTAATAGTGATATAAGTGTTTTTTCACTAGTACATACCTCCTGGAATACATTCCATATTGAAAGTATTGGTTTTACTTGCACAAAACATAAATAACTTCCTTCAACAACACGACTGTTTTTGTAGCCTGGCCAGCTGCGCGCACGCTAACAATGAACTGCCGCATTTGACCTGAGATATTACCGAACAAATGAACATCTGGTCGTCCGCACAGCCGGCATTCAGTTGTCCCAGCATTGCTGCTGCCAACCTGATAGTCCAAAATCCCCATCTTTAAACTTTTTTTTCCTTTTTGGCCACGTTTTCAAGATTCTGGCCCACTGTGCGCTGTGACTCAGTGTAGCCGCCTTTCAGTTCCTTTGCAGAATGCAGAATAGGAGGAACCAGTGGTACCAACGTGATGGCTGTCCAGCCCACTGCGCACGAAGTACTGCAGCATGTCTTCACGAATTGATTCCACGTCGTTGGACTGGACGCAGAGGACCTGTACCCTTTTTCTTTGGGGAGGGGGGGGGGGGGGGCGGAACTATTTAGAAGAACGTAACTACACACGATGATATGCAACAACGTACTACTGCTGCCTCCTCAGACATCTCCGCTGAAATGCTAGCACGTGTGCAAAGGTCGTTCCATACCAGACTGGAAGCGTGAATTTCCGCTCCCAGTGGACATTTTGATTACATCTATGTGATGGTCAACGTCTCGTTACTGGTCAGAGTCCACAAAAGAAGTAAATGCACGTATATTGTTCTTCAGTGTGTGGAGCCAGAGGTACTGTACAGGTGTCGGTTTGGGAACTTTTGAAAATATGACATCCCGTGAACGACTCGCACTAGAACACTGCAATAAACACCTGTGACATTGTAATTTACACTACTTTTAGTTTGTTAATGTCAGAAGGCATTGTTCCATTTAAAAAAGTTTACATTTGCACGAAAAATACACTACGTAAGTATTATTACACTCTCACGATTGGCTAACATTACGAGCCCCTGACTACCAATCTGTTCAGTGAAAACTGCACATCAACAACACCTTCCAATTCCGCAATATTTGCGGTGCAAGTTTTAAGTGGTTCACCCAGTATATGTGGGGGTAAATAAATGTACACAGGCAGGATAACGTAAGCGGGGTTTCGCTGGTAGTTTATACGAGGTGACAATTGTTAAACTATATGAAATGAAATCGTCAAGCGGTTCTAGGCTCTTCTGTTCGGAACCGCGCTTCTGCTACGGTCGCAGGGTCGAATCCTGCCTCGGGGATGGATGTGTGTGATGTCCTTAGGTTAGTTATGTTTAAGTACTTCTAAGTTCTAGGGGACTGATGACCTCAGATGTTAAGTTCCGTAGTGCTTAGAGACATTTGAACCATTTTTGAAATCGTGATAAGCTCTGAACGGTTTGCGGAACGACTTTCAAACTGCACTGTTGGGTGCGGGGCATGATGAGAATAAGTATGGTTTGGTATAGTGACGAAGCCCACTTTCATTTTGATGGGTTCGTCAATAAGCAAAACTGGCGCATTTGGGGGACTGGGAACCCGCATTTCGCGATCGGGAAGTCTCTACAGCCTCAGCGGGTGACTGTGTGGTGTGCAACGTCCAGTCACGGAATAGTCTGTGCGATATTCCTGATGGCTCTGAGAACGTGAAGGTTTTGGAAGATGATTTCATCCCCATTATCCAAAGTGACCGTGATTTCGACAAGATTTGGTTCATGCAAGACGGATATCGGCTTCATCGAAGCAGGAGAGGAGCACTTTGGAGACCGCCACTGGCATGGCCCTCGATTGGCCGCCATATTCTCCGTATCTGAAGACAGGCGACTCCTTTTCGTGGGGCTGTATTAAAGACAAGGTGTACAGCAATAGCCCCAAAGCAATTACTGAGCTGAAAACAACCATTCAGGAGTTCGTCGACAGCATCGATGCCCGACACTTCAGTGGGTCATGCAGAATTTCGCTATTCGTCTGCGCCACATAATCGCCAATGATGGCAGGAACATTGAACATGTTGTAACGTCTCTTAGCAAAAGACA
Organism: Schistocerca nitens; assembly: GCF_023898315.1. NCBI lineage: Eukaryota > Metazoa > Arthropoda > Insecta > Orthoptera > Acrididae > Schistocerca > Schistocerca nitens. Next base: position 119,752,796 of record NC_064614.1, on the reverse strand, counting down.
TATTATGTAATAAAGAGAAAACATTGTGTATCATGTTTTGTTATTGTATGGAATTATGTACTTTTTTTATTATTTATTTTAGATAATATCTGTGTCGGCGAGTAATGAAACCGCCACAGACGATAAATATCAAACAAAGATGAGAATATGCAACTAGTATAAATAATACAGAACGAACATTAATTTCTCTGTCTTCTTCTTGGAGTTACGTGAGCAGGATAGCCTGTGGCGTTGTATTGTATGCTAACGTAGCATTCTTTTGTCGAGACTGAGAGATGTACGCCATTACGTACTCATTTTAAAGGTGTGTAATAATTAACATATTTAAATGTTTTGAATAGAGTTATTTAATGAAACCTTGCATTATTATTTGTAGTAGCTTGCTTGGCATATTATCCCATCCCTTTAAGACATTTTCAGTTATTTAAATATTATCCGTGGTGCAGAGTTGCGCTACGAACGAACGAGCCGCTGCCGCGGCGTATTCAAACTGCATTAAATGAAATCTATCATACCGCAAAGAAGCGGGAAGGTAATAGTGAAATAAAATTATTTCTTTCTGCTTTCGGACTTGCAGGTCTGGCGTGAGGTCAGTCACTCGACGGCGCGTTTCGGCGCGGGCCCGCCCGTTGCCGGCGCGCCGTAAGGCACGGAAGCTCGCACTGGGGCATATCGCTTTTCAGTCGGGTGTGCCGTGGCTGTCCTCACAGGGGGAGTGATGCGTCTCTTATAGCCTCTCCTTCCCAAGTGGCTCTTTCCGCCTTCCCGTGGTGCCAGATGTTAAGCTTGGCATTCTGCCTTGCGACAAAAGGGAGAGCTGCGACCCAACCCGATGCGAAAGCGAAGGGTGCGTGGCACAGGGGGAGCTGTGTCGAGGGACCGAACACCAGTCCCTTTCTGTTCGCAGGGCACAGACCAGCAGGTGCTCTGCATGCCGGCGACCTCGTTTGTCGGCGTGGGATCACGGCGCGAGTCGGCAAGGGTGCTTCGCCGCGCCCCTGGGTAACCGGGGCGTGTTCTGCCAAACCCAGGAGGTGGTGACATCGCCTGGGCTAGGTTAGATGGGCCCAGACCGCTGAACGACTGGGGGACCGACCCACCACCTGAGTAGGAGTGGGTCCCTGGCCCTCTGGTGGAAACTCGGGCAAGTAGGCGGCGAAGGGCGAGGGGTGCATCCGCCTCTCCGGAGTGCGGGGTGCAGTTGCCGAGGAGCGTCGTGTGAAATCGTCGACGACGGGGCCATCGATGGGGACCAGTGCGCTGGTGACGGCGCGCTGAACCCGGCAGCTCTGGAGTGCCCTTGACCTAGGGGCGAGGTCGGTGGGCGAGCTGCAGAAGTCCCCCCCCCATGCCAGTGGAGCCGGTCCGGGGCAAGAGACGGGCTCCCACCTCTTTTCATCACTCGTTAATTATGGCTACGAACGAAACGAGTGATTCGTGTGCGCCTCAGCGAGCTTCCTTTGCGCCTGATCCCTCTCCTCAGGACGAGCAGGGACAGGCAGAGAATGAAACAGTCATGGGAAGATATACGAGAATCATGTCGCTCATGGAGCAGCAGATTAAAAATGGAAAGATAAGCCAAGCAGGACTTGCCATTATCAAAAATGAGCTTTCAGTTTGGGCTATTGCCCACGCTAAACTAGAAGGTAGGGTAGAGGAATTAGAAAAGGAGAATAGTAGATTAAGGAGTCAACCGACAAAGACGTGGGCGGCCGTGGCCGCGCAAGCGCCCACTAAGCGCCCACAAAACACGACAAAAGACACCATTGAAAGAGTGACAAAGAGAACAGACACAGCAGTCTTCCTCAGGACACTACCTGGGCAAGACACAAGTGTGAAAAAGATTCAAGAATTATTCACAAAAAGCATAGACCCGGTGAAAGACAAAATCAGAATCAAAAAAGTTAAACCGAGTAGAAACTCTGTTATTGTAGAAGTAGCCTCTGAGGAGGATAAAGATAAATTGCTAAACAACCAAAAACTGAACTCGGTGGTCAAATGCGAACCACCGAGGAAAAGAAATCCTCTCGTCATACTATATGACGTTCCAACAATAATGTCCAATGACGAACTGTCAGATACAATCAGAATGCAAAACTTTGATGATATAGATGAAGAGGAATTCAAAAACAGCTTCAAATTAAAATTTAAAACTGGGCCAAGGGGTCGTGATGTTGTACATCACGTCGCCGAGGTATCAGCACAGATGTGGAGAAAAATAATAACAATGGGCAGAATATATGTTGGCTTTCACGCCATAAATACTAGGGATTATGTCGTGGTACCTCGTTGCCACAACTGTGGGGACTTGGACCACGTCTTGAGGCTGTGCACCAGGGAGCCGGCATGCACCAGGTGTGGGGAACACGGTCACGGCCGCAAAGATTGCAAGGCGGCTGCAGTCTGCATACCGTGCAAAAATCGCGGGAAGAAGTCTTGCGGAGCCACAGGCAGGAATTGCCCGACATACAAAATGTTGGAGCAAAGGTTAATTGCTAGAACCGACTATGGCTGAGCCCGGCATACCGAACAGGATGCCAAAGCGAAAGTCCCCGAGCAAAAGGAGGAGGGACGCCATGAGGGCAAACAGATTCAAGGATTTCTTGAGGTCGCTCTCGGGCACCACTAAAACTGAAACAATAGACAAGGCTATACAAACCGAATTTACAACTATGGACATTGGCATACAAACTGATCTCCCCCTCATGGTTGAAACTCTCTCCTCTGAAAGCCGGGGAAAAAAGCCGGAATTACACCAGCAACGGCAAGGGCATCCTGTGGCTGTGGCAACGCTTAAAGACAATCATAATCAACAACCCATACAAGAAAATACAGTAACAAGCTCGAGTACGAGCCCAACAACACAAAGTTCACCAATAGTCAGACTGCCACCAGTTGATCCAGTCAGGGTGTACCCCAATTTGGAGTACACCATGCAACTATCCAGGTTGGAGCAGCCGGCTACCCTGACCACTGCCTTACGACATGTGGTCCGCGTAGGGCATAAAGAAGGCAGAAAGATAACCTTCTCGGTTATGGAGGCTGTTGACAGGATCCAGCTAAAATCAGTGAATCTTCCCACCGACTTCGGAGCCTTGCGAGATCTGCTCACGAAAGTTTTTGAAAGACGAGGTGAGACATTTAATCTAAAAGACATTTACGAACAATCAGTTTTAGCACACGGACGGATTGCATTCGACTGGAGCAAGACTTGGCCACATGACCGAATACATACTTACTTCCCATGACGAAAATAACTATTGGACAGCTTAATACTCATAACAGCAGACTCGTCATGCAAGAGCTCCGAAGGGAGGTGGAGGAGAGGAGACTAGATGTACTCTGTCTGCAGGAGCCATACTCCCTGGCCGGAAAAATAGCTTTCGCTGCCACGGGCTGGCAAATAGTCAGCAGAGGGGACGACCCGAAGGCAGCAATTATAATTGCAAATAGACTCCTAAGAGTCACTACGCTCTCGCAATTCACAACAAGCCACTGTAATGTCGTGGAGCTTCAAACCCCTATGGGGACCATGACTCTCATAAACATGTACTTCCAGTATGGGGATAGCATAGAACATCACTTAGACCATCTAGCGAGAGTCACCACGGCGTTACAGGGGAGAAAGCTCGTGATAACAGCTGATATCAATGCCAAATCTCCCCTGTGGTACAGCGGCACAAGGGATGCTAACGGTGAAAAAGTCGAAGAATTCATAATGGCATCACAACTTGTGGTTGCAAATAAGGCCGGCAATCCTCCTACCTACGCTGCAGGGGGAGGACAGGGCACAAATATTGATGTTACCCTTGCAACTCCAAATATGGCAAACATTATCCAAAACTGGAAAGTCATAGAAAACGCTACCACAAGTGATCACAATCTAATATGTTTCACCCTGGGAGAAAGAGAGTGCCGCTGGGCCACGGGGTGGGAGGTGCAACTGAACTACAAGAGAGCAAATTGGGAACGTCTAGCGAGGGAGTGTGACATTCCTCCATTACCAGAAGGTGACGTACAACTGGACATAGACGTGGACCAGAGAGCTGAGGAACTGGTGAATGCAGTGACAAGAGCGGTGAAAGCAGCCGTACCGACAAGGAGGAGGGCCATGGCGGCCTCTCCGTCACCATGGACTGCTGAACTGGGGGAACTGCGTCAGTCTGTCAGAAGGCTGAGGAAGCACTACCAGCGCAGTGTCGTCTGGCAGGAACGACAAAGGTGGCAGATGCTATATAGAGAGGAAAAGCGGAAGTTCCAAAAGGAACTGCGCGAAGTCAGGATGAGAAGCTGGGAAAACTTCGTGCTTAACCAGCTAGTCACTGACCCATGGGGGCTTCCGTACAAATTGGTAAGGGAAAAAATCCGCTCTCCTCTGGAACTATCAACAGTCAGGCACGGGGATGGGATGACGGAGTCCTGGCAGGAGACTGCGGGGGTCCTTCTCCGGTCCCTGTTGCCTGACGATAATGCGGATGGGGAGACAGAGGGGCAGAAGCAACTTAGAGAAGAAGATCAAGAGGAATATATTAATGAAACGGCTGTCTACCCCTTCTCAGAGGAGGAGGTGGCAACCCACATAAGATCACTAAAAAAAGGGAAAGCACCTGGGCCAGACGGCATTGTGGCGGAGGTAGTGCAGTTTCTGGCGCCTCAGCTAATTGCGCCACTAACACATCTATATAACGAATGCGTCAGACAGAAAAGATTTCCGAAGAAATGGAAAATGGCGAACGTAGTAATTATAAAGAAAGGACTAGATAAGGACCCTGCAGAAGTAAAATCATACAGGCCGATTTGCCTGTTGGACGTATTTGGCAAAGTATTAGAGAAATTACTAGCTGACAGACTGACAGCACACCGGGTTTTGTGTGGGATGAGTGACAGGCAGTTCGGGTTCAGGCCGGGGCGATCGGCATCTGATGCAATTGCTCTGGCGGCCGAGGTCTGTGACTCGACCCCTCACAAATACGTGGTCGGCATCATGGTGGATATCAGTGGCGCCTTCGACAACCTGTGGTGGCCTTCGCTCTTCTCCTGCTTGCGGGAGAAAGAGTGTCCAGGGCCGCTATATGGTTGCCTGAGGAGCTATTGTAAGGATCGAGAGGTCTGGTTATCATCATCTAGCGAAAGAGTTGGGAAGGTAATTACGAAAGGATGTCCCCAAGGTTCTGTCTTAGGACCCCTTTTTTGGGACATCCACATGGAGCCTTTATTAGATAGATTGCAGCAAAGTAATGAGGTGCTAGATGTGATAGCCTATGCGGATGACCTCCTTCTGTTGGTCGGTGGCCGTAGCCGCGAAGACATTGAACCAAAAATAGAGACAGCTTTAGATAAACTCCAACAGTGGTGCCGCACGACTAAAATGATGATTTCACCTAGTAAATCCACCTACTTATTACTAAAAGGACAACTCATCAGAAACCCGACAGTAAGAATAGACGGTTCACCAGTTCTCCGACGACGAGAGACACGTTACCTGGGAATTATCATTGATGAGAAGTGGAACTTCGGAAAACACATTGATACTGTCACCCAAAGAGCCTTCAGATATTAAATAATCTCATTTCAATAGGTCACAAAAGATTTCATCTTCCTCCACACTTAATTAAACTTTATCACAATAGTATTTTAACCTCGGTTGTGGGCTATGGCTCGGGAGTCTGGGCGCACAGGCTCACGAGGGTTGTGCCCGCCATGGCCGTGAGAAGGGTCCAGAGAAACATGGTACTAAGAGCAGTAGGTGCCTATAGAACATCTCCGGGGGGGGCCCTATTAGCCATAATGGGGCTCTGCCCCCTGGACATAAAGATAAGGGAGCAGGCGGCGTGGTATTGGGCCAAGAAAGGAAACTATGAAAAGATTGCGGACATAATGGGTATTAGAGTGGGGGATAAGCGAGAGATAAGGAAAAGAGGGGAGGAGCTCTGGCAGGAGACTTGGGAGGCAGAAGAGACGGGACGAAGAACCTTTCAGTTCCTACCTGATGTCAGGGAACGTCTTGAACTAAAGTACTTCGAGCCTACGCGAGGGTTGATCCACTTTCTCACTGGCCATGGACCCTACCCGACTTATTTATGTCGATTTGGGAAGAGGGCGACACCAGCGTGTGACTGTGGCGATCCGGAGGGTACACCTGAGCATGTAGTTTACGAATGTCCACTCTTCAATGATGTTGCCAACACACTACGAGACAGACTACCCAACCGCGACACATACCAATTACTCAGACAAGAGGGAACATTTCAGACCTTAAACAGCTTGGCTAACGAGGTATCTCGAAAAGTTCTCATTGACTATTTAGGCGAGATACAATAACCACCAATTGCGTCCAGGAGCCCTACTCCCATGCCGCCTGTGCGTGGATCGGCCGGCTACATCTAAGTTGGAATCCGCCACGTGCAGGATCAGGGGGGGTGGGGAATAAACACCGAACGTGACACACACCGGATTTGACGTAGGATTAGTTAGTTTGTAGGATTTAGTTATAGGAAATTAAGATAGGGACTGCAGCAAAATAACATCGAGGCCTGCCCAGTGCCAGGGGCATGCTCTTCGGGGTTAGCTCGAAGAGCAAGGCAAAAGCAAGTAGGTTTATATCTTTGCTGGCACACATGTGATGCTGCAGTATATATATACAAATTAGACTAGTCATAAGAATAGGAAATACATAGTACATGTAGATATTAGATGCCCATTGTTATTAATAAAATATAACTGTAGCTCACCAACTAACACTAATATAGCTGCAACATTTTAATACAAATGTATAAATGTTAGGACCCACTAATGTAGTAAGGTAGTGGGTTATTATTGTATCATTACAAATGGTTTGATAATAAAGAATTTTTTTTTTTTTTTTTTTTTTTTTTTTTTTCGTACTTGCAGAGCAGAGCAGCAGATTTTGTGATGTGTTTTGCAGGTTGACGCGGGCTGCTGATAATATATTACTAACAGTACAAAAAAGATAATTTACCTTCGTAATATAATAGGAATCTTGCTGTGCTTAGTTCTGGTCTGGCTAAACTTATAGTAAAAAACGTATTTTTCTCCGATAATAGTCTCATGTTCTTGTGCTAGTCGTGGTACTTATTGGTGTTTTACTGATAACAAAAATCCACTGCAAAATTTTGTTGTTGAACAATCATTGCGAACTGTAACATCAGTATTCATAACAAAGTAATTTTCATTAACATTTTCAATAACTATAAAGTAGGGAAGATATGTTGAGTTTTATAGTGAGTTACAGTAACGAAAAATGTTCCTTTAATAGAAAGCCAGATACAGAACAATAAGAATACAATATATTCTGTTTTGTTGAGAATTAATGATTATACAGAACTTCATGGCACAGTATTACTAAAAAGTATTTCGCGGCTCTTTTCGTATATGCGTTGTTACGCAAATAATAATAATAATAATAATAATAATAAAACAAAATAAACAGAAAAGAGCTTTCGAAGCGAAAATGTGATAAACTAAATCCGAATATCTGTAGTGACATTTATGTGTTGGTTAAAGTGTGTGCACGCCGTAGTTTGTAACTAATTTACGTTTTATTCATATAGCTCAATAATTGTCAGCCTGTAGAATCATACAGAGACCTACAAACAATCCACCTGGTGACACCTCCGTTGTTCATAGAGAACTCGCAGCAGCTCATCTCACTGCCTAGGAAGTTTGTGTGAGCACCATCGAAGGTCCGTCTGCCCATCCAGCGTGATGCCTCCTTCTCACCACCATCGCACCACCTGTTTTTTTTTTTACCGACGTCCACGCAACTGTACTGACTACAACTTCCAAGTTCTGTCGTTTAGTCAACACAATACCAGCTGACCGAGAATCGGACCAGATTTGCAACTCGATTCATGATCTGTTTGCGGGCTAAAAGTCAACAGGCCGATCTTAATGGAACAAAAGCGATCGAGGTAAAGGTGATGGCCGAGGGGAGCGTTATAGGGCCGTTACTGTTAACATTAATGTTTTAGTGGATGTTCTTGGACACTTCGTGAAGCAACCCACGGGAAATATTGTTGTCTATAGACGAAATGCAACGCCGGAAGACAACAACGTAGCTAAGGGAGATCCACAGAAGATCGATGACTCGTGCAGGGATTGGCAGTCGACACTGAACGCATTGAACAAAGAATAACCGAAAAGGTCACCTAGAGTTCGCTTCCACTACTGACGAAAAATGGCTGGAGATAACAACTACCGGAAAATGACTAACTGCAAACACCCAGGTCAAACTAAAGTGAAATGATCATAACATAAATTGTACTGGAAATGTAATTCATCCACGAAAGAGGTATCTTACAAATCAACTGTTTGACCCATTCTTCAAATGGTTCCAATGGCTCTGAGCACTATGACACTTAAAATTTGATGTCATGAGTCCCCTAGAACTTAGAACTACTTAAACCTAACCAACCTAAGGACATCACACACATCAATGCCTGAGGCAGGATTCAAACTTCCGACCGTAGCGGTCGCGGGGTTCCAGACTGAGGCGCCTAGAACAGCTCGGCCACCACTGACCCGTTCTTGTTACTGTTATTGTTATGTTATTACATATTACCACAGTATATAAGACGTGCACCACGTCCCTTTATTGGTTATCTATGTTATAATGGTACCATTGTTACCTGTATGCAGGGGCTGAAGATGGCGTAGTAAACGGCTGAAACTGGTTGCCAAATAAAATAAGGTTGAAAACTGACGGCTGAAAGGTATTTAATTTGACATCCAAAAAGATGGACATACAGAGACTGCAAATAACTTACGGGTTTACTGCCAGGTCATGTCGTCGACCACCGCCGATATTTCGACAGGAGCACACCCTGCCATTCTCAAGGCACAACTGCCTTGGGAAAAGTTAAGGTCTCACATACAGAGACTTTCTTGGTTTGTCAGTCTGACACTCTTACAAACTTTGATTTAAATTTTAAATTACTGAATGAAACCCGCAACTGTTCATTCTTTGGACTATTGCACAATTTCTCGCCAGATCATTTTCAGGCACCCCGTTAACAATTGTTACGAGAACAATGTTAGATCTTCAAGACGTCGTTGGTATTTAAAGGTGAAACCAGCGAGTAAACAGAAAAAATATTACATTATATATGTGGATTAGTAAATACTCTCGTTGGCTCTTTGTCCATCAGATTGCTGTGATAGCAGTATTTTCTGCCTATACCTTAATCCATTATCTGATTCATCACATGTTTTACAACAGGATTACGGTTACCTACATACCGCTGTTGTACCCCAACATACCTTACTGAGTCTCGAGATGTTGCCTTGGCTTGCTCGGTCTGTCTCTAATCGAGCATATATGGGGTATCGTACTGGACGATGAACTGCGACAGGCATGGAACCCCATCCCACAAACTGACATCCGGCACTTGTACAACACAGTACATGCACGTTTGCATGCTTGCGTTCAACATTCTGGCGGTTACGCCTGTTATCAATGTAGCACCATTTCGTATTTGCAGTGGCTTACCTCGTGCTAACATTAAGCTGTGACCTTGCAGTGTTAATCACTTAAATATGTTACCTAGACAAATGTATTCTCCCAAATTTCATTGCTCTACATTAATTGTCTTTTTGATGTTGAGGCTTTTTCCGTCAGTGTATATTGTCATTCAAGTGGACATTTTATGCAGCTAACTTTTCTACGTTAAAGACTATAGTAAAATGAAGTGATGAATTATGTGTCTTGTAGTAACTGCTTCGCCTCCTCCTGAAGTAAATCTGCGACACAGAGAACGGCTCTCTGCTCTCAAAAGGCTAAATATTTCACAGGTCTAGCGTGTGTTGTCCTCTGCGGTGGGTGGTGGAGGGGACGTTCTTCGCGTTTGCCAGAATGACGTTCGGCTCTCCCACCTGGGGGTCCTGAGTTCTATGGGCTGGCGGGGTGTAGGTGGCTGCAGCAAGGCAGACGATGTGCAGGAAAGCTCATTGTTGTTCCGACAAGCAGGAACAGATACGTGCTCGCGCCCTCGTACGGTGGCGCAGCCTGGCGTCGGCCAGCGTCTCTTCCCATCCGAGTGCGGCGGAGATGCCTGTGAACGCTACGCACGTTGCTGGCAGCCTGCGCGCTGACCATACCCGGGTCAGAATAATAAAGTCTAGCTGTTTACAGAGCTACTGCGACAGCAACAGCGAATTACAGAATGCGTTTGTTCTGTTCCGTCGCCGTTGTCAAATCTCTCACCTACAGCAGGTAGCGGCTAATGTAGCCTGCTGCAGACACTCAAGGGCGTTAACATAAACAGTTGTGGTACTTTTCGTTGTGTGCTTTGTTCCTCTGTGCGTCGAATTTATTTTGCTCTTCAGAATACCTGAAGTTTGTCATGGAAGTTTTGAAAGGTGGCTACACTGAGTCACAGCGCCAGAGATTGCGCCAAAGAGTATTATTCAGCCGCCTCCACTGGCGGTTCTTGTCGAGAAGTCGTAGTGGAGAGTGCTTATTGAGAAGTAGCAGTAGGCAGTGCTTGTTGAGATGTTGCAGTAGCAAGTCGTAGTTGAGAAGTTGCGGTAGTGAGTGCTTGTTCAGAACTTAAAGTATTGTTTTGATGGGCTAGACACCAGATGTAGTTGGATTGGGGATGCTGTAATGATCAGAGTGTGCTTTTCGTCAATATATATGAAGGTAAAAAATTCCTTTTTTTTTCATTATTTCAATGTCTTAAACAATAATGCCTCTTGGTCACAGGTTCAGTCAACAAAGCATCTGGCTCGTGTTCTTGTATTAGACTGTATTTCTGGTTTCTATGTGCAGTTATAGTATTTCTGTTTATTTTTTTTAATTACTTCAGTATAAATGGTATTTAAAATATCTTGTCGTATTGAGGAAGAACCGTGCCAGATGTGTACGTTGAATCACACTTCCACACACAGAACAGCGACACTTGTGCCTTGTTGTTTCGTAGCTTTCATAGTTGCTGGGGACTTAATTAATTAATTGTGTTAACGGAAATTTCGTTTCATTCTTTGTTGTTGTTCTATGCAGTCAGATTGCGTACAAATACTAGTCAGGGCCAACCGTTTACGAGATTTCGTAATCGTACAGTCAGCTACTAAAATTAAAATTATTTGCATAGATATTTAATTAAGCCCCCATGCACGTGGCGACCGCTGCTTCGGATCGTCCCTTGGAACTCTTCTGATAGTAAAAATAGCAGACAGTAGTATTGTTGCAGTAATTTGTAGTTTAGTAATTGTAGTCTATATTGCATGTGTAGATTTGGTAATTGTCATTCTTCTAATGGTATTTTTGCAGAATTTAATTTTTGATGTCTTGTATACGTGTTTGACAATTTTGTGCAATTATGAAGATTTCAATTGTTCGTTAGGCGTGTTTGTCGGGAAGCATTTCGTGTGAATGGTATTGTTGGTGATAAAGTGTTACTTTACGGCGTCGTAAGATTAAACCAATTTTCATTTCACTTTTTCACCCTCAATCTAACGCTTCAGAGAGATGGATGAAGGAAATCAATAAATTGTGTCGTCTTTATTGTCATCAGAATCACAGAACGTGGGATCAGTATCTTCATATTTTTCAAAGCATTCTGAATGAACTCCCTAATGATTCAACTTCTTTACCGCCTATATTGATATTAAAAAATAAAGCACCGACAAATCGCATTTCTGAAATAGTTCCTTTTCCACCTACACGGAAACTGCGGCATTCTGAAGTTGTCAACCTGGCTCTACAAAATATTGCATCTGCGGCTGCTAGAAGAGAGAAATCAGCTAAACGTCATGGTCGTTTAAAAACCTTGTCAGTTGGTCAAAAGGTGTTAATTAAGTCTCACCGTTTGTCTCACAAAGGAAAAGGCTTGTGTCGCCAATTTTTTCTGCTTTATAACGGTCCATATAGAGATCGCAAAATTATTCATGATAACACTGTTGAAGTAGAAACTCTTAAATCTCGACGCTCCAAGGCAATACATAATTTATCGAACGTTAAAATTTTTGTAGAATGACATACTTTTGAGAAACTAACAGTTATACGTAAACACACGGAGAGAACAAGGATACCGCGCCGTGTTCTGGCGGCGGCACATACTCAAAGCAACAGTCAAGTCTGCGCGCCGCACAAGGCAGTCGTTGACCGCAAACAATTACTTCCTACGTCACGCGTACCTACAGCTGATCGAGCGCTCAGTGCGAATGCACTGACAGCCGTAAACAAATACACAGTGTAATTTCTCCGAGTAAATTCAGTATAAAGCTATAGTGACTTGATAAATTATGTTATTAACGTTCAGTATTTTTCAGGATACGGTTGTATAAAATATTTAAGACCTTCAGGTAAATTCTGTGTGTGTCCAACGTTAAGAGGACTTGCTATCGAGAAATTTTCAGGAAGAATGTAATTTCGAAGAAGAAACTAATAAACTAAAAAGGTAACTATTAATTGAGTTTAATTTTCAGGTAACATATTTCCACTTAGGTACGTACTTTAGACGTAATTTGCTGCTCGCGATTACGTGATTTATACTTTGTGTTATCTGATTTTGACAATGATTGATTAATGAACAGGGTTGTTCCTTATGTATATTATGCATCGCTTGGCTGCTATGCTTTTTCACTGATGTCACATTTTTTTTACTATGTGCCTGCTGTGCTTATTTATTTAAATTATAATTGTCACCTGATTAGTTGTGCTGATATGGTTATGTATGTAAGTTATACTTTGTGATTTATCTGCCTGCGCCTTCATATTTACTTATTAAGATTACATATGAACATTTATTTGCTTATGCTGACATGATGCTAATGACATGTTTATTATGTGAGATATATATTTGCTGCTTTGCGTATGGATTGCATATTTACACATATCTGCTTTGTTGTCATAACTATTCTTTAATTTGGTATATAGAAATGCTGATGTACAGTGTACGAACATGGAGTTTAGGTCACACTATGGTATTAATTATAGATTGTTCGCTTGGCAGAGCCTCGTTGTAGGGATTGTGCTTGACATTCTGTTCTCTACTGGTATATTTACTCGCTATTGCATGTTTTTCTTACGCTCAGTGCTTTATATTTTAAGATAAGAAAATGAACTGCTATAATTCTACGAACGACATTGGTACAAGAAACTTCATTAACGTCACATGAGCTGGAGGTTCTATGGAAGCTGTATAAATTTATGCTAATAGAAAGGAAGGTAACGACATGAAATACCAACACTAGGTTTAGACCATTGACAGTTATTACACTGCATTCTTCGTGAGCAATTGAAATAGCAAGTGACACTTGACACAAAAAATACTCCACATGTTTGCTTCTGTTTTGCCATGATTCTTGAAGCGGTGTACTCACTTTGAAATATTACGATCATTCACACTCCGTACTCGTACTTACTTACTGAAAGTTATTCGAAGTAAAGGCTGTTAGAGGTCATGTATGCATTTCTTTTATTTAATGATGGACAATGTAACCAAAATGTATTTTATAATTCATGATGAGTAGAAGATTTGGCTCAGGTGGACTACACAGAGGTTGTGTGTGGACATTGTGTCTTCGGATTGCATGGGATGATAAATTGAAGTTTGCACTAGGATTTTGTCTGTACTTGTTCGAGGAGACTGACTAGAGGAAAGAGTTGTTATGGAAGTGAAATGATATTGGTAATAAGGTTTATATGTATCGACGTATTGAACAGGTATTATTGAGGTATTGAGATTATGTGAAGTTGATGATTATTGGAGTTTTGGTGGACAAGAGGTAAGGTAAATGATATTGATGATGAGGTTTATATGTATCGACGTAAGAGGTATTATTGAAGTATTAAGTTTATGTGATGCTAATGATTATTGGAGTTTTGGTGGATAAGAGGTAAAGTAAGTGAGGAGCATATTTTTGTTGTTGGTTTATATGGAACAAGGAGGATGAAGATGGCAGACTAGAACACTCAAGTAGAAGAAGATTATCTACACACACACTTTGTTAAATCACTAAGCAGTATATACTTTTTGTTTTGGATTGAGGAAGCATTTGCATATCTTGGCACACTGACAGTTGTTCAGCAACCGTACATTTTGATTTGGCTTGGCAAACATTGGTCTTGACATGATGACTATGACGTTGACTAACTATTATTGATTGTTACACACTGCTGCCATTACTACTTGATACACATGTCGAACATAAAATTTTGACAGAATTGCATTTACACAGTTAACACTATTCAATTACACAGTAGTACTTAATGTGGATGAAAGATGAGTGAGTGTGTTTTGTGTGTTTTCCTTTCCTAATCCCAAATAATTGGTACCGACCTATCTCCTAAATATTATTTTACTTGTTTGTTGCGGCTTGCACTGACACCCATAAATATTATAGATTTACTGATATTTGTTTATTTGTTATAGTTAATATGACAATTATCTGATATCACTTGTGTGTTTAGTATAATTTGTATGTTTAGTGTAAGAGCATTGATAATAATTTTGTAAAAGCAATTGTGTGTGCATTCAAACTGTTGTTCGTGCTTGCACCTTTTCAACATTGCTGGGTGCCACTTGGAAATGTTTAATTTGTGCTAATGAACTCTGATGAACTGTCTGATTAGTGATAGTGAATATTATGTATGGACTGTTACGTGCACTTGTTCAACATTGCTGGGTGCCACTGGAAATGTTTAATTTCTGCTGATAAACTCTGATGAATTGTCTAATTAGTGATAGTGAATATTATGGACTGTTACGTACACTTGTTCAACATGAAGGGTGCCACTAGGAGATGTTTAATTTGTGCTAATGAACTTTGATGAACTGTCTAATTAGTGATAGTGAATATTATGGACTGTGAAACGCGTATGTACTCGGTAGCAGCGATGGCGAGGCATGACAGAATCTCTGACCAGAGAGTTATTTATCGTTGCTAGTCTGCACTTGACCGCGCGACAGTTCTGTTGTTGTACGTAGCGAGTCGCGAGAGCATGTAGTAGCGCGCGAGAGACAGTCGCAGTTGTGTGTGAGGAGTCGGCGGGCGTCGACATGGGGCTCTGGTCAAGGTTCAGGACGAGGTGTATTTTTAAATAAGGTAATGAAGCAGCATTGCGCTCATCTGATAATGTAATGTATCTTAACAGTAATTAATTTGTTCAAGAATCGCCCCAATAATAATTTTGTTCTGAAAGCAAATTTTTAAGAAAATAATCATTACAATTGAAACAATACTTCCTATGCTTTTCCTGCTAGAATCAATTTATCAGATTTGCACAGGGCCTAAGGTCAGCGCAGATGACCTTATAAAATTTATCAGGTTGATCATAACGTTAATTTTGTGGGGACTTAGCATTTTTGCACATTTTTGTTATCATTGAGTTTTGTTGCTGTGGGAAGATGACATTTGGCTCCTATTTGCATTTTCTTTCAATTCATATTATTTAAAAATAATTCCGGGGAGGTTACACTTAGCATGATATCCATTCACATTTAAAATAGTTTCTTTCATTTTTGCGGGAAGATTACACTTGGTTCTATTCCCATTAACATTTAATTATTGTCTTTTCAAAATTCTCCAAAGAAATTACATTAACATTATATTATTGTCCTTTTTTCAAAATTCTCCGGTCAAATTACACTAATGTCCCCCCTTTTTCAAAATTCTCCGGTGAAATTAAACTAATATACCTATTTCAAAATTCTCCGGGGAGGTTACAACTGTTACTTGCACCTGCTCAACATTACTGGGTGCCACTGATGCACTGCTTCTACTGACATAATGTCACTTGTTGATGTGTGCACCTGTCAACATTACTGGATGCCACTGATGGAACTGCTTCTACTAACGTAATGTCACTTGGTGTCTGCACCTGTTCAACATTGCTGGGTGCCACTGATGGTCTGCTTTACTGAAATGATGTCACTTGTTGGTGTCTGCACCTGTTCAACATTGCTAGGTGCCACTGATGGACTGCTTCTACTGAAATGATGTCACTTGTTGGTGTCTGCACCCGTTCAACATTGCTGGGTGCCACTGATGGACTGCTTCTACTGAAATGATGTCACTTGTTGGTGTCTGCACCTGTTCAACATTACTGGGTGCCACTGATGGACTGCTTCTACTGAAATGATTGCACTTGTTGGTGTCTGCACCTGTTCAACATTGATGGGTGCCACTGATGGAATTGCTTCTACTGAAATAATGTCACTTGTTGGTGTCTGCACCTGCTCAACAGTACTGGGTGCCACTGATGGACTGCTTCTACTGAAATGATGTCACTTGTTGGTGTCTGCACCTGCTCAACATTACTGGGTGCCACTGATGGACTGCTTCTGCTGAAATGATGTCACTTGTTGGATTCTGCACCAGTTCAACATTACTGGGTGCCACTAATGGACTGCTTCTACTGAGATAATGTCACTTGTTGGTGTCTGCGCCTGCTCGCCATTTTTGGGTGCCACGGTTGAAGCTGTTTAAATACTGCTGATGAAATGTTATGAGACTGCTATTTGCACCTGTTGATCATTTCTGGGTGCTACTGTTGGAACTGTCAACTACTCTGAGGAGTTCTACTTGTTTATTGAACTATTGAAAGGATTTTATGTGAATATTTGTATAAACTGATTTTTTTGTGTGTTTATGCAAGCATTTGTATTCCTTACTGTATTTTATATATTAGGTTATTGAAGGGTCAGTGCAAAGCCAAAATTTATTTAGTTATGTGATATTTATTTATTAATATTACTTTTTAATTTTTGTCTGTATTTTTTGGACGAATTTGGTGGCATTTTCACCACCAATGCTGGCAAAAATACCATCAAATTCTAGCCCGTGGAGGAGGGGCATATGAAAGGTGGCTACACTGAGTCACAGCGCCAGAGATTGCGCCAAAGAGTATTATTCAGCCGCCTCCACTGGCAGTTCTTGTCGAGAAGTCGTAGTGGAGAGTGCTTATTGAGAAGTAGCAGTAGGCAGTGCTTGTTGAGATGTTGCAGTAGCAAGTCGTAGTTGAGAAGTTGCGGTAGTGCGTGCTTGTTCAGAACTTAAAGTATTGTTTTGATGGGCTAGACACCAGATGTTGTTGGATTGGGGATGCTGTAATGATCAGAGTGTGCTTTTCGTCAATATATATGAAGGTAAAAAATTCCTTTTTCTTTCATTATTTCAATGTCTTAAACAATAATGCCTCTTGGTCACAGGTTCAGTCAACAAAGCATCTGGTTTCTATGTGCAATTATAGTATTTCTGTTTATTTTTTTAATTACTTCAGTATAAATGGTATTTAAAATATCTTGTCGTATTGAGGAAGAACCGTGACAGATGCGTACGTTGAATCACACTTCCACACACAGAACAGCGACACTTGTGCCTTGTTGTTTCGTAGCTTTCATAGTTGCTGGGGACTTAATTAATTAATTGTGTTAACGGAAATTTCGTTTCATTCTTTGTTGTTGTTCTATGCAGTCAAATTGCGTACAAATACTAGTCAGGGCCAACCGTTTTCGAGACTGCGTAACCGGACAGTCAGCTACAAAGCTTGAAAATTATTTGCATTATATATAATTAACCCCCATGCAGTTTGCAAAACAATGTGGTTGCTAAACGGAAAATTCAGTGGTCTGCTCATATTTTGCGTGGTCAGACACGTGCGTTTGTGTGCTCGGTGAGGGATTATTTCGAGAAGAATAGTGCGACTCAGTTACCTCTAACGAAGGTAGTCGAAAGAACTGCAGACGCTTTGAAGTGACAGAAAAACACTTTCGTCAAAGCTTGTAAGGAGAAAAATTGCGGACACCCAGTAAAACGAGAAGGACAGAACCACGGGTAACAAAATCGGACTCTTTTCAAGAAGATGCCGTTCATCGCCTCATATCAAGATATTACGAGAGAAAAGAACAACCAAATATTAAAAAAAAAAAAAACATGCGTTACTCTTCGCGAGGCAGGGTTATTCAGTAGCAGCAAGACTTCTTTATTAACGGTTGCCAGAGCCCCCGGCTTTCGGTACAAAAGAATTTGCCGGCCGGAATGGCCGAGCGGTTCTAGGTGCTACAGTCTGGAACTACGCGACTGTTACGGTCGCAGGTCGAATCCTGCCTCGGGCATGGATGTGTGTGATGTCCTTAGTTAGGTTTAAGTAGTTCTGAGTTCTAGAGGACTGATGACCACAGCAGTTAAGTCCCATAGTGCTCAGAGCCATTTGAACCATACAAAAGAATTTATACACGAAATATGTAAAGGAGAGAGGTTTTTAAGAAATGTTATTAAAGCGCCGTTTAAAGACACTGTGTTACTCGACGAAACCAGGACAAACACAGTCATTCCTTGAGAAAAGACTGAACAGATGATAGCATTTGAGGAAGTTCTCCTGTTTCCGTGGGAAAGGTCGTAAGAATTATCGTCTTGCTTGCGGGAACTCCATTTGCTTTCATACCTAACTGTTTCCTCATTTACAAATCGAAGAAAACAAGCGACTAGCACGAGGAGATAAACCGCGATTGTTTTCTGAACTGGTACAAGGAGTAGCTGTTGGAAAACTTAAATCTGCGATGTGCCACTGCAGTGGATAAAGCCCCATAGTCTTCAGTTATTAAAGATACGGCTTCGACGATGCAACGAAAAAAGTCGACATTGTTGAGTGGTTGAAATGACATTGCCACTTCAAAGCCATTGAAATGATTTGGGCACGGATTAAACATTACGAACAACAAAAGCTTTAACTGTGACAGAAGTTCAAACACAGTTAGGGGAGTCGGCCGCTGTGGCCGAGTGGCTCTAGGCACTTCAGTTGGGAATCGTGCGACTGCTACGGTCGCAGGTTCGAATCCTGCCTCGGGCATGGATGTGTGTGATGTCCTTAGATTAGTTAGGTTTAAGTAGTTCTAAGTTCTAGGGGAATGATAACCTCAGATGTTAAGTCCCATAGTGCTCAGAGCCATTTGAACCATTTGAACAGTTAGGGGAAGCGGTGGCGCAAATAACACCATAGAAATAGAATAGTGTTATACACCACACAGAAACAGTTCTTGACGAAGCATGGAAAAGCTAAGTGACTGTAGAAAGCAATAGTGAAAATACGCTTAAAAATTCCAGTGACTCTATCCTGGACCAGAGCTCAGATAATGACAGTGTTGAGCAAGAAAATCTTTCCCATCTAAGTGGCATTTACCCTTTGGAATAAGTCATCTTTATTTTTGTGTTTATGTTTCAAATTTTTGACTGTATGGTGTGTAGTGCATTTGCACAAGAAATCTCATCTCATTATTAAGGAGTACTCCTCTGCACAAGAATGACTCTCTACACGCACACTACAATGACTGATAAGTACTCAATCAGTTTATATTATTTTAATTTTTTTAGTTATTTCATGTACATGAACGATTCAGATCTTTTTTAACACCCCTTATGTATCGAATACGACAACTGAACGTGATTCATTCCGGTTATTGTAAAAGACAGTTATGCTTCAAATGGTTCAAATGGCTCTGAGCACTATGGGACTTAACAGCTGTGGTCATCAGTCCCCTAGAACTTAGAACTACTTAAACCTAACTAACCTAAGGACATCACACACATCCATGCTCGAGGCAGGATTCGAACCTGCGACCGTAGCAGTCGCGTGGTTCCGGACTGCGCGCCTAGAACAGGGAGACCACCGCGGCCGGCAGTTATGCTTCCTCTTGCTTTTGTTGAGGTATACAAATAATAGGAACACGGTATCATTTCATGCACAGGAGTGCGTTTGTTAAAGCATAAGTATATTACGATCCTGTAAAGCGAGCTCAATACCGCACGTTGAAAGGCGACTTGAGGAGATTGTCCAGCAAGGAACGGCACAGCTGCTACAGCCATACTGTGCGCGCACGCAATTGCGATCCGACAATATCGCTCCCGTCCACATTCTACTGTGCTTCGGTGTCGATCATTTTGTTATTCTGGTCCGGGTGTAGGCGCTGAGTGGTCCCAGCTGCCAGCTGCGCGTAGCGCAACAATGTCGCGTAGCGTAGCCGCTGTGCTTGGGACAGCCGGCGGCGTGGAAACGGGGCGGCCTGGCGAACTTCGGAGGTCTCAGCGTATACCACAACAACACAGTGGCTCATAATTTCCTGGTTAATTAATAATGAAAATTAAACCAATTTCTTGTATATGTATGTACATTATTAAATTTGTCTTTATTCGCTATTTAAGAAGTGTGATATACACTCCTGGAAATTGAAATAAGAACACCGTGAATTCATTGTCCCAGGAAGGGGAAACTTTATTGACACATTCCTGGGGTCAGATACATCACATGATCACACTGACAGAACCACAGGCACATAGACACAGGCAACAGAGCATGCACAATGTCGGCACTAGTACAGTGTATATCCACCTTTCGCAGCAATGCAGGCTGCTATTCTCCCATGGAGACGATCGTAGAGATGCTGGATGTAGTCCTGTGGAGCGGCTTGCCATGCCATTTCCACCTGGCGCCTCAGTTGGACCAGCGTTCGTGCTGGACGTGCAGACCGCGTGAGACGACGCTTCATCCAGTCCCAAACATGCTCAATGGGGGACAGATCCGGAGATCTTGCTGGCCAGGGTAGTTGACTTACACCTTCTAGAGCACGTTGGGTGGCACGGGATACATGCGGACGTGCATTGTCCTGTTGGAACAGCAAGTTCCCTTGCCGGTCTAGGAATGGTAGAACGATGGGTTCGATGACGGTTTGGATGTACCGTGCACTATTCAGTGTCCCCTCGACGATCACCAGTGGTGTACGGCCAGTGTAGGAGATCGCTCCCCACACCATGATGCCGGGTGTTGGCCCTGTGTGCCTCGGTCGTATGCAGTCCTGATTGTGGCGCTCACCTGCACGGCGCCAAACACGCATACGACCATCATTGGCACCAAGGCAGAAGCGACTCTCATCCCTGAAGACGACACGTCTCCATTCGTCCCTCCATTCACGCCTGTCGCGACACCACTGGAGGCGGGCTGCACGATGTTGAGGCGTGGGCGGAAGACGGCCTAACGGTGTGCGGGACCGTAGCCCAGCTTCTTGGAGACGGTTGCGAATGGTCCTCGCCGATACCCCAGGAGCAACAGTGTCCCTAATTTGCTGGGAAGTGGCGGTGCGGTCCCCTACGGCACTGCGTAGGATCCTACGGTCTTGGCGTGCATCCGTGCGTCGCTGCGGTCCGGTCCCAGGTCGACGGGCACGTGCACCTTCCGCCGACCACTGGCGACAACATCGATGTACTGTGGAGACCTCACGCCCCACGTGTTGAGCAATTCGGCGGTACGTCCACCCGGCCTCCCGCATGCCCACTATACGCCCTCGCTCAAAGTCCGTCAACTGCACATACGGTTCACGTCCACGCTGTCGCGGCATGCTACCAGTGTTAAAGACTGCGATGGAGCTCCGTATGCCACGGCAAACTGGCTGACACTGACGGCGGCGTGCACAAATGCTGCGCCGCTAGCGCCATTCGACGGCCAACACCGCGGTTCCTGGTGTGTCCGCTGTGCCGTGCGTGTGATCATTGCTTGTACAGCCCTCTCGCAGTGTCCGGAGCAAGTATGGTGGGTCTGACACACCGGTGTCAATGTGTTCTTTTTTCCATTTCCAGGAGTGTAGTTATGAAATAACTACTGAAAAATAATGTTGAAAAAAAAATGGCTCTGAGCACTATGGGACTAAACTTCTGAGGTCATCAGTCCCCTAGAACTTAGAACTACTTAAACCTAACTAACCTAAGGACATCACACACATCCATGCGCGAGGCAGGATTCGAACCTGCGTCCGTAGCGGTCGCGTGGTTCCGGACTGTAGCGCGTAGAACCGCTCGGCCACCCCGGCCGGCAATGTTGAAAAAAAACTTTGTAACAGAAACGCTGGCAAAGTCAGGGAATTTCGTATTGCATGGAATTTAAAGGATCTATTTCAGAATTGATAATCACATCGTTTGGCTCGAGCGTGCGCATACTCAGTAGTGGGGAGGGAGTTGGTACTCTTTCGTGGTGAAGTAAGCGACGTAAAGTGGCAATGCTCAAGGACGTACTGGCGAGCGTTCTCGAAATGGTGTTTTAAAATTGGCACGGCATTGTGATTGCGTGAGAGAGCACACAACTGGGGACAATACAAAGCGCTTAACAAGACTTGAGCAAGTGTACTGTGAGGCCCAAATCAATAAAAGTTGCTCGTTATTAAATAAGAATCTCTTGCCAATAATGGTCGTTGCAAAATGAATTACATCGCACCACCCGCAACTCGTCACCAAGATAGGATCAAGCCAGTTATCTTTTTAGTTGTGTACATGGCTTGCAAGCGTAGTAGTTCCAGCGTTCGACCGTTACAGTGTTTTTAGCTGAACTACAAACATTGTAAATGCTACTGATTATCCAAATTCATTAACAATCAGCAGGATCCTAACCTTTCATCAGAATTACCGGTAGAATCAAAACTCAAACTGAAACTAATTTCATTTGGAGATATCTTGAGTAAAGTAGTTTTCGAATCTAGGTGGAGTGGTAAATAAAGTTCTTCGTGCGTTATAGCGCTTCTATTGCATCCAGTCTGTAACTATTTCAAGTATCTGAAGAAGTGAAATGTGTATGCTACTTGACTAAAGTGATGTATGAATGCATGGTATCGCGGCAATGTAGTTAACAAATTAGTTGATGGATACCAGAGAAGATTTTATTGTCTAAACTAACTTTCATACTTTTTGTTTTGTGTGGAAATATTGCATGCGTTTTTGACTTTCGTAACATTGGCATATAAAGGTGTTTGTTGTCAGTTAATACCACGCTTAGTGGCCGCGCGGTCCGGGACGCCATGTCACGGATTGCGCGGCCCTCCTGCCGGAGGTTCGAGTCCTTCCTCTGGCATGGGTGTGTGTGTTGTTCTTGGCATAAGTTAGTTTAAGTAGCGTGAAAGTCTAGGGACCGATTACGTCAGCAGTTTGATCCTTTAGGAATTCACACACATTTGAACATCATTTTGTTAGTTGATGAAGTCCATATGCGCTTCTCTGAAAGAACATTTATTACGCAACAGTGTCTAGTCGTGTGTATTTTGCTTAACAAAACTTGATGGCAGCATTACAGTGAGTCCCGTTGCATAGTACAAAATATCCCACATGTTAATAATACATAAGCATTACGTAATTTCAATGCATTTCTAATTAACTTAAAATCATTTTGTCATATGTGGCTTGTACATTCAAATTCTCGCGTGTGTATTTTGTTCCGCTACTGCCTCCTGCACAATTGTAATTATTACACACCTTCACTTTCAATTGAGTCGGTAACAAAACATTTAATTTTGCTCTCTCATGAGCTGGCGACCGTAATTAATTAAACTGAAATCCAAATTTCGTACTACCGCAATTACAGGGTTATTACAAATGATTGAAGCGATTTCACAGCTCTACAATAACTTTATTATTTGAGATATTTTCACAATGCTTTGCACACACCTACAAAAACTCAAAAAGTTTTTTTAGGCATTCACAAATGTTCGATATGTGCCCCTTTAGTGATTCGGCAGACATCAAGCCGATAATCAAGTTCCTCCCACACTCGGCGCAGCATGTCCCCATCAATGAGTTCGAAAGCATCGTTGATGCCAGCTCGCAGTTCTGGCACGTTTCTTGGTAGAGGAGGTTTAAACACTGAATCTTTCACATAACCCCACAGAAAGAAATCGCATGGGGTTAAGTCGGGAGAGCGTGGAGGCCATGACATGAATTGCTGATCATGATCTCCACCACGACCGATCCATCGATTTTCCAATCTCCTGTTTAAGACATGCCGAACATCATGATGGAAGTGCGGTGGAGCACCATCCTGTTGAAAGATGAAGTCGGCGCTGTCGGTCTCCAGTTGTGGCATGAGCCAATTTTCCAGCATGTCCGCGGGCTACGCGTGAAACTTGCATGCACGCGTTCAACCGTTTCTTCGCTCACTGCAGGCCGACCCGTTGATTTCCCCTTACAGAGGCATCCAGAAGCTTTAAACTGCGCATACCATCGCCGAATGGAGTTAGCAGTTGGTGGATCTTTGTTGAACTTCGTCCTGAAGTGTCGTTGCACTGTTATGACTGACTGATGTGAGTGCATTTCAAGCACGACATACGCTTTCTCGGCTCCTGTTGCCATTTTGTCTCACTGCGCTCTCGAGCGGTCTGGCGGCAGAAACCCGAAGTGCGGCTTCAGCCGAAAATAACTTTATGAGTTTTTCTACGTATCTGTAGTGTGTCGTGACCATATGTCAATGAATGGAGCTACAGTGAATTTATGAAATCGCTTCAATCATTTGTAATAGCCCTGTACTTATTCAAAAATATAATTTAACTCCTCACAAAATTCCCTTTTTCAATGTTGTTGTAGTGATAAGTATTTAAGCGATAGCGATCGTGTAATAAGTGGTTGCATTCTTTCAATTAGCGTTGTTGTTCGGAATGGATGTCTTTTCTTGTTAAATAAGGAACATTTCTTCTTCTTCTGTAGTGGTCAATCCAAGGATTGGTTTGCAACAGCTACAATGACAGCTTGTCTCCATTCTGTGAGTCTTTCAGCTTTTCGCTTCATTCAAATAAAATGGTTCAAATGGCTCTGAGCACTATGGGACTCAACTGCTGTGGTCATAAGTCCCCTAGAACTTAGAACTACTTAAACCTAACTAACCTAAGGACATCACACACATCCATGCCCGAGGCAGGATTGGAACCTGCGACCGTAGCAGTCGCACGGTTCCGGACTGTGCGCCTAGAACCGCGAGACCACCGCGGCCGGCTTTCGCTTCATTTCTTTATAGGTGTTACATCCCACATCTTTCACGATTTGATCCATGTACCTCAGCCGTGGTCTTCCTCTTGGTCTTTTTCCTTCGACATATCCCTCTATGATTGTGTTCAGGAGTCCTTTATGTCTTAATAGATGGCCTGTACATTGCACTCTTCTTTTATCAATGAAACTCCAGAAGCTTCTCTTCTCACCTGCTCTTTCCAGAACCACTTTGTTTGTGACCTTGTCGATCCATTTTATTTTGAGCATGCGTCTATAGCAACACATTTCAAAAGAATTTAGCTCCTGATCTTCCTCTGTCCCGAGAGTCCATGTTTCACACCCATAGCATGCCACACTCCACACATATGATTTCAAAAAGCTTTTCCTGATTTCAAGGCTGATGCTCTTAGATGTTAAGATGTTTTTCTTCTTGTTAAAAGCAGACTTTGCTTGAGCAATTCTACTTCTCACTTCTGCCATGCTCCTTACATCCCTGGTAATATTACTGCCCAGATAAGTAAATTTATCAACTTGTTCAAGCAGTTCATTACCTACATGAACTTGGACTTTCACTTGATCTTTTTTGTCGCATGCCATTATTTTTGTTTTTGCTTTATTAATTCTCACATTGCATTCTTCCCCCATAACTTTATCCATTCTATTCAGTAGGACTGCAAGATCTTCACTTTCAGCTAGGACAGCTATATCATCGGCATATCTTATCATATCTATTCGTTGGCCATGAATTACTACAAATGTCTGTGAATTTTCCCTTACTTTCTTCAGCGCCTCTTCAATGTATAGGTTAAAGATAACAGGGGATAGTGCGCAACCTTGTCGGACACCTTTCCGTATCTGCACCTCTTCTTGTTTTGTCCGTCGACAGATAACTGCTGTCTTGTTTTTGTACAGGTTCCATATCATTTATTTCTATCTTTATAGTCTATTCCTACTTCTTTGAGTACCTCAAATTGTCAGGCTCTTATCTATTCGTTTGTCTATTATTAGTTTTAGAGCAAATATTGCTTCTCTGGTTCCTCTATATTTCCAGAGTCCAAACTGGTCTTCGGAGAGTGTAGCTTCGACTTTTTGTTCAATGTGTTTTAGGATAATTGAGGTTACTATTTTAGAGGCGTGAGTAACTAGGCTGAGCGTCCTATAATTTTCACATCTTGTAGCATTTGCCTTCTTTGGAATGGGGATCATAATGTTTTTCTCAAAGTCTGTAGGAACATTAGGTATCATTAATATACCGAAGGGTGTGGAAACGTTGTAAGCGTACGAAGGGCGGGGTGTTGCAGACGAGGCTGTCCATTGGATGTTAGGGTCTTCAGCATTACGGCAGCTGTCCAGTTAAGGCTGCAGGCTCGAACCTGCCTGGTGGTTCGATCGGCACTTATAAATAACGCTCCGGTGTTTGCTCGTTTGGCTGTCCGGCGGCGAAGGCATGCACCGCCGACTTGCGGAATGCTGCGCCGAAGAATCGTTAAGAGGATTTTGCCACATGTTGTCTTAACATGTAAGGCGCGTTGCATATCAGCTGTATTGTCACCGACATGCCTTTGGCATGGAACACTTTGTTCAGAATTTCCCTGGTGTCGCGGCACTCCATCCGTACAACAAAAGTGTGATAGATACGGCTGCTCTTGACGCATCATCAGAGATAGCTGCGAGGACAACATGATGATGGAAGTACATGTGTGTGGAGGGTTTGAAGAGAAGAACTGTTGCTAGATTCCATCTTCCGTTGCTCTTGGTGTGGCTGTGTAGCCTACACAATACGATCATCTCTGGTTTGCGTAGACGGTAACATGGACAGCAAATTTATGGCGTCTGAAGACCAGTGTTGTATCTTTAACCTCTCTGAGGGATAATCTTTCAACAACGTAACGAGGGCCGCATGTTGCCTGTGCTGTTTCGGTACTGGCTAGCGGCGATCGACAATTGCTAGCGCGTTCTCCCGATCCCTCAGTCACTGAAAACATATCGTCATGCTTCACTGAGATACTTGCACGCCACCACTCATCAACAACTACGAATGACTGCAGCTCTCGCTGGTGGCACGCCGCGTCTTGTACTCGTCCACCGCGGCGCTCGGGGTCACAGCACCAAGTTACGACACCTGAAGATGGGCGTATAAGAGCCCGAAACCAGCCGGGTTCTAAATAAGAGAAACAACTGTAGTGGTATTTTCAACCTCTGATATAATGCTCAGTTACGGATGTTCCTCCAACAGGATTGTTTGCATTGGTATAAAGTTGTACCAGCGTGGATTGATTTCGTATCTGTCATCTAGGCTCACTCTGTTCGATTCGATGACCAGCGCCATTGACGCTGCCAGAGCTAGCAGCCCTGTGCACTAAATTTCGCATCTTGCATTACCCAAATCATCTACAAATTGAGTCATACGTCCCACTTGCTATTCTGCATAAGCACAGTAAGTAACATTTCATTACTTGCTTTGTTTCCCAGGGCTGCAATTTTGATCGCCAACCGTGTATTAATAAAGATGATGGACCAAGCGTGAAGAGAAGTGGAAAGGTAAGCGTTACTTAAGAATGCCCAATTGAAAAGGAGACTTAACCTGTAGCGATGTTGTATGTAATCGCAGAGGGTAAATGTGTTTGACGAGAGATGGCTTGGTGGTATTCCCCGTTGCACACGCGGGAATTTCCTCATTTCTGGAGAGTTGTTCCCGCAGTTAGTTTCGCGATAGATTTCTCCCAGCCAGTACAAGGAGCGGTTATCCAGTACCTTCGCGGAGGATGCCTCACAGATTTAACACGGGATTAAAGAGGTATGCGGACTGTATCTACTATAGTCGGGTTCGAGTCTGACAGTGA
Source organism: Schistocerca nitens (assembly GCF_023898315.1). Taxonomy (NCBI): domain Eukaryota; kingdom Metazoa; phylum Arthropoda; class Insecta; order Orthoptera; family Acrididae; genus Schistocerca; species Schistocerca nitens. The sequence continues at coordinate 119,725,200 of NC_064614.1, read as the reverse complement.
AGTTACCGTGACGCTTACGACATCTCTAGATGAAAGTAAATTAACTGTCAGATTTTTTTACTGGCCATTCCAGTCCGCTTCGACAGTTTTAGAGTCATTCAAAGAAAATCTATGGCCAGTAGCGCCGAAATACCCAGATCATTCAATATTAGTTGGAGGCGACTTTAACTTACCGAGTATAGACTGGGACGTATACGGATTTATTACTGCGCGACAGACAGACAGTCTTGAGAACTACTTTTGAACACATTTCCCGAAAAGTGTCTTCAATAACTGGTTCGACAGCCCACACGCAATGGAAATATTTTAGACCTTGTAACTATAAACAGGCCTGACCTTATCGACTGTGTGAGTGTAGAAACAGGGACTACTGACCATGATATCATAACGACGATAGTTACTAAAGTTAATAAAAAAATCAAAAGGGTTACGAGAGTATTTCTACCGGAAAGAACATATAAGGAGTTATTAGCATCTACATCTACATCTACATGGGTACTCTGCAAATCACATTTAAGTGACTGGCAGAGGTTTCATCGAACCACCTTCACAATTTTCTTTTATTCCAATCTCGTACAGCGCGCGGAAAAAACGAACACCTATATTTTTCGGCACGAGTTCTGATTTCCCTTATTTTATCGTGGTGATTGTTTCTCCCTATGTAGGTCGGTGTCAACAAAATATTTTCGCATTCGGATGACAAAGTTGGTGATTTGAATTTCGTGAGAAGATTCCGTCGCAACGAAAAACGCCTCTCTTTTAATGATGTCCAGCTCGAATCCTGTCCCATTTGTGTGAAACTCTCTCCCATATTTAGCGATAATACAAAACGTGCTGCCTTTCTTTGAACTTTTTCGATGTACTCCATCAGTCCTATCTGGTAAGGATCCCCCACCGCGCACCAGTATTCTAAAAGAGGGCGGCAGTCTCCTTAGTAGATCTGTTACATTTCCCAAGTGTCCAGCCAATAGAACGCAGTCTTTGGTTAGCCTTCCCCACAACATTTTCTATGCGTTCCTTCCAATTTAAGTTGTTCTTAATTGTAATACCTAGGTATTTAGTTGAATTTACGGCTTTTATATTAAACTCCCTTATCGTGTAACCGAAGTTTAATGAATTCCTCTTAGCACTCATGTGGATGACCTCACACTTTTCGTTACTTAAGGGTCAATTGCCAATTTTCGCACCATACAGATATATTTTCTAAATCGTTTTGCAATTTGTATGATCTTCTGACGAATTTATTAGTTGATAAACGACAGCGTAATCTGCAAACAACCTAAGACGGCTGCTCAGATTGTGTCCCAAATCTTTCGTGTAGGTAAGGAACAGCAAAGGGCCTATAACACTACCTTGGGGAACGCCAGAAATCACTTCTGTTTTACTGGATTACTTTCCGTCAATTACTACGAACTGTGACATCTCTGACAGGAAATCACAAATCCATTCACATGACCGTGACGATATTCCATAAGCACGCATTTTCACTACAAGCCGCTTGTGTGGTACAGTGTCAAAAGCCTTTCGGAAGCCCAGAAATACGGAATCGATCTGAAATCCCTTGTCAATAGCACTCAACATTTCATGTGAATAAAGAGCTAGTTGTGTTTCACAAGAACGATGCTTTCTAAACCCATGTTGACTGTGTGTCGATAGACCGTTTTCTTCGAGGTAATTCATAATTTTCAAACGCAATATATGTTCCAAAATCCTGCTGCATATCGACGTTAACGATATGGGCCTGTAATTTAGTGAATTACTCCGACTGAATATTGGTGTGACCCGTGCAACTTTCCAGTCTTTGGATGAGGATCTTTCGTCGAGCGAACGGTTGTATGTGGTTGTTAAGTATGGAGCTAATGCATCAAAATACTCCGAAAGGAACCTAATGGTATACAGTCTGGACCAGAGGACTTGCTTTCATTAAGTGATTTAAGTTGCTTCACTACTCCGAGGATATTTACTTCTACGTTACTCATATTGCAAGTTTTCTCGATTCGAATTCTGGAATATTTACTTCGTCTTCTGTTGGGAAGGCATTTCGGAAGGCTGTGTTTAGTAATTCTGCTTTGGCAGCACTGTCTTAGATAGTATCTCCATTGCTATCGCGCAGAGAAGGCATTGATTGTTTCTTACAGCTAACATACAGGGTTATTACAAATGATTGAAGCGATTTCACAGCTCTACAATAAGTTTATTATTTGAGATATTTTCACAATGCTTTGCACACACATACAAAAACTCAAAAAGTTTTTTTAGGCATTCACAAATGTTCGATATGTGCCCCTTTAGTGATTCGGCAGACTCCAAGCCGATAATCAAGTTCCTCCCACACTCGGCGCAGCATGTCCCCATCAATGAGTTCGAAAGCATCGTTGATGCGAGCTCGCAGTTCTGGCACATTTCGTGGTAGAGGAGGTTTAAACACTGAATCTTTCACATAACCCCACAGAAAGAAATCGCATGGGGTTAAGTCGGGAGAGCGCGGAGGCCATGACATGAATTGCTGATCATGATCTCCACCACGACCGATCCATCGGTTTTCCAATCTCCTGTTTAAGAAATGCCGAACATCATGATGGAAGTGCGGTGGAGCACCATCCTGTTGAAAGATGAAGTCGGCGCTGTCGGTCTCCAGTTATGGCATGAGCCAATTTTCCAGCATGTCCAGATACACGTGTCCTGTAACGTTTTCTTCGCAGAAGAAAAAGGGGCCGTAAACTTTAAACCGTGAGATTGCACAAAACACGTTAACTTTTGGTGAATTGCGAATTTGCTGCACGAATGCGTGAGGATTCTCTACCGCCCAGATTCGCACATTGTGTCTGTTCACTTCACCATTAAGAAAAAATGTTGCTTCATCACTGAAAACAAGTTTCGCACTGAACGAATCCTCTTCCATGAGCTGTTGCAACCGCGCCGAAAATTCAAAGCGTTTGACTTTGTCATCGGGTGTCAGGGCTTGTAGCAATTGTTAACGGTAAGGCTTCTGCTTTAGCCTTTTCCGTAAGATTTTCCAAACCGTCGGCTGTCGTACGTTTAGCTCCCTGCTTGCTTTATTCGTCGACTTCCGCGGGCTACGCGTGAAACTTGCCCGCACGCGTTCAACCGTTTCTTCGCTCACTGCAGGCCGACCCGTTGATTTCCCCTTACAGAGGCATCCAGAAGCTTTAAACTGCGTATACCATCGCCGAACGGAGTTAGCAGTTGGTGGATCTTTGTTGAACTTCGTCCTGAAGTGTCGTTGCACTGTTATGACTGACTGATGTGAGTGCATTTCAAGCACGACATACGCTTTCTCGGCTCCTGTCGCCAATTTGGCTCACTGCGCTCTCGAGCGCTCTGGCGCTCTGGCGCTTAAGCCGAACAGAACTTTATGAGTTTTTCTACGTATCTGTAGTGTGTCGTGACCATATGTCAATGAATGGAGCTACAGTGAATTTATGAAATCGCTTCAATCATTTGTAATAGCCCTGTACTTCAAATACGACCAGAATCTCCTTGGATTTTCTGCCAGTTGCGGCGACTTGAATTCCCTCGCCGCCTCGTCGGGGTCTGCTCTGGCGTGCTGCTGGGAGCTGTGTGTGAGGGTGTGGCGGCGCCCGCTGCCATCCGGTGCTTCCCGGCCACACTGAGCCCTCTCCCTGCGACCCAGCTGTCCCACTGCGAGGGTCGACGAGTCGGCTCGCCTTCCTGCAGCGCGCGGCTCGCAGCACCGGTGTCAGTGCCGCTGCCACTGAACTTTATGTTTTTACAAGTGGTTAAGAAAGACCTTCTGCTGGCAGTGCAACCTGTTGGGCCCTGCTGAAAGGCTTGGCCGATGTACTTCAACGGGAGCTGGGTCTGGTTATTGTACCGGGGCTATTTAATGCAAGCAAATTCGTTCTTTTGGTAAAGAGACACGTGGGCTGTCTTGGATATAGAACTTTTGTGGCAGTCTCAGCAGCCTTAAAGACCTTCAAATGCACCTCATCAAAAAAATGGTTCAAATGGCTCTGAGCACTATGGGACTTTACATCTGAGGTCATCAGTCCCCTAGAACTTAGAACTACTTAAACCTAACTAACCTAAACACAACACACACATCCATGCCCGAGGCAGGATTCGAACCTGCGACCGTAGATGTCGCGCGGTTCCAGACTGAAGCGCCTAGAACCGCTCGGCCACTCCAGCCGGCCAAATGCACCTCAGTGTCTCACCTCCTTGCTCGTTTAATTTTTCATATGATTCTGTCACACTTCATTACGCTCTTCATCACCAAAATGTGATGTGACTCTATAGCTACTCCTGAGTATGCCTTACTTATACGTATTTGATTTGGGAAACTCTGCGTGGCTATGTCGTAATTCAGCTAAAATTTTCCGCTTTGTCTGGCCTTTTCCAAATATACCTCCTTCTCTAATGATGTCTGAACAGCGTTTTCACTACAACTAGCTAAAATATATTGAAGATCTCATTTAGTCTCTCTCCTCTATCAGTCCCGCAACGGAGTATATAACATACCGTATATTTTTCATCTGTTTATTCCCCTATTAACTTTTGTGGCAGTGGAGTGTTGATTTTTTCGTCTTATAAGGTGGTACATTATTAAAATCATTTATCTGTGTACTAGTTGGGTAATTCAACTCATTCAGTTTTACGTTCAGCTGACCTAAGTCACTGGAAGAAATCGTTTGAAATTGTGTATCACTTATTGTGTCAAGTATCATATTAAATTTCTCTTACTGGTGATCTTGGACTTTTAAAATGTTTGCGCTTTTTTAATTGTAATAAACAGCTGTTCAAACGAATGTTACGCTCAATTCCTCCTAGGCCTTCCACCTACTACTTCTGTTAGATGTATATTTATGTTAAGAGTCACTATTAATGTCTCTGCAGGAGTGTGCCAGTTGCGGGTCACATTTAAATTGTATGCCTTCCCAGCTGTTCTTGTATTTGGGGTGATTGTGTATTTTATTCCTTAAGGGATTTTATTTAGTTTTATAAATTGCTAAGGGCTTTCCAACAGCCACAACCACTGGCGCGACTTCTTATCCTTTCTGTATTGTGGGTGGGTGATGTCTATTTGTGTAAAGTTTTATCCATGCCTGGGAAATTTATTACTTTTAGTGGGAGTAATTTGTAATTCATTTTACTGGTAAAACACAGTTTGTTGAACCAGCTGGCAGTCACACATAGTTGGTAAGACTTCTTACATGTATTTGGAGACTTAACTATATTTCTGGTTTTAAGCCCTGTTGTAAATGGTATAAACTCCTAAAATTTTCGGTTAATGAATTGATCCTGTTCAAGTTCTTTAAATTATTGTGAGCGTTGTTACTCATTTTTGACAAGGTTTTTTATTTGTTATCATAGTAATACGTTAAGCAATAAAGTGTATGTCATGAAATAACATAATGGCGAAATATATGGGTCCATCTTCCATGTGTTTTTCCTTAACATTATCACAGCCCTTGTTGTGAGGTACCACACTCGTCCAAAAACAATCTACTTTGCGAAATAGCAGGAAAAGTAAGGCTCAGTTTCTTTTTCGACAAAGAAGGGCCCCTACTCATCCACTGGCTTCCAGGGGATGCAACAGTCAGCGCAAAACAGTATTGCAACACGCTGCTAACGCTCGAACAGGCTTTCAAGAACAAGGGCAGAGACGAATTCTCGAATGGTATAGTGCTTCTGCAGGACACCGCTAGGCGAAGAAGTCCCTCAAGCGGCTTCAAAAATTTCTTTGCGAGATTCTGGAATATCCTCTTTACAGCACCGATACCTCTCCATGTCACTCGCGTACCTTCGGACCCTTAAAACAATCTCTGAAAGAGATTTATGATGAGCTGGGGCTTCACAGCTGTCAATTAATTGTGAAACTTCGTTGTAGATGACCATCAGCTGTTTATTTTTATGCTCAATGCTATCGGCTTACACCAGTAGACCATTATGAAGCCGAAGCCTAACCGACAGACAAAACTTTTGCAATGCACAGGTCACAGTATACTTAAAAAATAAAAAAAATTGCCGTTAAATAATGTAGAAATTACTTATAAAGCGTAACCACCTTGTCATTACAAAATTTCAAGTGAACAACTTCGATGTTGGTAGAAAACCTCAGCTTCTGTTACAATAAATAATCTCCAAAAGACACAGATATGTAGGAGACGCACGCACAAGATATTCATACTATTTCGGAAAGTTGCTTTTCATTACAACGTTCTAAACAGGGTACTATCAGTAAAATGCAGTCTGGTTGGCTGACTAATGGGATAAGGATATCACGTAGAACAAAGTGGGGATTATATCAAAGTGTTGGAAGTAGTCACAATCAAGCCACAGTAGCCCATTACAAACAGTATTGTAAGGTGCTTAAAAATGTTATTAGGAAGGCAAAGAGTATGTGGTACGCAAATAGAATAGCTAATTCAAAGGATAAAATTAAAACCATATGTGCAGTTGTGAAGGAAGTGTCCAGTCAGCAGCATAATGTCGACAATATAAAGTCGTAGTAAAAATATTTCTGTTTGCCAGTATTTAACACTCACTTTCTGATCTTTGCTGGTGAATTAAATAAAAACTTAGTTTCTACAGGGAATCTTGGAAAATGCCTTTCCGAGATTGATGTCTGAAATACTCCTCTGTGATAGTCAATAACTAAACTACTGAAGACTAAGGACTCTCATGCAAATGATGGAGTGCCTAGCAGAATGTTAAAGTACTGTGGTGCACAGGTTAGCCCTGTACTTAGCCATATTTGTAATTTTTCCTTTAAGAATGGTCAGTTTCCTGTACGATTAAAGTACTCAGTAGTAAAGCGGCTTTATAAAAAGCGAGAAAGGGACAATTTTAGACCTGTTACTATGCCATCAGTGTTTGCTAAAGTTACTGAAAAGGCTGTATACGTATTGACAATTGATCATTTTATTTCACATAATTTGTGATCAAATGTACAGTTCGGTTTTAGAAGTGGTTTGACAGCTGAAAGTGCTATCTCTGTAAGGCACTGGACGGATTAAACAAAAGTTTTCGAACGCTAGCCATATTTTTTGATTTTACTAAGGCGTTTTCTTGTGTTGGTCACAAAATATTCCTCCAGAAGTTGGACAGTTATGGAATACGGGTAGTAGCTCACAATTGGTTCACCTCTCACTTTAACAACAGACAACAAAAGATCATTATCCACAGTGTTGATAATAGCTGTGATGTGGGGTTTCAGTGGGGCACAGTAAGTGGTGTAAGTTCGTGAAACTCTTTTCGACCCATTTCATTACTTTGGGTATTATAACATTGACCTTTCTGTATATATATTTTCTTAACTGTATTTTCTTGTTAATAATATCAGCTTATTCCCAAGAATTAACAGCTTTCACTCAGTTAATACTAGGCAGAAATCCAATCTGCATTTGGATCGCACTTCCTTGAGTTTTGTTCAGAAAGGATTGCAGTATACTGCTGCATCCATTTTCAGTAAGCACAAAAATTCAAAAATCTTAGCAGTAATCCACGTGTTCTCAAATCGAAACTGAAGAGTTTCCTCATGGGTCACTCCTTCTATTCTGTCGGGGAGTTCCTTGAAAAATTAAGCTGATTCCTGTTTTATACAGTTGATTGCGTTTACATAAACTCACGGCTTGTCTTTTTGGGTTCATTTTATCTGTTATTACTTTTACGTTGTAATTTCATGTACTGACATGTTTTTTTTGGGTTCATTTTATTTTATCTGTTAGTTCATAAGAAAATGCCTGTAGCTGTAACATCGATAATGTGTAAATATTAGAGGTGCATGTGAGATCTTTGGAGTAATTTTGAGTACATAGATATTATAATGATGTGGCTTAACGAAGAACGTATTTAACAAATGGTATCAACAAAGCATAGTCATTTTTAAAGGCGTACAGAGAAGTGACATGCGTGGTAATTGAAAGCATTACAAAATACGCAACGTCAAATTAATAAAAAGAAAAGAACAAAACATAGAACTAACCTCCTTTACGGTTATGTGTCATACATAAGTGAATATGAGGAAACTAGTGATTTTTAATCATATCAATCAAACGGGTATGGTTGAAATGACTCTAAGCACTATGGGGCTTAACATCTGAGGTCATCAGTCCCCTAGACTTAGAACTACTTAAACTTGACTAACCTAAGGACATCACACACATCACCGAGCGAGGTGGCGCAGTGGTTATCACATTGGACTCGCATTCTGGAGGACGACGGTTCAATCCCGCGTCCGGCCATCCTGATTTAGGTTTTCCGTGATTTCCCTAAATCGCTCCAGGCAAATGCCGGGATGGTTCCTTTGAAAGGGCACGGCCGACTTCCTTCCCTGTCCTTCCCTAATCTGATGAGACCCATGACCTCGCTGTTTGGTCTCTTCCCCAAACAATCCAAATCCATCACACACATCCATGCCCGAGGCTGGATTAGAACCTGCGACCGTAGCAGCAGCGCGGTTCCGGACTGAAGCTCCTGGAACCGCTCGGCCACAACGGGCATGTAAACGGTGGTATCTCAAACAGTGTTACCATACAAAGCTACAACTGTAGTACATATAATGAAGGGATTTTGTATTACGTCGATCTTTCAATGACGCAAATGGTCAAGTAGCTATTGGAAAACGTGTTAAGCTAACATTGTAAAATAGCAAACTTATAAAGGGAAGCCCTATGTAACCAAATTTCAAAAAAATATAATAAAAGATCGTATAGTAACTAAAAAGTCACGTCTTATACATAAAACGTGAGTATGAGGGTATTAGAGATTATATATAAAGTATAAAACGATATAAACTGGACAATTATTTACAGAAAAATTAGATACAGCATGACATGAAAGAAGGTTGTATACATGGAAGAACCCTGGAGATACTAAAAGGTATCAGATAGATTATATAATGGTAAGACAGAGATTTAGGAACCAGGTTTCAAATTGTAAGACATTTCCAGGGGCAGATGTGGACTCTGACCACAATCTATTGGTTATGACCTGTAGATTAAAACTGAAGAAACTGCAAAAAGGTGGGAATTTAAGGAGATGGGACCTGGATAAACTGAAAGAACCAGAGGTTGTACAGAGTTTCAGGGAGAGCATAAGGGAACAATTGACAGGAATGGGGGAAAGAAATACAGTAGAAGAAGAATGGGTAGCTTTGAGGGATGAAGTAGTGAAGGCAGCAGAGGATCAAATAGGTAAAAAGACGAGGGCTAGTAGAAATCCTTGGGTAACAGAAGAGATACTGAATTTAATTGATGAAAGGAGAAAATATAAAAATGCAGTAAAAGAAGCAGGCAAAAAGGAATACAAACGTCTCAAAAATGAGATCGACAGGAAGTGCAAAATGGCTAAGCAGGAATGGCTAGAGGACAAATGTAAGGATGTAGAGGCTTATCTTACTAGGGGCAAGATAGATACTGCCTACAGGAAAATTAAAGAGACCTTTGGAGATAAGAGAACCACTTGTATGAACATCAAGAGCTCAGATGGAAACCCAGTTCTAAGCAAAGAAGGGAAAGCAGAAAGGTGGAAGGAGTATATAGAGGGTCTATACAAGGGCGATGTACTTGAGGACAATATTATGGAAATGGAAGAGGATGTAGATGAACATGAAATGGGAGATAAGATACTGCGTGAAGAGTTTGACAGAGCACTGAAAGACCTGAGTCGAAACAAGGCCCCCGGAGTAGACAACATTCCATTGGAACTACTGGCGGCCTTGGGAGAGCCAGTCCTGACAAAACTCTACCATCTGGTGAGCAAGATGTATGAAACAGGCGAAATACCCTCAGACTTCAAGAAGAATAGAATAATTCCAATCCCAAAGAAAGCAGGTGTTGACAGATGTGAAAATTACCGAACTATCAGTTTAATAAGCCACGGCTGCAAAATACTAACGCGAATTCTTTACAGACGAATGGAAAAACTAGTAGAAGCCAACCTCGGGGAAGATCAATTTGGATTCCGTAGAAATACTGGAACACGTGAGGCAATACTGACCTTACGACTTATCTTAGAAGAAAGATTAAGGAAAGGCAAACCTACGTTTCTAGCATTTGTAGACTTAGAGAAAGCATTTCACAATGTTGATTGGAATACTCTCTTTCAAATTCTGAAGGTGGCAGGGGTAAAATGCAGGGAGCGAAAGGCTATTTACAATTTGTACAGAAACCAGATGGCAGTTATAAGAGTCGAGGGACATGAAAGGGAAGCAGTGGTTGGGAAGGGAGTAAGACAGGGTTGTAGCCTCTCCCCGATGTTATTCAATCTGTATATTGAGCAAGCAGTAAAGGAAACAAAAGAAAAATTCGGAGTAGGTATTAAAACCCATGGAGAAGAAATAAAAACTTTGAGGTTTGCCGATGACATTGTAATTCTGTCAGAGACAGCAAAGGACTTGGAAGAGCAGTTGAACGGAATGGATGGTGTCTTGAAGGGAGGATATAAGATGAACATCAACAAAAGCAAAACGAGGATAATGGAATGTAGTCGAATTAAGTCGGGTGTTGTTGAGGGTATTAGATTAGGAAATGAGACACTTAAAGTAGTAAAGGAGTTTTGCTATTTGGGGAGCAAAATAACTGATGATGGTCGAAGTAGAGAGGATATAAAATGTAGACTGGCAATGGCAAGGAAAGCGTTTCTGAAGAAGAGAAATTTGTTAACATCGAGTATAGATTTAAGTGTCAGGAAGTCGTTTCTGAAAGTATTTGTATGGAGTGTAGCCATGTATGGAAGTGAAACATGGACGGTAAATAGTTTGGACAAGAAGAGAATAGAAGCTTTCGAAATGTGGTGCTACAGAAGAATGCTGAAGATTAGATGGGTAGATCACATAACTAATGAGGAGGTACTGAATAGGGTTGGGGAGAAGAGGAGTTTGTGGGACAACTTGACCAGAAGAAGGGATCGGTTGGTAGGACATGTTCTGAGGCATCAAGGGATCACCAATTTAGTATTGGAGGGCATCGTGGAGGGTAAAAATCGTAGGGGGAGACCAAGAGATGAATACACTAAGCAGATTCAGAAGGATGTAGGTTGCAGTAGGTACTGGGAGATGAAGAAGCTTGCACAGGATAGAGTAGCATGGAGAGCTGCATCAAACCAGTCTCAGGACTGGAGACCACAACAACAAACAATGCAGAAATGGCAGGAGGGAGAAGGGGGCCCTGTGATTGAAATATTTAATGGTTAGCAGTACATGATATGGAAACAAAGATGTGGTTATCAAAGAATATGAAATGTGTTAAAACATAAGAGAATGTTGGCTAGGGGAGGAGGGGGGGGGGGAAGACGAGGAGGGGGGAAGAAGAGATCTAAGTGACATACAGGAGGCACCTATTAAGTTTCTGTAATATAAGATTATTAATTTGTCATTAACAACCCACTGTGAGGGCAGCGGATCAACAAAGTATGAATGCGATAAATAAGAACAGGTTGCACTCATATGGCAGCATTAACCCCCCCCCCCCTCAAAAAAAATTTTTTTTTACACTTGTACCAGTCATAACAAGCAGTCAGGATATGGTCAGCTTCAACGTTGGACATATTTACTTAGCTAACCGGTCAAGAGAAAGGCAGGGGGCACATCTCTGAAAGGTCAGAGGTTCATGTGTGACAAGAAAGTGCAGGAAACCGCAGAAAACTGGATCCGTCAGGAACCCGGGAGTTCCTTCACTGAAGGCGTCCACTGCCTTCCTATCCTCTGGGATGGGTGTGTGAATGTCAGTGTCAGTTACCTATAGTTGTACTGTTCCACATGACCTAGAATTGAAATATGGTCATTTATAGTTCGTTACATATAACTGTAGTTTTCTTTTCATTTGGGTGCATCTTGTATAAACATTTCATACTGTGTGAAGCTTAAACAAAATTTGTAAAACGGTAGCTCTTGCAATTAAATGACATCTTGTGGAAGAAATATGAGATAAGGAGACGAATTACGGTTAAAAAATTCTCAGTCTGTTTGCAGAGTCTTCCCATTTCCATGAACTTGTCACGGAAAGAGAACTGTTTCAAATTTAAGAGATGAAGTTTTCAGAAAGAATCGATACTACGCTAAATACGAATATTACATACCAATTGGGTAATGTAGTGACATTATGTAGAATCATGGTGACTTAAAACAAGAAAGTGGAATTATAAAAATTTATATTTTGTGTACCTGTTCTGTCCGGTTTAATAAGGTCATATAAACGCTTTTCTTACATTTTAGTGTGAGTAAATAAATATTTTGCTTCAAGAAAGCCTCAATTAGTATTAGACTATAAGAGGTCTATGCTCTTTCAAGTAATATTTCTGTTTGGGTTCATCTGTTTTTGTACTGCTTGTTATTTCATATGGATTCTGTCTCATCATCAAAGGTAGCTACGTAATAGCAGGTGAAATTATATCCAGATTTTGAAAGACTAACAGAAGTGTATGGCTGACTGCCAGCAATGACCTGTAGAGAACCAATGTTGGAGCTGGACGTATTTACACTGCTTCGTAATTAGCCACGGAAAAAAATTACTCTCTTGATTCTTTAAATATTTTAACAAAAAAAACGGAAAGAAAGAAAGTAATGCACATAACGTTGAAAAACAGCACACCGGGAAGCTTGGTGGTACCTAGTGCCACATATTTGTTTTTACTGTTATTTCCTGTGAATCTTTGCGGGTATGATGATGACAAACGAGCAACTATAAAAAGCGATTATGATCCTAAACATTAATGTTCTCATATTGGAAACTACATCATCCCATTAATTATGGAGTAGTCACTGAATTAACGAGGAGCAGTAGTCGGAAGAATGTTAACATCACAGTACAGTCTCTACGCAGACGTGGAACAGAAATTGTACAACGAACAACGAAAGAAAAGTTTCGCCTACTGCGTATAGAAGTGGAGGGAATAAATGCACCAAGTGTTGCCTGTATATCAGGCGTGCCACAATCCACCGGCTGGAGGCGTCGACAAAACGAGTCGTGTGAAGTTAGCACCCTTTTTTTCAGAAATCTATATTTTTTTCAGAGTTCTTGATAGATATGATATAGTTCTAGAGTTCTTTGTACAAAATTTCAATAGTTCTGCAGAATTTAGCGAAAAAAACAACCATACTCGAAAAAATTTTCGTATCGAAAACATTCTTTGTCAATTTCCGCAAAATGTAAATAAGTACGACAGTTCTGAGCACAGTTCTGAATAGAGCTCCAAGAGTTCTATCGAAAATCCCAGTAACATTTTTTTGTGCAGCTAATAGTTTCCGAGATAATTGCAATTTAAGGAGAAAATCTTTTCACTTACTGTGAAGTTGGCACCCTTTTTTTCAGAAATGTAAATTTTTTTCAGAGTTCTTGACAGATATGCCATAGTTCTAGAGTTCTTTGTACAAAATTTCAATAGTTCTGCAGAATTTAGCGAAGAAAACGACAATATTCGAAAACATTTTCGTATCGAAAACATTCATTGTCAATTTTCGCAAAAATTAAACTCGTACAACAGTTCTGAGGACAGTTCTGAACAGAACCCCAAGAGCTCTATCGAAAATCCCAATAACATTTTTCTATGGCTATAATAGTTTATGAGATAAATTGATTTAATGTGGGACACACTTTCTCTACAGAAAATATAAATATATTCGTACAGCAGTTCTGATGACAGTTCTGGACACCACGTGAAGAGTTCTATCGAAAATCCTGGTAGTCTTTTTTTGTGCAGGTAATAGTTTAAGAGGAAATTGCAACATAATTAAGAACTCTATAAGAGCTCCCACTGTGAAGCTGGCACCCTTTTTTACAGAAATCTATATTTTTTTCAGAGTTCTTGATAGATATGATATAGTTCTAGAGTTCTTTGTACAAAATTTCAGTAGTTCTGCAGAATTTAGCGAAAAAAACAACAATACTCGAAAAAATTTTCGTATCGAAAACATTCTTTGTCAATTTCCGCAAAATGTAAATAAGTACGACAGTTCTGAGCACAGTTCTGAATAGAGCTCCAAGAGTTCTATCGAAAATCCCAGTAACATTTTCTTGTGCAGCTAATAGTTTACGAGATGATTGCAATTTAAGGAGAAAGTCTTTTCACTTACTGTGAAGTTGGCACCCTTTTTTTCAGAAATCTATATTTTTTTCAGAGTTCTTGATAGATATGAAATAGTTCTAGAGTTCTTTGTACAAAATTTCAATAGTTCTGCAGAATTTAGCGAAAAAAACAACAATACTCGAAAAAATTTTCGTATCGAAAACATTCTTTGTCAATTTCCGCAAAATGTAAATAAGTACGAGAGTTCTGAGCACAGTTCTGAATAGAGCTCCAAGAGTTCTATCGAAAATCCCAGTAACATTTTTTTGTGCAGCTAATAGTTTCCGAGATAATTGCAATTTAAGGAGAAAATCTTTTCACTTACTGTGAAGTTGGCACCCTTTTTTCAGAAATCTATATTTTTTTCAGAGTTCTTGATAGATATGAAATAGTTCTAGAGTTCTTTGTACAAAATTTCAATAGTTCTGCAGAATTTAGCGAAAAAAACAACAATACTCGAAAAAATTTTCGTATCGAAAACATTCTTTGTCAATTTCCGCAAAATGTAAATAAGTACGAGAGTTCTGAGCACAGTTCTGAATAGAGCTCTAAGAATTCTATCGAAAATCCCAGTAACATTTTTTTGTGCAGCTAATAGTTTCCGAGATAATTGCAATTTAAGGAGAAAGTCTTTTCACTTACTGTGAAGTTGGCACCCTTTTTTTCAGAAATCTATATTTTTTTCAGAGTTCTTGATAGATATGTCATAGTTCTAGAGTTCTTTGTACAAAATTTCAATAGTTCTGCAGAATTTAGCGAAGAAAACAACATTAGTCGAAAAATTTTCGTATCGAAAACATTTTTTGTCAATTTTCGCAAAAATTAAACTTGTACAACAGTTCTGAGGACAGTTCTGAACAGAACCCCAAGAGCTCTATCGAAAATCCCAACAACATTTTTCTATGGCGATAATGGTTTGAGATAAATTGATTTAATATGGGACACACTTTCTCTACGGAAAATATAAATATATTCGTACAACAGTTCTGATGACAGTTCTGGATACCACGTGAAGAGTTCTATCGAAAATCCTAGTAGAATTTTTTTGTGCAGGTAATAGTTTAAGAGGTAATTGCAACTTAATTAAGAATTCCATAAGAGCTCCTACTGTGAAGCTGGCACCCTTTTTTTCAGAAATATATATTTTTTTCAGAGTTCTTGATAGAAATGTCGTAGTTCTAGAGTTATTTGTACAAAATTTGAATAGTCCTGCAGAATTTAGCGAAGAAAACAACAATACTCGAACAAATTTTTGTATCGAATACATTCTTTGTCAATTTTCGCAAAAAGTAAATTCGTACAACAGTTCTGAACAGAACACCAATAGCTCTATCGAAAATCCTAATAATATCTTTTTGTGGCGATGATAGTTTATACGGTAACTGCTTTGATGTTAGACCCACTTTCTCCACAGAAAAAGTAAATTCGTTCAACAGTTTTGATGAACAGTTCTGGTTAACATTTTTCGTGGTTATAATAGTTTGTATGGTAATTGATTAATTGTGGGGCACACTTACTCAAAAAAAAATTATGTCTGTTCGTATGTTCTGATGCCAGCTCTGGATAGCATTGTAAGAGTTCTATCGAAAATACTAGTAACATATTCTGTGCCGGTAATTGTTTACGTAGTAACTGCCTTTATTAAGGAATGCTTATGAGCATTTCCCGTGAAGTTTGAACCCCTTTTACGATAAATATACATTTTTTCATAGTTCTTGATATATATGTAATAGTTTTAGATTTCCCTGCTCAAAACACGAATAGTTCTGCAGAATTTCGGGAAGAAAACAATAACTCGGACAAATTTTGGTATGGTAAAAAATTATTTGTCAGTTTGGAAAAAATAAATTTGTGTGACAGTTCTGTTGGCAGTTCTGGATAGCACCGGAAGAGTTGCATTGAAAATGATAAGAACATTTTTGTGGCGATAATAGTTTATACGGTAATTGTTTTAATCTGATACTCACTTTCTCTACTATAGCAAAATTCGTAGAATAGTTCTGATGACAGTTTTGAATATCACCCACAGAGTTCTACCAAAAACTATAATAACATTATTTGTGACGATGACATATGAGATAATTAATGTGGGACTCACTTTTGTCATGTAAAAGTAATAAATTCGTACAAAAGGTCTGATGGCATTTCTTAATACGACCCTAAGAGCTCTACCGAAAACTGTAATAATATTTTTTGTGGGGATAACAGTTAATGAGATAATAGCATTTTCGAGAAACCCACTTGGTCTACATTACAATAAATTGGCACAACCCTTTTGCTGACAGCTCTGGATAGCACCGAAAGAGTTATTTTAAAAACCCTCATAACATTTTTATGGTGCCAGTAGATTATGAAATAGATTGTGTGTTCACTCTGCAGTGGGTGTGCGCCGATGTGAAACTTACTGGCAGATAAAAACTGTGTGCTGGACCGGGTCTCTAACCCCAGGCTATGACGAAGAAATATCGTCACAATATCCTTTCGTCCAGGAGTGCTTCTTCTGCAATTTTCGTAGGACAACTTCTACGAAATTGGGAACGGAGGAGATGAAGTACTGCTGGAAGTACAGCTATGAGGACGATCGTAAATTCGCACTTTTATTTTGGAAAACCGAAAATCGAAAACCCGGATGTATATTCTACTAAATACAAAAAATCTAAATGTTCAGCACTATACAAATGCCAGTACACCTTCTTAAGACTGACTGTAGTAACTGTAGGTGGAAGAGTGGGATGTGCACGCTTAGATGATTCAAGGAGAGAAGGCTGGTCAGTGCAAAACAAACAGATGGCTGAGAGAGCGGATACATTCACACGCACCACTAACCAGATGGTGTCACACCTGTCGAGAAGCGCACCAGAGGTACAATGAGCTGTGGTGGAGTGCTGTTGGCGTGGTTACTATGCAACTTACTTGATGGGCATCAATACACCGTTATATTAATGTAAAATACTTGAGAAACAATGTCATTCACACACTCCGAGTTCCTTATCACTCAGTACTAGACTAAATTGCCGGCCTAGTGATAAGCAGCCTATGTACCTCACCGACTACACATCTTCGTGTTATAAGAAAAAAAGAGAAAAATACCAAGGAACACAAAATATGAATCCGGATAAACCGGGAATCCGGATTACTGAGGACCAAATAAACGAGGTTCTTATTTACAAATTTCTAACTTCTTATTAACTTTAATACTGTATCCCCTCAACATAACACATCTATCAGTCATGTATTGAATTAGGATTTAAACATACTAATTAGTTCGCTTGTACAATATATTGAGTAAATATACTTACATTTCTATACATTGTAAAGACTTTTAACTCTCGCTGTAGTGTAACTCATCAAACTTCCACACTTCCTTTCTAACTAGAACAAATGATTGCAACAATATTAACGACAGCAATTTCAAATTTATTCGTTACACACAGCACATGTTTTTATGTATCCTAGCGTCTGGTGATGTTGCCACATAACGTTCATCCATGAGGGTCCTGGGCATATTTTTAGCTGTTAGTGGGTCCTGGATGTCATGAGAGCTCAAAACAATTACTGTTTTACGTAATAAAATTCATCTGGCTCTTCCTGATTCTAAAAATATACACTTCATGTACAGTACCTCGTAATTCTCGTGTTTAAATGTCATTTTGTTTAATTTGGCGTGCCGCGCCGTATTAGCCGAGCGGTCTAAGGCGCTGCAGTCATGTACTGAGCGGCTGGTCCTGACGGAGGTTCGAGTCCTCCCTCGGGCATGGGTGTGTGTGTTTGTCCTTAGGATAATTTAGGTTAAGTAGTGTGTAAGCTTAGGGACTGATGATCTTAGCAGTTAAGTCCCATAAGATTTCACACACATTTGAACATTTAATTTGGGCAGTTTCCGTAGAACCTCGTTTATGTAATACCTTTGAAGAACCTGTCGACTGTCGTATGTGCAGGAAAAATGTTTACATGGCATAAAACAAAATCAGAATGCGTTTCAACAGTTGCAATACGTTTTAATGGTGGAGTAAAAATGGTTCAAATGGCTCTGAGCACTATGGCACTTAACTTCTGAGGTCATCAGTCCCCTATAACTTAGAACTACTTAAACCTAACTAACCTAAGGACATCACACTCATCCACGCCCGAGGCAGGAATCGAACCTGCGACCGGAGCGGTCGCGCGGTTCCAGACTGTAGCGCCTAGAACCGCTCGGCCACTCCGGCCAGCCTGATGGAGTAAAGATTAAAAACAATGAGCAGAACAGGCATCAAAACTAGGAACAACACGAAAATTGTGCTGGTATGGGCGGAAAGGCAACATGTTACGTAAACTGAAAAAGCTGCTAAAAGCATGAAAAAGGAGGCCAGAATAACAAAGAAAAGAAGCAAAAGTAAAGAAAATGAAAAGGACATGAAAGGTATCAACAAGATTATGGAGCAGGAATGGTTTGCAATGACGTCATTGAGAAGAAAATGACATACAAATCTTTAGTTTCAATTTTCTGCAATCAACGTGTTTGCATACAGAGATACTGTTACCGGTATCTCATCCACTATTAAAGCTACATAAAGAAAGCTATGGATGAATAATAATATAGTGCTTGCCTACACACTGAACCACATTATTCAAGAATGGATTAAATATTTTAAGCTGCAGTATGTCATATTATGTTCTTAAATTATTAGGAGAAAAATTTTTCTCTTAAAATACATTGTTTTTAAAATAATCAAAACATGAAACTGAAAAATATTACTGGTTTGCTGATTCAACAAGGTAATAATTCAAAGAATAAAATTTGTTTTTTATCTTTTATTTGGAATAGTGTGTAAGTACATTGAACCTAAAATAACAATTACATGTAATTCTGTAGGTAAGAAAAACATCAATATTCACTCCACAATGTATTCCACAGATTTACAATGTATTTCACCTAGAGCTCACAATATACCAATTCTTTGATAAAAGTTTCATTCCTGAATCTATTGACAGTCTTGCATTATTAAATTTCAAAGTACCAGGAAGAACTACAGGCCGTGATATACAGGTCCCCTTAACAGCTCTTCTTCAGGATACACTAAAACCGAGAAGGAAATACATATGTAGGGAATTTAGTAATAAATAAGCATAGAATTTATGAGGTGTGAAGCAACCAAGAAAAATAAGTACAAAAAATATATAAGTGACATTTAGGGCATAAAATGCTCTTATTCTAGTAACTAAAACAGGAGGGCTGTGGTTCCAGAAACAAAGATACGAAGAACTAATATAAGAGCTGTATTTGTAATATTTAGATATCAATTTTTAGCAGTTGCTTACCTTATAAAGCAAAGTTCCTATGTAGGAACTACTTTTTTCGTCTCGTCGCTCTTGTAGGTGCCATTTGGAAATTTTCCTGTCTTGACATACATGAACAGGTGTGGAGAAATTATCGTATCTTTTGAAACTCTCTGTACTTCTTTATACAGGTCATCGTACTGCTTCCAGTAGGTTCCATCGAAGACATATGCCGTGTAGTGTTTGATGGAGCTATTATAATGAATGGCACCAACGAGAGTGTACTCTTGATTGTCGACTACGATTTCTTTCGTGATCGTTTGCAACACACAATTCTTCCTTTGATTCGGTGGAAACTGATCTTCAGTTAGTGGACAAGTTGTTATACTAGTATCCATCATCAAGTAGCATCCGAATTTCTTTTCTTCGACTGCTTCTCCTTTACATTTCTTGCATTTTATAATAGTCTTTAGACCTCCGTTTGTTGCATCTACAGCCTCTTGCATGAAATTATAACCAAGTCTGAAAAGCACATACGTATCAACGGAAATATAATGTAGTTTCACATAGCGCGAATTTAGGCACGTCAGACACGATATCTTTTTGTTGCAAATCGGGTTATCTTTTAATATTGTCTCGTATAATTCCCCAACATTCGACTCTGCATTCAGAGACAATATTTTTCGAGAGATTACTCCTTTTTTTAGGAACGGTATCACATATAAAATATCAAATCTCTGCTTAAAATGCTGGGAGTTTATAAGTTTTTTGTCCAACACATCCAAAGCCAGATCCAAAAATGGATGGCTCACCATTTGAATGGTACTTTTGAAATCATCACTGAGTGATATTGCTTGCATGAATAAGGTTATCAAAGAATCGAAACCGCACGTTCCCTTCAAGTTGTAGGTAGCAGATTTGAATTTGCTTGAGGACCCATTTGGGAAAAGTGGCAAATTAATGTCTATGAATTTCTTAGTCGAATTCCAGTTTGGGCAATCATCTAAGTAGTTTTTCTTGCTCTTAGTTTGCATGCTCGATGTGACAATGATTTCGTTTTGAAGCTTTTTCAGCATTGCACTCTCCTCCATTTTATTGTTACAGGTCTCGCGATTTTCTTCCGTTTTCGAACCACAGGATGAAATTTCATTGACATCCCTGGTGAAGCATGATTCTCGATAGTCTTTTGTGGAATGACATATCTCTTTAGAGTCCAAATTCGGCAGTAAATTATTATCTGAAGAGCGCTGAAAACACACACTCTCACTATTGATTGAGAGACAGTTGTTCTCCGCATTCATAACAAGTGCGCTCGAAGTAGGAGAAAATCTGTGTTCAAAACTATTAAAAATTTTGTTTAACTCTGTCTTATTGGCATCATCGAGTTGGGTCTCACTTCTTAAGGTATTGTTCAGTGTGCTCTCAGAATTATCAAGGATATGATTGCTTTTGGGGTTTGTTATCTTCAGCTTCTTATTTTTTCCTCTCCAGTTTTCTTCTTAATGGTAAGGCAACGATGCTTCAGTTGGTTTGTGCTTCACAGCTTGCTTTGAATCTTGTTTTTCCATCATAAGTGGCGCTAACAGTTTTGTTTCCTCACGCAGCCACTTCAAATGCTGAAAAATGAATTTGTCTACTCGTAAAGGCAGCTTGTCAAAGCCCATTGTCTTTAATTTTGAAAATTGTCCTTCAGTCGCTGCTGACGAACGAATAGATAAAGGAATATGGAAAGAAGGATACATCACAGCTGTCCACAGTGGTATATAGTACATCAACTCTTTCAGCATCTCTGCAGCATTAGGAATGTTGTACGGATTCACATCAAATAGATTGTCATCCTTAGCCTGATTCGCGATGACTTCAGCTTCATTGTAGATACGTTTTGCCCTATCAATCCACGCGTTTGCAGTAGATTCCTTAGAGGTCAAAACTGATTCCAAAAGACAGTCATCATTGTTTTCAACATCATCAGTTGTCTTGTCATCATCTTTCTTTTCGTCAATATATGAATGACGTGGACCACCTCTGATAATGTTATCAAGGTGGCGCTGATGTTCCATTGATGCATATTCTTGACCGCACTCATCAATACCAAGATGTTCACTTAACGCAACAACCAAAAGTGAGCGCAAAGCACTTTCAATATCACGAAAATCTGTCATCATGTAAATATGGGCCAAAACTCGAAGATAAAGTTGTTTGACTTGTGATTTAACTCTCGAGAAGCATTTCCACCTCGAAATCATGACCATAAAATGGTTTTAATCTATTCTCAAACAACACGAGGGTAGAATTACTCTTTCATGCAAAACAATATGACTATAACACCTATTCAAATAATCTGTTAAGTCCGAGCAATTGGCTATTGCTCTAGAAATGGCAACCAACAAAGCCTTACCAAAATCAGTTACCATGATTTTTGGTCTGGGAGCTCCAGATCTGACGATTTCCATAAAGAAAAATGACAAGAATGATGCGTCATGCCTAGAGGATATCATCTGATAAGTTGGGCAACTGATTGATGATCGATTGACGATATTTGGATCTTTACTAGTGACGTTTACTTCGCGGATGCACATGTACTGATACAGGTATATGTACTTTGACTTAATTTCCACACAGTCAGCCCTGTTTGACAGATCCCCAAATCGTGAAATAACTCGAAATGCAACGCCACCTGTAGCATCTACTGAATCGTATACACTGCTATTGATTTGATGACAATATTTGTGCAACTGACTTTGATCTTTCAGCCAATATATACAGAAGAATGGGTCCAATCCGATTGCGTGAATTTCGTCCCGATGGGTTGTATGTTTTGCAATTTGCAGGTTTTCAACAGGCTTACTGGTTGTTATACCAAAACGTTTGTCCCTTTCCTCTTCTTTAGCCTTTCTCAAGACTTCAGCATTTGGTAAATTTGGAGGAATCATGTCTCCAAAAAACATATTTTTCCCTTCATAATTTCGCCAAAGAGCTGCAGGCATCCTGTTATCAACCAATTTAGCAGCTACCTGTTGTCTTCTCGTGCCACGAAGTTGTCTTCTTTTAAGGTGAATACTATCGTCTGAAAAGTTTGAAAGTCTGCAGTTTATAATAATATCGTTGTCCTTTTTTGGCTTCTTCAGAGCAATCCCTTCGAAAGTGGCTCCGCATTCTGTGCATCTTCCTTTGATCTTCAAGAAATACTTTGAACTTGAACTTTCACATACTTTCGCGTATTTGAAAGAAAAGGCACATGGAATTTTGTGATGTTCATAAATTTTATGAGCCATCAAATCGGTCCATTTCCCTATTTCCAGTCTTGAAGGCTTTCCAAGTTTCCTCTTTGTTGGTTTTATGGCAGACCATTTTTCTGCTGACAGTAGTAAGTCGAATTGCTTTGTCATGTCCTTGTTGCACGAAGAACCAAAATCATTCCACGACTCATCTTTGCTGTCGTCGTCTTTTTCTTCAACGAAACATTCCAGCCTGAAAGTTTTTCTAACAAAAGCAAGCAGATCGTGACGATCTTCTTTAATTGTTGTGTAAATATGTTTTGAAGACATTTTCGAGCCGATGTCGGCCATGGCATCGGACAGTTTTTGGAAGACCGGATGAGACGGAGTGAACTGAATGCCTCTATCATCGATTACTTTAAATTCCTCCATGCTGAGAAGACGTTTCAATTCTGGTAGATTGTACATTTTTATGGGTGTTCTGGTTCATAAATATCACTTACACAACAGCACCGACTGCACAACGGGCAACGACTGCACAAGAGTTCTGACTGAACGAGCATAACGATTATTCCATGAGAGTGAGCAGTATTGTTACGTTTAGTCATTAGGGGCAGGTCAAGGAGCGAAATGCAGCGCTGGCGGGCGGCTTCACACGACACGGCGCGCGCCACCCAAAAAGTGCAGCTGTTGTTGTCATTAGCCTTGATGCTACCGTGAGAAGCTTTGATGCTACCTCTATTGTAACTACTACACTGACGTCATTTGCCGATTGTTTAAAAGACGCAGTTCACGTGTTCATTGTTTCCAGATGTAGTGCCACGACTTTTGCATTGTTGCTTTGCTTTGTTTATTATTTTTTGGTCTTGAGAGGTCTCAGGGACGTATCATAGTTTTCATTATCCTTCCATCGGGCGCAGCTGTTCAGATTGACACGTGTCGAAATTTTCTGTAAATTACTTTTCAACAATTTGCAGTATTGGCGCTGCTTCGTTACCAGCTTGCCTTCTCCGTATGCTTTTCATTGTTGTGTGTTGTGAAATACGAAAGGGCGCAGTGGATAAGAACGAGCAATTACTTGTCAACAATTGGCAGCACTGGCGCCTTCTCGTTATAGCTTCCTTTCTCGGTATACCTTTCATTGTTGTATGATTCAGTATCGACGCTAATGCTCTCTTGATGAGATATGAGCCGATTGCTCGTTTTTATCCACTGTGCCCTTTCGTATTTCATTTCAGCGATTAATTTATTTGTTTATCAACGTAGTAAGTAGTACAAAGCTAATCCAGAATGTAAACTGCACTTAAATTCTGTTTGAACTGTTTAACCGTCAGTGTCCGCTGTCTGAACGTCAAATATCAGATTAATACACTGTGCCTGGTTGCGTTATTTTATAGGAATTTTATTATTTTAAGTGGGAAGTACTAGATAATGTTGAAGAAACCCAAAGCATATTGTTCGAAGAGCGTAATATTATTCGAAATTTACCTGTACCAATAGGTGAAGCCAAAACAGCCTTTGTGATGCTGTAACTACCTCATAGATAACGATATCTGTCTATTGTAGTTTTGTATTCCAATCAGAATTTTCAGAGCATCAAAGCCTCATTTCAGCATGAGAGAGGGGTAAAATCAATAGGTGATATTGAATTGAAAGCCTTCATCAGTCTCTTGTTTTTAATTGTTGTTAACAAAAGTAACAGATAAAGCCTGGAAGATATATGTGGAACTGATGGTGATGGCACTGAAAAATTTTACCTCGCAAATGAACATAAAACGTTTCAAATTTATTCTGGAGACCCATAGATTTTACAGTCGCGCTATTCGTGATGAAAGGAGACAATTAGACAAGCTAACAGCTATTCGGGAAATATTTACTGTGTTTGTACGCAACTACCACAAATCTTACACCCTTGGAGAAAATATTACAGTAGACAAGAAGCTGGAAGGATTCTGTGGAAGGTACAGTTTTCGCCAATATGTATCAATCAAAACAAACGAGTATGGATTCTTAAGTGTGGATTCTTAAGTATTTTACCTGTACTATTTGGAAATATACTCTGTGTTGCAACCAGAAGGATTTACCAACTGAGCAATAAACATTTTGATGTTGTTCTGTGACTGCGTAAACCTATATATCAGTCAGGTCGAAATGTGAAAGCGGACAACTAGTTTACTAGTACTGGAATGATAACAGAGCTATGAAGGGAGAATTTTTCTTTTGTTGGCATGATGAAGAAAAACAAGCGTGGAGATTTCTCTAGAGTTTGCTATCAGTAAAAGAAGGGCTGCCCACATTTCCTTTTTTGGCTTCCACAAGACTGAACTCTAGTTTCCTCCGTACCTAAAAAGGGGAAGTGAGTGATCCAGGCATCACGTTTGTATGAATATAATTCGATAGATGCTGACATTGTAGATAAACGGAAGCCATCCACCGTAAATTTTACAATAGCGTTAAGTGTGGTATTTTCACAGCGGATCAGCTGAATGCTTTGTACAACGCTGCAAGAAATGTGCGCCGCTGGTCAATGGTTATATTTTTGTAATGATCAGTACAGTTGGAATGTATGCACAAGTGATTTATTGTGACAACAGTAAGAATTGTATCAGAAGGAAAGGGTTCCTGAATCAGCTATGTAATACAATGTTGTTTTCTTCGCTAAATTCTGCAGAACTATTGAAATTTTGTACAGAGAACTCTAGAACTATGACTTATCTATCAAGAACTCTGAAAAAAATACATATTTCTGAAAAAAAGGGTGCCAGCTTCACAGTAGGAACTCTTATGGGGTTCTTAATTAACTTGCAATTACCTCTTAAACTATTACCTGCACAAAAAATTCTACTACGAATTTCGATAGAACTCTTCACGTGGTGTCCAGAACTGTCCTCAGAACTGTTGTACAAGTTTAATTTTTGCGAAAATTGTCAAAAAATGTTTTCGATACGAAATTTTTTTCGAGTATTGTTGTTTTCTTCGCTAAATTCTGCAGAACTATTGAAATTTTGTACAAAGAACTCTAGAACAATGGCATACCTGTCAAGAACTGTGAAAAAAATATACATTTCTGAAAAAAAGGGTGCCAACTTCACAGTAAGTGAAAAGATTTTCTCCTTAAATTGCAATTATCTCGGAAACTATTAGCTGCACAAAAAAATGTTACTGGGATTTTCGATAGAACTCTTGGAGCTCTATTCAGAACTGTGCTCAGAACTGTCGTACTTATTTACATTTTGCGGAAATTGACAAAGAATGTTTTCGATACGAAAATTTTTTCGAGTATTGTTGTTTTTTTCGCTAAATTCTGCAGAACTATTGAAATTTTGTACAAAGAACTCTAGAACTATGGCTTATCTATCAAGAACTCTGAAAAAAATATAGATTTCTGTAAAAAAAGGTGCCAGCTTCACAGTGGGAGCTCTTACAGAGTTCTTAATTATGTTGCAATTTCCTCTTAAACTATTACCTGCACAAAAAAAGACTACCAGGATTTTCGATAGAACTCTTCACGTGGTGTCCAGAACTGTCATCAGAACTGCTGTACGAATATATTTATATTTTCTGTAGAGAAAGTGTGTCCCACATTAAATCAATTTATCTCATAAACTATTATAGCCATAGAAAAATGTTATTGGGATTTTCGATAGAGCTCTTGGGGTTCTGTTCAGAACTGTCCTCAGAACTGTTGTACGAGTTTAATTTTTGCGAAAATTGACAATGAATGTTTTCGATACGAAAATGTTTTCGAATATTGTCGTTTTCTTCGCTAAATTCTGCAGAACTATTGAAATTTTGTACAAAGAACTCTAGAACTATGGCTTATCTATCAAGAACTCTGAAAAAAATATAGATTTCTGTAAAAAAGGGTGCCAGCTTCACAGTGGGAGCTCTTATAGAGTTCTTAATTATGTTGCAATTTCCTCTTAAACTATTACCTGCACAAAAAAAGACTACCAGGATTTTCGATAGAACTCTTCACGTGGTGTCCAGAACTGTCATCAGAACTGCTGTACGAATATATTTATATTTTCTGTAGAGAAAGTGTGTCCCACATTAAATCAATTTATCTCATAAACTATTATAGCCATAGAAAAATGTTATTGGGATTTTCGATAGAGCTCTTGGGGTTCTGTTCAGAACTGTCCTCAGAACTGTTGTACGAGTTTAATTTTTGCGAAAATTGACAATGAATGTTTTCGATACGAAAATGTTTTCGAATATTGTCGTTTCTTCGCTAAATTCTGCAGAACTATTGAAATTTTGTACAAAGAACTCTAGAACTATGGCATATCTGTCAAGAACTCTGAAAAAAATATACATTTCTGAAAAAAAGGGTGCCAACTTCACAGTAAGTGAAAAGATTTTCTCCTTAAATTGCAATTATCTCGGAAACTATTAGCTGCACAAAAAAATGTTACTGGGATTTTCGATAGAACTCTTGGAGCTCTATTCAGAACTGTGCTCAGAACTGTCGTACTTATTTACATTTTGCGGAAATTGACAAAGAATGTTTTCGATACGAAAATTTTTTCGAGTATTGTTGTTTTTTTCGCTAAATTCTGCAGAACTATTGAAATTTTGTACAAAGAACTCTAGCACTATGGCATATCTGTCAAGAACTCTGAAAAAAATTTACATTTCTGAAAAAAAGGGTGCCAACTTCACAGTAAGTGAAAAGATTTTCTCCTTAAATTGCAATTATCTCGGAAACTATTAGCTGCACAAAAAAAATGTTACTGGGATTTTCGATAGAACTCTTGGAGCTCTATTCAGAACTGTGCTCAGAACTGTCGTACTTATTTACATTTTGCGGAAATTGACAAAGAATGTTTTCGATACGAAAATTTTTTCGAGTATTGTTGTTTTTTTCGCTAAATTCTGCAGAACTATTGAAATTTTGTACAAAGAACTCTAGAACTATTTCATATCTATCAAGAACTCTGAAAAAAATATAGATTTCTGAAAAAAAGGGTGCTAACTTCACACGACTGACAAAACGCACTTCACAGCTATGGCCCATTTTATTATTGGAAAGCAGTTAAAGCTTTTACGCCACGTTCTCAACGGAGTGGACGCCGTTAATCGTGATTTATGTCCATGGAGCGACAACTCTTGCGTGCAAAATGAAGCGCTGAATCCACTCGCGATGCTAGTGAACTCAGTACGAAGCGGACGCAGCTTTTCGATATAGCGTTAAACACTGCTGCGTATGACAGACGTTTAGTCACGCGTGTTACCCCAACAGTAACTCGAGTACAAAACACAGTGCCATTAAAATACTTTCCTAGTTGAGTTACGATAATCTTGTCTTAAAATAAAACCACACTAAATTTGATTTTCTCCTGTCATAATTTACTCATTAAAAAAGTTACAGAAAAAATTTATAATTAAATTTATATCTAATGAGTGCAGATACACGAGTTCATATCATATTTTGTTGGATAATTTCGATAAGCTTCTTAATAGTCTGCAGACGAAACTCCACATACTGCTACAATAGTTTCCTGCTAAACATCTACGAGCAGTAAAACCTAACCACAAAGTTCACAGTTCTTGAAGAATACACAGGTACGTATGGAGCAGACACTGTCAATGTTTTTACACACGGCCTAATTGCTTAACACTTGTTTCATAGTTAATTTGAAGAATTGTTGTTGTTCTAACCAACACAGGTTACTCATCTGAAACTCGACTGTGGACTGACTGTTTCGTGAGCAAAAATCATCACAATAATAGGTGCTGAAAGTACACATTCTTCGAAGTTTAATTTACAGAAATTACAATTAAAACTTAACTCATTAAATTAACAGAATACAACGAAAAGTTGGTTCTTTTTAGCAATTTCTTCTACTATGAGGGTTACCCCAAATTATTTGTTTAAATCGTGAAATTAACAATTATAGTTACGTAAACAATACTTTTGATAAAACTGTTAATTACTTTGGAATTAATAAAGGGCTGGCTTTCCTAACATGTTTTCGAAGAGAGCAAAATAGATACTTTGAGATTACTAGCATT
Organism: Schistocerca nitens; assembly: GCF_023898315.1. NCBI lineage: Eukaryota > Metazoa > Arthropoda > Insecta > Orthoptera > Acrididae > Schistocerca > Schistocerca nitens. The sequence goes on along the minus strand of NC_064614.1, from coordinate 119,696,656 downwards.
TCATCTTCCAAATGTTTACAATTATTTCAGAATTTATACTTGTTTATATGTCAACAACTGAATTTAAGTTACGAAACAATCACTGATCTCACCCTATAGCAAACGGTAAAAACTGGGAAGAGTCAAAATAAATTAGAAAATCGATTACATACATAAAACTAGCACAAAATTAGATCTGGTGTTGAAATCTTGTCGGGTGTTCTGCCGGATATCAGCGTCGTACTTGCACGATATTTCGGTCACGTAGCTCGTAACCTTCATCAGGTGCGACCTGAGACTGCTCCTCGAGTGGACCTGGTCCAGTATTTATGCCTATGGCCTTCCCCCTCCACCAACGGCTGCAGGCGCTTCCTCTGTGGTCCGCGCCCATTCCCTGCGACCTGCTGGAGCGTTGCTGCTCCGTTTTCCGTCCGCTGCGGTTCTAGGTGTTCCCTCTGCGGTCCGAGCCCACCAAACCCGCTCCTGGGGGTTTCAGCTACGGTCTGGGGTACCAAGCGTTCCCCCTGCGGTCCGCGCCCGCTCACCACGACCTGTTGGAGCGTTGCCGCTCCGTTTTTCGTCCGCTGTGGCTCTGGATGTTCCCTCTGCGGTCCGCGACCACCAGTCCCACTTCTGGGTGTTCCATCTTCGGTCCGGTGCGCCTGGCAGTCCGTCAGGGTCTCGTTTTCCATCTCAATGTCTCTGGTTCTTCTGTTTGTGTAGTGTTGCAGCTGGCCCCGTTGCTCCTTTAACAATTCCAGAGCCGGATCCCAGGCTCTGCTTAGCTGGTATCTTGTGTCACGCTTCATAAGATCGTCAGCCATTTTAATTTCTATCGATTCTCTTATAACACTGTCCCAAAATGTGGGTGTTTGTGCTAGAATCTTGGTATCCTCATACTTCATGGCATGATCTAGTTCTAGACAGTGTTCAGCAATGGCTGACTTAGTCACCTGGCTTAATCTAGTGTGCCTCTGATGTTCTTTGCACCTGATCTCCACAGTTCTTGTCGTCTGGCCAATGTAGGACATGCCACATTGACAAGGTATATTGTAAATCCCATGTTTTCGTAACCCCAGGTCGTCTTTGACACTCCCCAGCAGTCCCCCGATCTTGTTGGATGGACAGAAAACACACTTGATATTGTGTTTACGGAGGATCCTACTGATTCTGGCAGAAATAGAGCCAGCATAGGGCAGATATGCCACCTTCTTTGCTTCATCTTGGTCTTCTTCGGGAACCTGTGGTATAGTGGCTGGTTGGAGTGCCCTCTCAATTTGTCTGTCCGTGTATCCATTCTTGGAGAAAACTGTTTTGAGACGTTCTATCTCTATAGGTAAATTCTCTTGGTCTGACAGGGCCCGTGCTCTGTGGATCGACTTGAGACTCTCACGGAGGTAATCCACAAACTCACCACAAGACTATACAGAAACTCCCGACATTCGCAGAACCCGTTTATTCTGAATCTGGGGAACTACGACCACAACCATAGATGGAAACATAAAAGACTAAAAGACATACTTGTAAGGACATAACATCTATGGCCAAGCATACGCAAACATAACGGCACAGGCGAGCCCTTGTTAAGCAGACGCCATTACTGGATATCCAGCTGAAATATACTGCCGAATAACTGGCACCACACAGGGAAGCTGTACCGTACACTGCATGCAAACAAGCTCCACACATCCCCTACACAGTGATATGATCTATGGCCGATCTCCCACTGCTGTATAACGATCTTGATTGTTCCAGGAATGTAGCAGCTGCAGCTACTGGGACACATCGCCATCGCTTGTCACGGTAATGATGCATGATACCTATACTAACAAATCCAACCTTGCATGAGCTATCGCAGCTAGTTAGACACTACTGCTCTTACTACCCATCCCACTGTCGCAGAGGTTTTTTTCCCACGGCACGAGCCATGGCACTTTTTTCCCTCTGCTCTTCAAATCGCTACCCTCACTCGCGTTTCGTCCACTATCTATCACCTGATGGACCGTGTTAATGCGTAGTCTTACCCAGACGCACGGACAACATCACAGCCCAGCATCCTGTGATCCACTTACTAGATAACTAACATGTTAGTTTACGGAGGTGACAGTAGAACTTTTGGTTTGGTCACCACTTTGGTGTGGGCGTGGAGGGGCCCCATCTCTCTCAAAAAAAAAAAAAAAAAAAAAAAAAAAAAAAAAAAAAAAACAACTCGAGGAGCAGTCTCAGGTCGCACCTGATGAAGGTTACGAGCTACGTGACCGAAATATCGTGCAAGTACGACGCTCATATCCGGCAGAACACCCGACAACCCAAGACGTCATTAGATCACCGGGAAAGCCTGAAGAGTTAGATCTGGTGTTATTTAATTTAAAACTGAGAGCCAATCTTTCTCTTTTATGGAAATGCAGATTATATTCACGTATGTTAATGATAATTAGTTAAAAGTAAGAAAACAAATTTAAGGAGGCAGATGGCAAAACAAGAGGGGAATTACAGTTATCCCAGCTTGCTTCGTCACAAGTGGTAGTGGATTATGTCGGATCCAAAAAAGACATTCGAGTGTTAATGATTTATCATCGATGTATTTACTTTGCTGAGTGATGAACAATGCTGTGCGTATTCAGCCTTGCGATAGAAATTCTGGTAGATATCTACATCTAAATATACATGGTAACTCTGGAGTTCACAATAAAATGCGTGGTAGAGGGTTCATCGAACCACCTACATGATACTGCTCTACGGTTCCACTCTCTAATAGGGGGCGGGGAAAACGAACACTTAAATCTTTCCCTGCGCGTTCTGATTTCTCTTATTTTATTAAGATTATCAATCCTCCCTACGTAGGTGGGCGCCAACAAAATAGTTTCACACAAAGAGGAGAAAGTTGTTGACTGAAATTTTATAACTGTCGCAACAGAAAACGTCTTCTTTTTAATGATTGCCACTCCAATTGACGTATCATGTCTGTGACACTCTCTCCTCTATTTAGAGATAATACAGAACGAGCTGCCCTTCTCTGAACTTTTACGATGTCCTCCGTCAGTCCCATCTGATGCGGCTCCCACACCGCACAGCAATAACCCAGAAGAGGGCGGCCAAGCGCTGTGTGAGCAGTCCCTGTAGTAAAACTACTACATTTTCTAAATGTTCTGCCAATAGTCGCAGGCTTTGATTTGATGTACCCACGACATTATCTACGTGATCGTCCCAACTGAAGTTATTCGTAATTGTAATCCCTAAGTATTTAGTTGAATTTACAGCCTTTAGATTGGTGTGATTTATCGTGCAACCGAAATTTAGCCTATTGCCTTCAGTACTCCTGTGGATAACTTCACACTTTTCACTATTTAGAGTCAATCGCCACTTTTTGCACCATACAGATATCTTGTCTAAATCATTTTGCAATTGATGACTTTACAAGACGAAAAATGACAGCATCATTCGCAAGAAATGTAGGAGGGCTGCTCATATTGTTTCCTATGTCGTTTATGCAGATCAGGAACTCTGCAATTTTTCTGACGATTTTAGCGAATCACTGCTTTCAGTTCTTAACAGAAAGCACTTAACGTAGCAGTCTTTGCTAAAACTCGATAATTCTCAAATAAATGTTAAGCTAGTCTGAAAGGCTTCGTTTAGTAGGAAACTATTGTAAATTAACTTAAATTATAAATGTGCACGCTTTGGGCACCAAGCTTGCCTTAGAACGCCTTTTAAACATCATTCCCCGTCTTTACTTAATGAATAAATAATTGTTGTGTTGTGGTCGTCTTCCACCCGAAGACTGGTTTGGTACAGCGCTGCACAGTAGTCTCTCCTCCTCAAGCCTCCACGTATGTGTATACATCGAGCACGGGTTCCCGGGTTCGATTCCCGGCGGGGTCAGGGATTTTTACCTGCCCCGAGATGAATGGGTGTTGGTGTGTCGTCTTCATCATCATCATCATTCATCCCCATTACGGTCGGAGGAAGGCAACGGCAAACCACCTCCACTAGGACCTTGCCTAGTACGGCGGTGCGGGTCTCCCGCATCGTTCCCCTACGCTCTGTCAAGAAGCATGGGACTTCATTTCCATTTCTCCACTGTATTAGAACCTGGTCTCCCTCTACAATTTTTACCTCCTCAAACTTCCATCCGTAACTAAACTGACTATTCCTTGATGCTTCCGGATGTGTCCTATCAAACGATCCCTTCTATTAGTGGTATCATATTTTTTTTTTCTTCAGTTCTGTTCAGTACCTCGTCATCATTTACCTGATATACTAGCGTAATCTTCAACGTTCTTCTGTTCCATCACATTTCGAAAGTTTCTTTTCTCTCCTTGACTGAAATGTTTATAGCCGACGCTTCACTTCCGTACAAGACTACTTGCAAGACAAATGCCTGCAGCAAAGACTTCCTACCACTTAGCTTTACGTTTCAGGCTAAATGCTTTCCCTTTTTTAGGAAACCCTTTCTTGGTATTTCCAGCCTACATTTTATATTCTTTCTGCTTCTACCTTCGTCAGTTTTTTGCTGCACAATTAGTACACATCATTCGCTACATTTACTGTCTCGTTACCTATTACAATGCCTCAGCATCACCTGATTTCATTCGAATACATCCCATTACCCTTGTTTAATTTTTGCTCATGTTTATGCTATAACATTTTTAATACTTTGTCCATTACGTTTGACAGCTCTTCTAGGTGCTTAGCCTTCTCTGAGATAATAAATTGCAATGTAGTCGGCAGACCTCAAACATTTTGTTTCCTCTCCCTAAATTATAATTCTCTTTCCAAAGTTCTCCTTACTTTCCTGTACTGCTTGTTCAATGGCTGAATAAAATTGGGGATGCTGCATTTGTAAAGGTCTGTCTTTATCACATAAGATGTACAATTCATAATTAGCGGTTCCGGCCACTGAAATCTTCAAATGTGTTGCTAATAGGAAAACCGTGATGTACAATATAAGTTGAGTTAGCTGAAGGTAAATCTAGAGCAGGCCTAGGAATACATAAGAATAACAAATAAAAAGTAATGAGGTGATTAACAACCATGCATACGGGCCGCACGTACACAAAAATATTTTGCTACAAGTACCTATGTCAGTATCTATACACACAAGGACATAGTAAGTGCTGGTGATGGGCTGGGTGCGTCCTCTATTTATAAAAATAATTGGTGCCAGTAGACGGCATTAATGCTAGGGTACATGAGTAACCAGTACCGTAAATTCAATAGTTAAAATGCAATATGCGTAGTAATTAATTAAGATTAATTCGTATAGCAAAATGAGCATCTGACAATAAAACGCAAACTGACATACATGTTTAATGTGGATTTTAATGTCAATTTTATACATTGTGTGAAAATTTATGTTTTATTGTCGGACGCTCATTTTACCGGATACGATACTGTTTACTCATGTACTCTAACATTTATTAGTATGAATACAAAACGAATCTAGGCCATCACCAGCTCTCACTGTGTATCTAGATGTATAGGTACTGACGTAGACACTTGTATCGGACTATTTTTATGCGATGTATGGCTGGTAATCATGGCTGTTAATCATGTTATTATGTATTCCTAGGAGTGTTTTTTTAGCTTCAGCTAATTGAAATTAATTTCTAATACCGCTGTCCTTCCGTTTGTAAAGGCTGAAACCAGTAATTAGCAACAGCACATCTCACGTGATCAGAACGGATCTTTACAAATAAAATGCCATACATAATCGAGGACTTATTTACAGACTTTATGTCTTCAGTTGACACTTTGAGGATAGGCAACAACCCTTTCTTACTCCCTCTTTAACCATTGCTTCCTTGTCGTGTCCTTCGACACTTTCAACTGCAGTATGGTTAGTATACAAGTTGTGCATTACTGGGCATTAAAATTGCTACACCACGAAGATGACGTGCTACAGACGCGAAATTTAACCGACAGGAAGCAGAAGCTGTGATATGCAAATGATTAGCTTTTCAGTGCATTCACACAAGGTTGGCGCTGGTGGCGACACCTACAACGTGCTGACATGAGGAAAGTTTCCAACCGATTCTTCATACACAAACAGCAGTTGACCGGTGTTGCCTGGTGAAACGTTGGTTCAAATGGCTCTGAGCACTATGGGACTCAACTGCTGAGGTCATTAGTCCCCTAGAACTTAGAACTAGTTAAACCTAACTAACCTAAGGACATCACAAACATCCATGCCCGAGGCAGGATTCGAACCTGCGACCGTAGCGGTCTTGCGGTTCCAGACTGCAGCGCCTTTAACCGCACGGCCACTTCGGCCGGCGTGAAACGTTGTTGTGATGCCTCGTGTAAGGAGGAGAAATGCGTACCATTACGTTTCCGACTTTGATAAGTCATTTGACATTGTAGCCTATCGCAATTGCGGTTTATCGTATCGCGACATTGCTGCTCGCGTTGGTCGAGATCCAATGACTGTTAGCAGAATAGGGAATCGGTGGGTTCAGGAGGGTAATACGGAACACCGTGCTGGATCCCAACGGCCTCGTATCACTAGCAGTCGACATGACAGGCATCTTATCCGCATGGCTGTAAAGGATCGTGCAGCTACGCCTCGATCCCTGAGTCAACACATGGGGACGTTTGCAAAACAACAGCCATCTGCACGAACAGTTCGACGACGTTTGCAGCAGCAAGGACTATCAGCTCGGAGATCATGGCTGCGGTTACCCTTGACGCTGCATCACAGACAGGAGCGACTGCGATGGTGTACTTGACGACGAACCTAGGTGCACGAATGGCAAAACGTCATTTTTTCAGATGAGTCCAGGTTCTGTTTACAGCATCATGATGGTCGCATCCGTGTTTGGCGACATCGCGTGAACGCACATTGGAAGCGTGTATTCGTCATCGCCATACTGGCATATCACCCGGCGTGATGGTATGGGGTGCCATTGGTTACACGTCTCGGTCACCTCTTGTTCGCATTGACGGCACTTTGAACAGTGGACGCTACATTTCAGATGTGTTACGAGCCGTGGCTCTACCCTTCATTCGATACCTGCGAAACCCTACATTTCAGCAGGATAATGCACGACCGCTTGCTGCAGGTCCTGTACGGGCCTTTCTGGATACAGAAAACGTTCGACTGCTGCCCTGGCCAGAACATTCTCCAGATCTCTCACCAATTGAAAACGTCTGGTCAATGGTGACCGAGCAACTGGCTCTTCACAATACGCGAGTCACTAATCTTGATGAACTGTGGTATCGTGTTGAAGCTACATGGGCAGCTGTACCTGTACGCGCCATCCAAGCTCTGTTTGACTCATTGCCCAGGCGCATCAAGGTCGTTATTACGGACAGAGGTGGTTGTTCTGGGTACTGATTTCTCAGGATCTATGTACCTAAACTGCATGGAGATGTAATCACATGTCAGCTCTAGTATAATATATTTGTCCAATGAATACCCGTTTTTTGTCTGCATTTCTTCTTGATGTAACAATTTTAATGGCCAGTAGTGTAGATAACCTTACGCTCACTGCACTTATCCCTGTTACCTTCAGAGTTTCGGAGAGAGCAGCTCATTGAACACTGTCGAAAGCTTTCTGTAAATGAACAAATGCCTGTTTTCAATCAACCGCATCTAGTACGGATTCAGACTGACGAGCAAAACTCAGATATTGGTTGAACGCGGGTTTTATGAGCCTCCTAACTCCTCCGTGCATGGACTGCGCTTCCTGAGGAGGATTCCAGTGACTCTCAGTCTGGTATCCACTTAAGCTGCGATTGGTTTTATGTAAACGTTGCACTTTGAATTGCCCTTTACGCTTATTGGCAGATCTTTAACTGACGAGATTTCTCCAGTAATATAATTATAAAATCATGGTTTTTGTGCCTATTTGTGCGCAATATGTTACGCTTATTTATGTTGAGAAACTGCCTATCATCATCCGCGGAAAGCCTCTTGGAATTTCCGACTTTGTTGACTGTATCATTCTTTATAGCATATTGTGAAAAGTAACGGTCCTGTACTGCTCCTTCGGGGTACGTCTGAAGAGTTATCTCTATTAAGAAAGATAATCTGTGATCTGTTTTCTAGGAAATGTTCAATATAGCCGCACATATTGATAAACCGAACGCTCGTATTTTGTTTATTAGGCACTACTGTGCAGCTATATCGAACGCCTTCTGAAACTCAAGGAATGTGGCATCAACCTGTGCATCGGTGCCCACTCCCTTCCGAATCCCATGGACGAACCAAGCGGGTTGCGTTACACAATTTTTGTTACCTGATTTCATGTTGATTCCTAAAGAGGAGATTTCCGGGCTCTAGAAATGTCATAATACGAGAGCATAAAACACGCTCTAAAATTGAACAAGGTATTGACATCAGCGATGTAGGCATATAGTTTTGTGCCCCTATTTGACGGTCCCTCATTATCAATAAATTACGCTCGGAGTCGATATCTGCTCCTGAAAAAGTTTTGTAGTTGAAAAACTGGTTTTAAAAACTTATTACTTGATGTATCTGAAAAATTTTGTTGTCTCCGGGTATCTTCCACATTTGCAAACTTCTTTAATTATTTTTAAACCTAACAGACTGATTTGATGCGGTTCGCCACAACTTCCTCTCCTGCGCAAACCTTTTCATCTCAGATCAGAACGCGCACCTAAAGACCTCAGTTATATGCTGAATATATTAAGCTCTGTCGAGCTTCACTAGCATTTGGATGGGTGATCTTCCAGGTCCGCCGAGCGCTGTTGGCAAGCGAGGTGTACTCACCCCTTGTGAGACCAACTGGCGAGCAACTTGATTGAGAAACAGCGGAACCAGTCACGTAAAACTGATAACGACTGGGAGAGCGGTGTGCTGACCACATGCTCCGCCATATCTGCATCCAGTGACGCCTGTGGTCTGAGGATGACACGGCGGTCGGTCGGCACCGTTGGGACCGGACGGAGTTTAGTTGTTCGTATATTCTTATATCTGCCTTCGCTCTACGGCGTCCTCTAGTACCATGTAGATTATTCCCTGATGCCTTATTAAATGTGTCATCACTCTGTCCCTTCTTATGGTCAATGTTTTCCACAAGTTCACTTGCTTCCTGATACTGCCATACGATTCTCTTCTTTTATCGATTTCCATGGACAGTCCATGATTTACCACCATACAGTGCTGGGCTCCAAACGTACATTCTCAGAAATTCCTCCCTCCAGTTAAGGCTGACGTTTGAAATTAGTAGATTTCTTTAGGCCATAATGCCCTCTTTGCCTATTCTAGTCAGCTCTTTATGCCGCGCTTACTTCGTCGGTCATGTCGTATTTGCCTTCCAATATACTATATACATCCGCCACTTCATCTACTTCGTTGTCACCAATTTTTATGTTAAATTTATCGTTAATCTCATTTCTGATATTCCACATTGCTTTCGTTTTTCTTCATTTTTCCCTCAATCCATATTCCTTACTCAATCATTCAACACGTCCACGTCCATCATTATCAGTTTTATAATTGATATCCTGAATTTTAATCCCACTCTTAAACTTTACGTTTATTTCGGTCAATGATTAGATTGAACAGCAGGCGCGAAAGACTGCACCTGTGTCATACACCACTTTTAACCAGAGCGCACCGCTCTTGATTTTCATTCTTATCCTTGTCTCTTCGTTTTTGTACATACTGTATATTAACCGTCTTTTCCTATACCTATTTTTTCCACACTATAGAACGTCTTGCACCATTTTATATTATCGACCATTTTTCTGTAACGACAAATCCTATGAACGTATTTTTATTTTCAAGTCTTGCTTCCTTTCCATATCTTGCTCCCATTACCAACTGCAGCCTCGGAACCGCCTCTCTGGTGCTTGTACCTTTCCTAAAGCCAAACAGTCATCTAACAGACCCTCAGTTTTCTTTTCAATTTTTCTGTGTATAACTGTTGTTGGCAACTTCGATGCATCAGCTGTTAAGCTGATTGTACGACAGCTTTTGCATTTATGTGCCCTTGCTGGAATGGTGTGGACGAAATTTTTCCGGAAGTGTGCAGTACCGTCAGTTGCACACACTCACTGGAAAGTCGTTTGGATGTCACTTTCCAAATGATTTAAGAAATTTCTAAAAAAAATATTGTCTTAGGTGATTGCAAATATTCTAAACCTCTGTCAAACTCTGACTCCAATACTGGACAACCTATGTTATCAGCACTGACACACTTTTCTTCTCTTGTCACGCCATCTGAGTTCTTTCCTCTCGTAGAGGCCTTCAAAACACTCTTTCCATCTATCTGCTTTCTTCCCTGCACTTAACAGTAGAATTTCTCTCCCACTCTTGCTGTTGGCTGACTGGATTTCAATTTCAATGAAGGATTTCTGTATACTGAATCCTTCCGACATCAATTTGCTTTTCAGTTTCTTCGCATTTTTCCTACAATTTTTCACTTCTGCTTTAAGCAGTTCCCATTTATTTCGTTAGTAAAAAACTTACATTTCTATCTTTTTCTCATGATTTTTGTACTTCCTTCTATCGCCAGTCACTTGATTTCTTATGTTACCCAATGTTTCTTCTCATATATTTTCTTTGAACCTGTAATTGTCTGTCCAACTTCTAAAGATATCGATTCCCTTCAACCGAACTGTCTATTGTGGGATTCACTACCGTAGTATCTACAGCATTAAAAAACTCGACCGCGCGTCATTTCTCAGCTCTTTAGTGTCCCATTCCCTTCTATACTAGTTCTTCCGGACGTTTCTATTAAACTGTAATTTACTCTCCATCATTACTAAATCCTGATCTGGGTCTATAGTGCAGTTCAGTACGCCTTATAATGCAACATATGATTTCGGAATGTCTATATGGCTATGATGTAATCTAGATGGCATCTTTCCATGTCTCCAGGCATTTCCCTGTATTTCTCCTCCTCTTCTGATTCTTGGACGGAAACGTTACTAGCTGAAATTTATTGCAGAACTCAATTAGTTTTTCTCCTCTTTCATTCCTATGACCATGCCCACGTTCTCCTGTAACCCTTCCTTCTATTCCTTCTACAACCCGTTAGAATCAATTTCGATTACTAGATTTTCTTCTTCCTTTATGTACTGAACTACTCATTCACTGCTCTCATAAAATTTCTCTATCTCTTTATCTCCTGCTTGTCACGTTGGTTCACTATTGTTCTTGGTGTTGGTTTGGTGTAGATTCGTACGGCCAAAGACATAAGACCCCAACCCGTAAGATTCCAACGCGCACAAATTCCTTATTTTATATACACGTTGGTTGCAAGCATTGCACGATTTAACCACCAAGTGAAAAAAAATGCACTTAATTTACTGCAAGATTACAAATACCGTTATTTGTTGGTCCCTTTGAGACCTCATAAGACAATGTGTGTCAAACAGAACATGAATGATTAAATTACAGAACATGCATATCAATAAATAAGCAGCAAAGTGATGAAACATGTACTATGAAAAAAGATGGTTTATTCTTTTGAAGTGCCTAATTCAGTTCTTTATGTTTGTATTTCGAGATTTTATGGTAGACACGCATACAATTCAAAGGAACTTCATCTTCATTAGCCTTCAGCACAATTAATTACTCAAAATATCACTAAATAAAACATAAAACTATACATATTACGTATTGAAAGACAGGTGAAGGTTCTGGCTTTGATGTTATGTTTATCCGTACAGGGCTACAAGATCTGATATGAATTATGTATTCAGCATTAATTAACAGTGATATAACTGTAATTGTGCAAGGCCAGAGATCTGAGAAGTTCAGTGGCGTTAACAAACACCTTCAGCTATCGTCTGATTGTATACTGCTTGTGTAGATGATTCAACGCATTAAATAATTATTATGTTTTAGTTATTTGCCAAGAACGTTCACATGAATAATAAACGTAGCTTGTTATATACTAACAACACCAAAGTGGTAAGTTTAGCGGCAATGAATTTCACTCATTGTCACATTTAGGTATGCAGGGTGTTCGGAAATTCCCGTTAAAAATATCTAGGACTTGTAGAGGGGAGTGAGTATATAATATTTTGAATAGGAACCCATGTCCGAAAAGTGTCATAGTTGCTTTTCCCGGTATGCAGAAACGTAGACGGGATGGTGTGTACAATTTTTATAACAACGCTGGTGATCGCCACATCGAGCCGCTGTTGTAATGCATCAGTACCGTTCTGTACGTACAGTATGCTGGATTCTTTTTTGTTTTAGATTAATGGAAACAGGTAATGTTTAAGTGACAAAACAAAGAAACGTGCTTTAGCGATAAATGGGTTTTTCATTATGTTTCTTTTCGAATTGTTACCTAATAATTATAACGCGTCGCGCATAATTCAATTCCTCAAGCAGAAGTGGATGACTTAAACATCTGAATCGAAACAGTGGTAGAACGGAAATTGTGCGTTTCCGAACATGGGTTCCTATTCAAAATATTACGGACTCTCTCCCCTCTACATGTCCTAGAAGCTAGTAACAGGAATTTCCGAACATCATGTAAATGCTAATTTCTAATTTCTAATCTCTGAAGTCCGTGAATGACAGAGACTACCATTGCAGGCCATGTTCACAGTGGAAGAAGGAAGATTGGTTCCCGATGTTCATCCACCCCCCCCCCCCCCCCGCCCCCTAACATCATAGTTCCAACAATTCGAATGAACCCGACACCGAACCCTATGGCACGCCACCACTTCCTCCCTAATAAGCCGCTTCATCGCCTTGGAGACTTTGTAAGTGGGCTGCTTCTGTGTTGGCAGCGCTGTGTAGCGACTTGCATTCGATCTCTGACTGTGCTTTCTTTGTAAGAGACTTTGTGGCTGGTCGGACTCGTTGTTGGAAGTTAATCGCCAGTAGTGTTGGGCAGTTGAAACTTAAGTCGCCAGCAGTGATGGAAGTACTGTTGGGCAGTTGGAGGTGAACAGCCAGCAGTGATGGATGTTAAATGTGAGAGGTTAGCATTGATGGAGGGTAGAGGTCTGAAGTGGTAGCGTAGGCTTGCGAGGAGCCGGGGCTAGTAGTGTATTTATCACTAAATTCTACTAGAATCCACATGTGTAAATCATGCTCTAAGCCCCCCCTATTCTAACTCCGACTTTTGCTGTTGCACAAGGATAAAAAAAATACGCGAACTGACTCTAATCAACCCTGCTAGTGGAGTAGAAGAGAGTTTGGCACCTGCAGTAATTTAATTTGATACATAAGTTAAATAAACAAAGGTTTCATTAGCATAGTGAGGAATGATAGGGTTGCTCTATTGATTAACAGAATGAAAGTTCTGTTCAAACTAACAATATGATTTATTAAGATTAAACACAGAATAGTAAAAGAAACACAGCAAATTTATAAAACATCAAATTGGCTAAAATTGGAGATTCATACAAACACTATAAAGGTGAAGTTGTCCCTAACTTAGATCGTGAGGTTTAAGACGAAGTGGTATGTGGAGCCAATTCCTTTCCACTCAAATCTCAAGAGAGACACACAGCTAACCCAATGGTAATTGCTGTTACTCGAAACTGAACAAAGTTAGAAAAGGATGAACAGGCGCGCTCTGCTGAGCTCTGATTATCACCTAGGAAAATCCCTATCTGCCGGTGCTGCGGATGTACATTACCAACAGTCTTCTTATCTCCCAGAACACGATCTGGCGTACCGCAGGCGAGGGCTGGCTGCTTCAACGTCCTCGACCGAAAGGCGACTGCCGACTACTCAGAGCACCCGTACAGGCCGAACACACAACATTCCCACCCCCACGACAGTGGCCGTGGTTACGTTCCAATCAGCAACACGAAAACCGGCGGAAATTCCACTCCATTGCCGGAGCACTACCATTCCACCAATGGAGATTCTTGGCGCCAATTTCTGTGCTGATTTTGCCCCGTCACGGAGCCATGCCCTTAGCAAGCCAATCACAGTTCCTATTTTGCAGAAAGCGCGGTAATTTTCCCGCCCCAGCTGCCTGGGTACATAAGTCATTCCCACGCCTCGCTGGTAGCCCGCCAGAAAGTGTTTTCGCTAAGCTTCTGCGAAGCAACGGAACCACCAGCCCAGCCGCCACTTCCGGCTTTCGCGGCCGCGTCTCCTGACAATGTCGGCGTCCGGAGAGTATTCACTCGGCCCCCACACCTGTCAGCCTACCCTTTCAAAGTGAGAAGAGCCCGCCTGTCACTGGACCACCCGGGTGGCGAGAGACGCTACATGGGAAGTCCGCGTGTGAAGGAACAACGGAACCTCCACCGCATGCAACTAGAGAGGAGAATCGTAAGATAGGAATATGAGAGGGGGCTCATGCCACCTCTCATTGCCCCTACGCCATTTTAGATTGTAATTGGTGAGCGGTTGGCTCACTTAGGAGCAAGGTAGTGAGTCAATCGCCCAAGAACAATCTTACAAAGTGACTCCACATGCCGCACTCTATAAAGAAAATCACTGCAACTGAAAAATGCAGCTCATAGAGGGAGGATTATTTATGATGTAGCCAACTTCACCTTCTTAATATGGAACACTAACACTCACATCACACATCCATACCCAGGGAGCCCCTTCCAAACACCGATTCACGCAGACATTCACGCTCTAAACATGGCCCGGGCATCTGAGCCAAATATGGAGCAGTTTATTCTTTACAATCAGAGTTGGAGTGCTCCGCAATTAAATGCCCAAGATGTTACAACAATTTTAATCATTAAACTAACCTGACCTCACTCACACATGGTAATATTTAAGTTAACAATCTCTTTGTGAGTTTTCCGAATCTAGTTACAACCTCCGATTCATTCTGTCTCCCTGCAGCAAGAATAACCTTTACAAAATGTTCCCTGAACTGATGGTCCATTCACAATGACAGTGGTGGTATCTGCTTCAGTTTATGGGGACTTCAGGCACACTGTTAGCATACACACAACAATAAACACAAAATACAAAAAAAACATGATGTGGGGAACAATACAGTAATCTGTAATAAGAATTACAGTGTAAAACACAAACGCATACAAGGTATAACATACATTACAGAAACAACATAAGAGAAAGAAATTTAAGAAAAACAAAAAAACAAGGTTCATGGGGCATCAAATTGTGCGTGCACATTGCACAAAGTTCACGACTGTGCTGAGAATGAGGCACTAAATCACATTGTTAGAAATATCCGTGGCACTTCACAAATTCCACCGTACTGACATCACATAAGGCTCAACGTCGGGTGTAGTTGCTACGTTGTGGCAACAGCAATAGGGAGTTCTGGAGTGTCTGCAGTACGCTGTTGAGATTGTAGTCAGACCCACGCATATGATCACGGCAGTACGGTAGGAAGACACAGTGATAGGTTCTCCTCACGTCGATTAATTGTCTCTGAGATCTCCTTGTTGGGATACATCACTAGTCTAGGTCTCTTCTCTCGCTGGACAGAACTTTACGTTTCCCAATATTGCAGTTCGACGAGGGATGATGGCACGTGGAGTGACTCCACAAGTGTGTGAGGTCATCCATACAGGATCGAACTAGGAGCGACTATTGTTAAAAACTGCTCTCTAATAGAGAGGAGAAGTAAGACATGAGACCATACATTTGTTAGTGTGGCACGATGCTGCTTTGTGTATGCAGATCGGCCAATGCTAGTGAGTTGTAAAAACCCAAACAGGTGAGTATAGAGCGTCCCTTTCTGTCCTGAGGCACATGAGGCGCAGGTTCTGACACGATATGTGATCTTCTTCGTGTACTCACGACAACGTGGTCTGCCGCAGGGAATCCCTCCAAGCGGCTGCCGCGTCCGGAGAGCTAGCAGGCTGTCGCGTGTCAGGGTCAACGGCCAGCCCCACTTTCGCTTGTGGCGGGGCGAGGGTCCCGTGTAATCCCTCAGGTAGGCAGCCGGGTGACTGTCAGCGTGTAGGACGGGACGCTCGCCCTCTAGCAGGTAGCCCAAGACCTCTTGTTTTTGCGCTGGCTGGCCTCTGCATTGCCACGATACCCGTCATCTGCACAGTTCTGACAAAAAATCTTAAGCCTAACTTTTTCCCATGACCTTCTATGTTATAATAAATTTACATAGTGATACATTGATGGTCTGTCATTTCAGACACTCTTATTTTACTTTTATAGTTATTAATCTATGGCAATCATTATAACATCTAATCTAGACATGGAAATAATTTATTTTGATATATGTGTAGAGACCGATCTCAGTATGTACATGGTGTGTGATAACTGATGCTTTGTAATGGATGAACAACTAAATGTGCGGGCCCGCACTAATATTACTATTAATTATATAGATCGACAGTAGACATGCTTCAAGAATTAACTACCATATCCCAACGATCTACATTCTACGTCTTTTAATTAAATTATGTTGTTATGCAGGTCTAAGTTTTACTGTGCTATAAAGAACATGCAACTACGCTACTTTCGCTCGCCCGTCGTCCCTCCATCTCGGGTCTGTGGTTTGGTGACCTGAAAAATAGCAACTCAACAGGCGCGCGCCACACTTGTGGTAGAAAACCCCCACAATATTAATCTAGTTATTGTTAAATCCTACAGTTTAACTTATCCTAGTATCGTACTTTCCCTTTTATTTATTTATTTTTTTTTTTTATTTACCTTATACAATACCCTTACATAGTTCCTGTTACGCTGAGATGTCTTGCTGCTCGCCGCTATTGACGACAGTGATGTGCGCGCCGTACGACATGACCTCCGAGTTTTCATTACGCCTCACTGAAACTCCAGAGACTGGGTTAGCCATGGCTATACACGACAATAAATTTATAGTTGCAACTTCCTTCTCTATGTGAAGCGGTTTTCGCGATCGAAGTACACCTTTCCAGAAGCAATGTAATATGACCAAGCCAGGACTGGTTCCTGTTGAGGATTCAGACACCCAACACACGCCAGCTACACAGTATGTCACGAATATCCAAGTACAATTCCTTGGTGATTCATCTGTGACAAAAACGAGCAGCACGCTAAATCCCCAACCAGCACATTAGCATGGTAGGCTTTTATGCCCTCATTTCTCTCGTCTAGGGCACCATTAGAGTCAAATGCTCACAGGTTCACCCCGACTTGCAAGACAACGATACCGGCGCAGCTCTGCAAAAACTATACTGCCCATATTCACCCTCGAAATCGCGCAATATACCACAATCGTGCAGTGCACTGACGCGTGCCTGCAAGCATTGGTATGAACGTCTCACGAACTGGTTGTGGCCGCTATGGAGCGTATCACGACCTCTCAGAACGCTTCTAAGAGCACGTTCTTGTATGCGCCCGTTTGTGCGACGTCTCATCACTCATCCTTATCCCTTAACATGGACACCAGATAGGAAAGGACAAAAACATTGCTCATGAAAAGGTAGTGTCTCCTACTCCATCGACATTGGAGATCGCAAACATAAACAAAAAGAGGATAGCAGCAGTAAATTCTTATGCAAGACAACGCAGCGTGTTAACACTTTAGCAATCTTAATCTATTAATGCAACGGTTATTGTTCCCCGAAAAAAGGTTCATATCTTTGCCTATTCTACTATGTACATTTCTTACACTACTACTATTCCACGAACTTCTTTGTGTGAGAGAAGTGGTGGAGTCCTATGGACTAGCGTCAATCCCTTCTTAGACTCCCCCTCCTCTGACGTGTATTAGGATTTGGAGGTCTAATTTCTATCTCCCGGTTCTCCTGTTGTCCTTGATTTCGCTCTCTCCAATTACGGTCGCTTTGCCGTTCGTCATTCCTCCTGTCCCAGATTCCTTGTCTAGATTGACCTTGTTCCCTAACGTTCTCGTTTCCGTGTCTCTGGTTTCCATAACCTTGACTTGCGTAACCTTGATTTCCGTAACCCCGGTTTCCTAACCGACGAGCGCGATTATGCGATCTGTTGTCGTCTGCCCTTGCTGGCCCGTGGTATTTGTTATTTTGCGCCTTCTTCCTGTCCTTTGCGTCTTGTTTATCGAAGACTACTTCGAGTTCGCGCAATAGACTCTTGAATGCTTCTATGTCAGATCCACACTTCCCGACAAGTGTCTGTTGATACCTAATAGGCAATTTGGAAAAGCAAAATTTAATGATTTCTCCGTTGCTATATGGACTATCTAAAAACTGATTCTTCTTGAGTAAATCATCAAAAAATTTGGTTGCGTTCCTATGCCCGGACACTTCCAGTTCAGGACAAAATATTATTTCCTCTTTAATCCTGTCTTGCGTTTCCTTTGACCAGTAGGTACGCAGGAATGCACCAACAAATTCCTGATAGGTCCGACACGTCGCTGCCACACCCCGCATCTTTTCCGCGGCTTGGCCTTCGATGTGTCCACACATGAATTCTAATTTTGCGTGGGTTGGCCATGATGACGGTAATGAATTAGTGAACTGCGTCACCCAGCTCTTCGGATGCATCGACCCTCCATTATCTCTGAACTTCTGGAATTTTAGTATCGACAGGAAGTGATTGTGATCAAAATCCTGTCTGATCCTCGCACTGGTGTTGTCACTCGTTTCCGATACTTGCACGTCTGCTGAGTGTCCTGTTCTATCTTGCTGATAACTGTGATGTGCTACCTCTGTATCACAGTGGAAGTGGCTCTCAGAATTCACTCTCCTAGGTGGGCTATAATTATTGGAGCTATTACTCGCTGTTTCTGCGTGTGCATTATTAGTTCCGCACTCTGTCACGGGGCTAGAGCACGGCGGGCTTTTCCTCGGAGACACACTCCTGTGTACTCCATCATTGGTATCCGAACGCGCAGTGCTCGTGTGCCCGTTTCCCTCTAGTTTCGCTATCCGACTCACTACTTCTTTCATTCGTTTCGTGATGTTCGTAACCGCAATATTACCTTGAGTTTTTAAGAATGCTAGGGATTTTGAGTGGGATTGTGTTGTACGTCGCAAGCGCCCTGCGAGTTTAGAAGTTGCTTCCGCGACTTTCATTGCCCCTATTGCTGTCGTTTTGGCTAGGCCTGCTACTTTTTGTGCTACCATTGACATTTGTTTTGCTTCTCCACATTCTTTCTTTATTGTTAATAATTCCCCACGAATTTCCCCTATATGCGAAATTATTGCCTCCGTGTCCTTCTTACGCTGTTCGTCAGCTTCTTCTTTCTCCTTCTTACGCTGTTCGTCAGCTTCTTCTTTCTCCTTCTTACGCTGTTCTTCAGCTTCTTCTTTCTCCTTCTTACGCTGTTCGTCAGCTTCTTCTTTCTCCTTCTTACGCTGTTCGTCAGCTTCTTCTTTCTCCTTCTTACGCTGTTCTTCAGCTTCTTCTTTCTCCTTCTTACGCTGTTCGTCAGCTTCTTCTTTCTCCTTCTTACGCTGTTCTTCAGCTTCTTCTTTCATTGATCGTAGGAAGCTCAGTATTGGGTTAATGTCATCATTTTGATCCTCGTCACACATGGGTGATGTAACTCTGGACACCTGGGCGCTAGAGCTCTGACGTGGCCGAGCTGGCCCCTGTCTGCTCTCGTTCGTTTGATTATAAACCTCTACTACCGTCTCGACCTGTGTGCCTGTCTCTGTTTCATCCTCTACCTCACTCTCATAATCACGGCGGCGACGTTGCTCTAAGATCGCGTCCAAATCACCTTCCTCATCAATGAACCTGCCGTCCTGTCCTGCTAAAAATGTGCCCATCTCATCTCTGAACCTATCCTCGTCAGTAAACTGCCCCTTATCCATTATTCTATCCTCTTTTGTTTTAGCTTCGATCGATAATAGTCGTGCCTTACTTCTCGTGATCATTCATGAGAAACAAAATTTATCTAAAATTCACAATAAAATCATCTACTCCCAATATTTTTTCACATAGACATAAAATTTCAACAACGCCGTTCCAACGCTGTAATCACAAACACAATTTGATGTGGTACAGAAACCGCACACAAATCCGACAAAGTGCGATGCGGTACAGACACCACATCAGCGAAACACAAAAAAAACAATGAACAAAAAATATATACACTGAAAACAAAAACTGTAGTCATGCGCCGCTACTTAAAACTAAACGCGGAACTACCAAAAAAACTTGGGTATTAATCAATAAAAAAATTAGAGAAAACAATTTGAATGTTCGTACTAAGAATACTGTTTGTTAATCAGTGATTCTCAGGAAAGATCCTGGCAGGGTCGCCATATTATGCGAGGAGCCGGGGCTAGTAGTGTATTTATCACTAAATTCTACTAGAATCCACATGTGTAAATCATGCTCTAAGCCCCCCCTATTCTAACTCCGACTTTTGCTGTTGCACAAGGATAAAAAAAATACGCGAACTGACTCTAATCAACCCTGCTAGTGGAGTAGAAGAGAGTTTGGCACCTGCAGTAATTTAATTTGATACATAAGTTAAATAAACAAAGGTTTCATTAGCATAGTGAGGAATGATAGGGTTGCTCTATTGATTAACAGAATGAAAGTTCTGTTCAAACTAACAATATGATTTATTAAGATTAAACACAGAATAGTAAAAGAAACACAGCAAATTTATAAAACATCAAATTGGCTAAAATTGGAGATTCATACAAACACTATAAAGGTGAAGTTGTCCCTAACTTAGATCGTGAGGTTTAAGACGAAGTGGTATGTGGAGCCAATTCCTTTCCACTCAAATCTCAAGAGAGACACACAGCTAACCCAATGGTAATTGCTGTTACTCGAAACTGAACAAAGTTAGAAAAGGATGAACAGGCGCGCTCTGCTGAGCTCTGATTATCACCTAGGAAAATCCCTATCTGCCGGTGCTGCGGATGTACATTACCAACAGTCTTCTTATCTCCCAGAACACGATCTGGCGTACCGCAGGCGAGGGCTGGCTGCTTCAACGTCCTCGACCGAAAGGCGACTGCCGACTACTCAGAGCACCCGTACAGGCCGAACACACAACATTCCCACCCCCACGACAGTGGCCGTGGTTACGTTCCAATCAGCAACACGAAAACCGGCGGAAATTCCACTCCATTGCCGGAGCACTACCATTCCACCAATGGAGATTCTTGGCGCCAATTTCTGTGCTGATTTTGCCCCGTCACGGAGCCATGCCCTTAGCAAGCCAATCACAGTTCCTATTTTGCAGAAAGCGCGGTAATTTTCCCGCCCCAGCTGCCTGGGTACATAAGTCATTCCCACGCCTCGCTGGTAGCCCGCCAGAAAGTGTTTTCGCTAAGCTTCTGCGAAGCAACGGAACCACCAGCCCAGCCGCCACTTCCGGCTTTCGCGGCCGCGTCTCCTGACAATGTCGGCGTCCGGAGAGTATTCACTCGGCCCCCACACCTGTCAGCCTACCCTTTCAAAGTGAGAAGAGCCCGCCTGTCACTGGACCACCCGGGTGGCGAGAGACGCTACATGGGAAGTCCGCGTGTGAAGGAACAACGGAACCTCCACCGCATGCAACTAGAGAGGAGAATCGTAAGATAGGAATATGAGAGGGGGCTCATGCCACCTCTCAGGCTAACCATCTGTACATGTTCGACTTGGAGATTGAATATTATTCATGATTATATACCTTTGTACTATATGTCAATTACGATTTATATTCGTGTTTGAACTGGATGTCACATTATTAAGGTAAAAATACGTTATTTGGTTTGAAACAAAATTTTTCCTATGCCTATGCCTATGCCTATTAGTAGTTAGTAGCTTTAGTAGTTAGAATGTTTTATTTAGCTGGCAGTATTGACGCTCGCTGTATTGCAATAGTTCGCGTGATGAGGATTTTTGTGAGATAAGTGCTTAATGAAATGTATAGGTTATTGTTAACAATTCTTTTTAGTCAGTGCCATTCTTTTGAATTAATCATTTGAAGTCGGGTTGTAATTTTTTTTTTTTTTTTTTTTTTTTTTTTGTGAGCAGTCAGATTGCGTTGCGCTAGAATATTGTGTGCCAGTGTTGACATGATAAGAAAAAGTAAAGAGAAAGTAGGCTCAGTACGTTCAGTTTTACTCAGCTGTTCCAGAATCAAATAACGTACAAGTTTCATCTTCTCAGTCACTCTGCAATTTAAGTACAGACGCATTCATTTAAATAAAGAAGTTTCAACTTGCAATAACAACGTTTTAAATACTCAGCGCGCCACAGCAGCTCCGCGCCATATTACTGTTGCATGTTTATCATATGCCCTCTCATCAGTAGTACGAAGGCCACTCACCGAAACTTGTATACACGGTAAACTGCTGGCTGATGCGCGTAAAATCCGAAACGTCGACTGTGGATGCCGACACCGAGAAGTTGGCCGCAGACTGCCGTCGCGAGTTTACCTCGCCCGCTTCCTAGATGGAATTTTTGATGCCGGTGTGCCTGCAGAGCAGAATGTGCGTCGTTTACAATAGATGCGGCTCTCAGCCTCCAGCAAGTAGCTGCTGTTCTTTCGAGTGTTAGTTCCTGCGAGTTCCTGTACGAGAGACCACCTCTAGTTCCACGCGTTCGAAATAACTGCGAAACTTTCTTTATCTGGGCGTATTCAGTAAAGTGTACAAGAGCTGTCTTCAAGATGTTTGTAAATAACAGCATACGGATATATCTCAATGGAACTCAGTATGAACTCAGAAGCAAAAGAATTGTGTTCTTATTGTGAGGGGTGAATAATACAATTGTCAACGTTACGAATGCCATTATACTGGTAAAACTATGTACCCGGCCTTTCCTGGGTATGTACACTACGTGATCAAAAGTACCCGGACACCTGGCTGAAAACGACTTACAACTTCGTGACGCCCTCCGTCGGTAATGCTGGAATTTAATATGGTGTTGGCCCACCTTTAGCCTTGATGACAGCTTCCACTCTCGCAGGAAAACGCTCAATCAGGTGCTGGGAGGTTTCTTGGGGAATGGCAGCTCATTCTCCACGGGGTACCCCACTGAGGAGCGGTAGCGATGTCGGACGTTGAGGCCTGGCACGAAGTTGGCTTTCCAAAACATCCAAAAGATGTTCTATAGGATTTAGGTCAGGACTCTGTGCAGGCCAGTCCATTACAGGGATGTTATTGTCGTGTAAATAATCCGCCAAAGGCCGTGCATTATGAACAGATGCTCCATCGTGTTGAAAGATGCAATCACCATCCCCGAATTGCTCTTCAACATTGGGAAGCAAGAAGGTGCTTAAAACATCAGTGTAGGCCTGTGATCTGATAGTACCAAGCAAAACAACAAGGGGTGCAAGCCCCTCAATGAAAAACACAACCATACCGTAACACCACCGCCTCCGAATTTTACTGTAGGCACTACACACGCTGGCAGATGACGTTTACCAGGCATTTACCATACTCACATCCTCCCATCGGATCGCCACATTGTATACCGAGTTCGTCACTCCACACAACGTTTTTCCACTGTTCAATCGTCTAATGTTTACGCTCCTTACACCAAGCGAGGCGTCGTTCGGCAATTACCGGCGTGATATGTGGCTTACGACCAGCCGCTCGACTGTGAAATCCAAGTTTTCTCACCTCCCGCCTAACTGTAATAGAACTTGCAGTGGATCCTGATGCAGTTTGAAATTCCCGTGTGGTGGTCTGGACAGATGTCTGCCTATTACACATTACGACCCTCTTCAACTGTCAGTCGTCTCCGTAAGTCAATAGACAATGCCGGCCTGTGCGCTTTTGTGCTGTACATGTCCCTTCACGTTTTCACTTCACTATCACTATCACTATCGGAAAAAGTGGATCTAGGGATGTTGAAGAGTGTGGAAATTTCGCGTACAGACGTATGACACAAGTGACACCCATTCACCTGACCAGGTTCTAAGTCAGTGAGTTCCGCGAAATGTTCCATTCTGCTCTCTGACGATTTTTAATTATTACTGACGTCGCTGTTATGGAGTACAGAACAATTATTAGAGCAGGAAATGTATTCGCAGTTACGAATATGAACCACCTACAGCTATTTATTGGAATGACGAAAATGGAAATTTCTGCCTGGCTGGGAATCGAACCCGGATTTCCCGCTTTACTTGAGCAGTCGCCATAACTGCTTTGGCCATCCGAGCACGAATCACAGCCAGACCCAAACTTCCGCATATCGTCATTTCTTCTTTTTCCGTTGTTCCTCTGTTGCTGCAAATTTCGTGGAGGTGTGTTCTGTCTCCGTAACAAAATGAAAGTCTGCTTTTGGCCAGACACATTTCGCTTCTTTTATTTGTGAAGCATTTTCAGTGGTATGTAATAATATTTCTTTTTATACATATGATAAATGCATCATGTAGTAAATGGTTCAAATGGCTCTGAGCACTATGGGACTTAACATCTGTGGTCATTAGTCCCCTAGAACTTAGAACTACTTAAACCTAACTAACCTAAGGACATCACACACATCCATACCCGAGGCAGGATTCGAACCTGCGACCGTAGCGGTCACGCGGTTCCAGACTGAAGCGCCTAAACCGCACGGCCACACCGGCCGGCCATCATGTAGTAGTTACAGTATGTCACTATGCTACATTTGGTCATGTTTTTCTCTTATTTTTCAAATTAGAAACAACTTTTGTAGCACAAATATCGTGACGTTAAATTATCGTTCGGTTGTTGTTGTTATGGTCTTCAGTCCTGAGACTGGTTTGCTGCAGCTCTCCATGCTACTCTATTCTGTGCAAGCTTCTTCATCTCCCAGTACCTACTGCAGCCTACATCCTTCTGAATCTGCTTAGTGTATTCATCTCTTGGTCTTCCTCTACGATTTTTACCCTTCACGCTGCCCTCCGATGCTAAATTTGTGATGCCTTGATGCCTCAGAACATGTCCTACCAACCGATCCCTTCTTCTTGTCAAGTTGTGCCACAAACTCCTCTTCTCCCCAACTCTGTTCAATACCTCCTCATTAGTTATGTGATCTACCCATCTAAAATTCAGCATTTTTCTGTAGCACCACGTTTCGAAAGCTTCTGTTCTCTTCTTGTCTAAACTATTTATCGTCCATGTTTCACTTCCATACATGGCTACACTACATACAAATACTTTCAGAAACGACTTCCTGACACTTAAATCAATACTCAGTGTTAACAAATTTCTCTTCTTCAGAAACGCTTTCCTTGCCATTGCCAGTCTACATTTTATATCCTTAGAGAGAGCTTCGACCATCATCAGTTATTTTGCTCCCCAAATAGCAAAACTCCTTTACTACTTTAAGTGTCTCATTTCCTAATCTAATTCCCTCAGCATCACCCGACTTAATTCGACTACATTCCATTATCCTTGTTTTGATTTTGTTGATGTTCATCTTACACCCTCCTTTCAAGACACTGTCCATTCCGTTCAACTGCTTTTTCAAGTCCTTTGCTGTCTCTGATAGAATTACAATGTCATCGGCGAACCTCAAAGTTTTTATTTCTTCTCCATGGATTTTAATACCTACTCTGAACTTTTCCTTTGTTTACTTTACTGCTTGCTCAATATACAGATTAATAGCATCGGGGAGAGGCTACAACCCTGTCTCACTCCCTTCCCGACCACTGCTTCCCTTTCATGGCGCTCGCCTCTTATAACTGCCATCTGGTTTCTGTACAAATTGTAAATAGCCTTTCGCTCCCTGTATTTTACCCCTGCCACCTTCAGAATTTGAAAGAGAGTATTCCTCTCAACATTGTCAAAAGCTTTGTCTAAGTCTACAAATGCTAGAAACATAGGTTTGCCTTTCCTTAATCTTTCTTCTAAGAAAAGTCCTAGGGTCAGTATTGCCTCACGTGTTCCAACATTTCTACGGAATCCAAACTGATCTTCCCCGAGGTCGGCTTCACCCAGTTTTTCCATTCGTCTGTAAAGAATTCGCGTTAGTATTTTGCAGCTGTGGCTTATTAAACTGATAGTTCGGTAATTTTCACATCTGTCAACACCTGCTTTCTTTGGGATTGGAATTATTATATTCTTCTTGAAGTCTGAGGGAATTTCGCCTGTCTCATACATCTTGCTCACCAGATGGTAGAGTTTTGTCAGGACTGGCTCTCCCAAGGCTGTTAGTAATTCTAATGGAATGTTGTCTACTCCCGGTGCCTTATATCGACTTAGGTCTTTCAGTGGTGTCTCAAACTCTTCCTGAAGGCAGTATCCATCTTACCCCTCGTGAGATAAGCCTCTACATCCTTACATTTGTCCGCTAGCCATACCTGCTTAGCCATTTTGCACTTCCTTTCGATCTCATTTTTGAGACGTTTGTATTCCTTTTTGCCTGCTTCACTTACTGCATTTTTATATTTTCTCCTTTCATCAATTAAATTCAGTATCTCTTCTGTTACCCAAGGATTTCTATTAGCCCTCGTCTTTTTACCTACTTGATCCTCTGCTGCCTTCACTATTTCATTCCTTAAAGCTGCCCACTCATCTTCTACTGTATTTCTTTCCCCCATTCCTGTCAATTGTTCCCTTATGCTCTCCCTGAAACTCTGTACAACCTCTGGTTTAGTCAGTTTATCCAGGTCCCATCTCCTTAAATTCCTACCTTTTTGCAGTATCTTCAGTTTTAATCTACAGTTCATAACCAATAGATTGTGGTCAGAGTCCACATCTGCCCCTGGAAATGTCTTACAATTTAAAACCTGGTTCCTAAATCTCTGTCTTACCATTATATAATCTATCTGAAACCTGTCAGTATCTCCAGGGTTCTTCCATGTATACAACCTTCTTTCATGATTCTTGAACCAAGTGTTAGCTATGATTAAGTTATGCTCTGTGCAAAATTCTACCAAGCGGCTTCCTCTTGAATTTCTTAGCCCCAATCCATATTCACCTACTACGTTTCCTTCTCTTCCTTTTCCTACTGTCGAATTCCAATCACCTATGACTATTAAATTTTCTTCTCCCTTCACTACCTGAATAATTTCTTTTTTCTCATCACACATTTCTTCAATTTCTTCAACATCTGCAGAGCTAGTTGGCATATAAACTTGTAGTAGGCGTGAGCTTCGTGTCTATCTTGGCTACAATAATGCGTTCACTATGCTGTTTGTAGTAGCTTGTTAGCACACCTATTTTTTTATTCATTATTAAACCTACTCCTGCATTAGTCCTATTTGATTTTGTATTTATAACCCTATATTCACCTGACCAAAAGTCTTGTTCCTCCTGCCAATAATTCCCACTGTATCTAACTTTAACCTATCCATTTCCCTTTTTAAATTTTCTAACCTACCTGCACGATTAAGGGATCTACCGTTCCACGCTCCGATCCGTAGAACGCGTTTTCTTTCTCCTGATAACGACGTCCTCTTGAGTAGTCCCCGCCAGGAGATCCGAATGGGGGACTATTTTACCTCCGGAATATATTTTATCCAAGAGGACGCTATCATCATTTAATCATACATTAAAGCTGCATACCCTCGGGAAAAATTACGGCTGTAGTTTCCCCTTGCTTTCAGCCGTTCGCAGTACCAGCACAGCAAGGTCGTTTTGGTTAGTGTTACAAAGCCAGGTCAGTCAATCATCCAGACTGTTGCCCCTGCAACTACTGAAAAGGCTGCTGCCCCTCTTCAGGAACCACATGTTTGTCTGGCCTCTCAACAGATACCCCTCTGTTGTGGTTGCACCTACGGTACGGCTATCTGTATCGTTGAGGCACGCAAGCCTCCCCACCAACGTCAATGTACATGGTTCATAAGGGGGGGGGGGGGGTGGTTTCGTTCGGTATTACTTACGATTTCGAGTGTTGTTA
Organism: Schistocerca nitens; assembly: GCF_023898315.1. Classification (NCBI taxonomy): domain Eukaryota; kingdom Metazoa; phylum Arthropoda; class Insecta; order Orthoptera; family Acrididae; genus Schistocerca; species Schistocerca nitens. The sequence goes on along the minus strand of NC_064614.1, from coordinate 119,669,097 downwards.
GCCCATATTAGTCCATGTGTATAATAATGGAGATGTCTTGGACTTTTCGTTGTGTGATCTAAATGTGTGTGATTAAAGAGTGTAGTGTTGCCAACTGTCACTGTGTGTTTATGTTCCGTCTTTTGGTTGTGTTGTGTGTCTGGATAGCTATTTTTCACTTGTTTTCTGCGTGTATGTATTTTGTTACGTGTCGTTACATATAAGAGCGCCTTTTTTTAAAAAAATTGCGGATATTTGTGTGTGAATATATATATATATATATATATATATATATATATATATCACACAAATATGCACTATTTTTTTTTTAAAAAAAGCCGCTCTCACATGCAACAACACGTAACTAAATACATACACACTCAAAACAAGTGAAAAATGGCTATCCACACACCCAACACAAACAAAAGACGGAAGATAAACACATAGCGACAGTTGACAACACTACACTCTGTAAACACACACATTTAGGTCACACAGTGAAAAGTCCAAGTGATATGTTACGATAAATGTGGGTGAAAAAAGCCGGAAATTGCCCAGCTGGAGCATGAGGAGCGAATGAATGCATCTCTATTATCATACTCACGGACTATGGATTACCAACACTGCAAATCGTAAGTAACACCGAACGATAATTTAACGTCACCGATATCTGTGCTACAAAAGTTGTTTCTAATCTGAAAAACAAGAGAAAAACATGACAAAATGTAACATAGTAATATACTGTAACTACTATATAATACATTTACAATATGTATAAAAAGAAGGATGTATTACAGGCGACTGATGATGGTACACAAATAAAAGAAGCGAACGAGAACGGCAAAAAGCAAACCGTTAAAAATGGTGCAAATGGCTCTGAGCACTATGGGACTTAACATCTGTGGTCATCAGTCCCCTAGAACTTAGAACTACTTAAACCTAACTAACCTAAGGACATCACACACATCCATGCCCGAGCCAGGATTCGAACCTGCGACCGTAGCGGTCACGCGGTTCCAGACTGGAGCGCCTAGAACCGCACGGCCACACCGGCCGGCCAACGTCATCGACTGAAAGGGCATATACTTAAGTTATTACAAAATCGACTGGAGTTTTTAAAAGGGCTTGGCTGTGTGAGCGCACGCATCAGTATGACACTACACACTCTCGTCCTGGATGAATGCTCTAATTTAGTTGGGAAGAATACCATAAACCTGTTTTGCACTCTCCTGAGGCAATCTTGCCCACAGCTGCTGTAACTGGTCCTCGATGTCCTGGATACTGCAGTGATACGAAGTTGACGTCCCAGCTGGTCCCGCACACGTTCTATCAGGGACAGATCTGGCGGTCTTGCATGCCACAGAGTGGCTTAATATCACGCAGACAGCTCATAGAGACACGTGCCACTCGTGGACGGGCATTGTCCTGTGGAAAAATGGCTTCACGATCCTATCGCATGAGGGGTAACCCACGATGACGCTTGATGTGGGTGACGTACTGCTGTGCCATTAGATTTTCCTCAGTGACTCCGGCCGTGACCTGGAATTATACCCGCTGGGTACCCACACCTGGAAAGATGCTACCAATCCTTATGTCGTCGCCAGTATGCTTAGCAGATGCAGTCTCCTTAAATTTCTTTTCTCCAGAACTCCCTATAACGACCTTGCCGCAGTGGATACACCGGTCCCCCTGAGATCACCGAAGTTAAGCGCTGTCGGGCGTGGTCGGCCCTTGGATGGGGGACTATCCAGAGCGCCATGCGCTGTTGCCATTTTTCGGGGTGCATTTAGCCTCGTGATGCCAGTTGCGGAGCTACTCGACCGAATAGTAGCGGCTTCGGTCAAGAATACCATCATAACAACCGGGAGAGCGGTATGCTGACCCCACGCCCCTCCTATCCGTATCCTCCACTGAGGATGACACGGCGGTCGGATGGTCCCGGTAGGCCACTCGTGGCCTGAAGACGGAGTTCTTTTACAGAACTCTCTATATTTGAAGAAATCTATCTTGTACAGCTATAAATTCTTTTTATGTCTGCCAATATCATTACTCTCACCATAAATCTCATTAGTATTGTTGTTATTATTATTATTAGTGGCAGCAGATGCAGTATACAGTTACTGGCAGTATTAACTTCTTTAGTTCGTAGTCAGTATCATTAACTCATATCGGCACTTGAGACATTTCAGTAACATTTGTCAAGTTGAAACTGTTATTTCTTCAGAAAGTAAGATGTATAAATGGAACTGTATGTGCAACAAAGGTTGGTCCTGTACAGTAACCGGCTTGCGACCACAATCAGACCAGATTGCTGGTCAAGACACTGCTCGAAACGCCATTTACTTCAGCACAACGAAAGAAGTAAGAGGATAAACCTCATTAAAAGCATTTATAGCCTGCGAGAAGTTAAGTTTTTTGTTTGAGTCACAATCCGGCACACAGTTTTGTTCCGCCAGGAAGTTTCAAGTTAATACCGATTCGCTTGTCGCTGAAGTAATGTAACTCAGACATTTAAAACTTTTACTGTGATCTTGTGTGCTGATTATAGACTCTGAAATGAGATATTGGCTTCCCCTTACGTACTTTAACAGTGCTGCCATTTCAGGGCTATAAGAGCACCATCCACAGTGATAACAGTTATAAAATATATAAGTTTAGCTCTTGTATCTTGAGGAAATACCCAATCTCTTTGAGCAAGAGACTCACAGCGAGACGAAGGGGGAGGCGTCGTTGACTTTCTATTGGGATTATTTTGTGAGGTAACGGGCGAGTAGTGGCGCCCCGAAAATGTTCTGAGTTCAGAATTGGTGTCCACCGCTCGGGCCGCTCGGCAAACCGGGGCCCGGCAGCAAACACGTGGTGCCAAACGTTTGCCGAACGAGAGGGGTAGCCCCAGCGCTTGGTCCAGCCGAGGAAGTGGCTGGGAATTCCGCTGTGACGAAGACGGTGCTTTGTGCAGATGAAGGAGACACGCCGGGCGTGCCAAAGATGGCGGACTTTGTGAAAACTTAATGGCAGACATTTCGCAGTTCATAAAGAAGTTAATAACAGCCAGAGGAGTCATGATACCTCAAAATAACCATGTACATTACTGTTGTTTGCACGACGATTCTGATGGTGTAATCAGATTTCAATATCTTTGTTAGTTTAAAGTTTAGAATCTGACGGTGAATTATACAAGTAACACCCAGCAACGAATTTTCAAAATATAAACGCTTCATCCGATTTTGTCGATCGCCGTGTCATTAGAAAGCTATTAGTGTAAAACTAAATTGGTATGAATTACTCGCATGTAACTTGAATAGTACACGAGTTATTGGAGGTCAAATTGGCCGATTAGTATCGATCCCGTCAGTCCATAAGTACTCCACAGTTACACTATAAAACGGTAGGAGCATGCTTATAAATATATTGATTCTTCTATGTCTTTGTCAATATCCGCTATATGCTATTCATGAAGTAACTGGTCCATCATTTACTGTGTTTTAGAAAGCACAGAGACAGTAGGCTCCTGGCCTACCTTTTGCTTCTTTTCTTTCCATATATGTTTATTTAATTGTTTCTGTATTTAATAATGTGTGTTAGAGCGTGTTTATGGTCTAGCCGTAGGAATATTTATTTAATTTCAAGTTATTTAAATGTAAATCCAGTATTTCAAAAGTGTTTTATGTTTGTGAGTGTACGTTACCTTGGAGACGTGGAGGGAGCGCTCTAGCCAATCACTGCGCTCGTTACTAAGGGAGGCGACTACCGAAGCGAATGGAAGGGAGTTGTGGACGGTACGGCACGGGACACGGGAGTGAGTGCTGGACACGGACAGTACGGCCCGATGGACGCACAGTCGGCGGAAAGACTTGGACAGTGGAGCAGTTTGCGCGTGATCGCGTGATTTCCGTGGCTTCTGCAGTGAAGACGGAGTGTGCGTTTCGAAGTGAATATCTCGCGAGCTGTGTTGTTGTTCATAACTAATTACGCGCAGTAGGAATCTATTGTTTCTCTGTTATTCAACTTATATTTTATTTAATTGCTGCACCATCGACACCAATAAGTGTTTTGCAGAAATATACTGCATTCTCAAAGGTACTTCTTCTATCGCACTCATCATTTAAAGTCGTTAAGATGGTACCTGCAGATTTTATTTAATTGCAATCTTTCATTTATAAATTTATATGTTACATTCATAATTCGCAATTGCCGAGTGATAGAAACCTTCGACCATTCGATTCATGTGTGTATTCTTATCGTGTACTGTAGACTCAGCAGTATTTGGACTGTAATGCGGCAACTACGTATCCCAGCCCCTAGACAACGAAACCATATACTTGAAAGCACGCCATTTAGAAGACCACGTGAACAATTAGCAACCAGTATCACCGCAACTCTGGCAGCTCTTTGCTGTTTAATAGTCAATGAGTGGTCGTAGCTGCAGTATCTTTAAAAAATTGTGTCACATGCGGCAGTCTTACAGGTGACAGTACTGGGCAAAACTAGAAGAAAGGTTCCTACAATTACATATCCCGAAACCAGCACCTGTAGAGATAGGGGTGGTTGGAGATCTACAGTACACAGCCTATATTGTATTTGCAGATGTGGCAGGCCTTGTAGCTACAAAAAATCCTGACCATATCGACGGGGTCAGTATAGCGACTGGTTAGTGACCATCATGGCATCATAGGAACTATGGTTACCGAAAATAAATCAATCAAGAAGGCTAGGAGAACCTTTCCGCTAAAAAGAGCAGATAAGCAGTTGTTAGTATCCCACTTAGACAATCAAATGATACCATTTAGTTCAATTATAATAAATGTTGACGAATTATGGGCGAAGTTTAAACGGATTGTATGTGCCGGATTAAAGTCGGAAAGGCCCACCACGGTTTAATAACAAAATTCAGGAGTTGCTAAGGAAGCAGAGACCGTTAGACTCTAATTTCAAAATATTATGCGAGAACGAAGACCGACAAAAGACAGCAGACATACAAGTGTCTGTAAAAAGGTCGCTGCGCGAAGCGTAGAACTAAAACCGCCCGCATCTCGTGGTCGTGCGGTAGCGTTCTCGCTTCCCACGCCCGGGTTCCCGGGTTCGATTCCCGGCGGGGTCAGGGATTTTCTCTGCCTCGTGATGGCTGGGTGTTGTGTGCTGTCCTTAGGTTAGTTAGGTTTAAGTAGTTCTAAGTTCTAGGGGACTTATGACCACAGCAGTTGAGTCCCATAGTGCTCAGAACCATTTGAACTAAAACCGTCACACTTTAGCAGAAGTTCTGGTCCTACATGACATCGCTAGGCGGGTCTACGACCTCTGTCCAGTCATTCGTTGACCAGTCTGATGTGCCAATAGAAGAAAGCAAAAGAAAAAAAGTTTTAAATTTCGCGTTTAAGAAATCATTCATGCTGGAGAATAGTGCAAATACGCCTTTCTTTGACCATCGTGTAGAATACTGTATGGAACACGTAATAATAGGCATCCATGGCGTGGATAAGCAAGCAACTAAAAGGGTTAAAAACAAATATGTCGCCAGGTCCGGATCGAATCCCAGAGAACTCTACTGCGTTGGCCTCTTACTTAGCTCGCTTTTATCGCGAATCTCTCTCCCAACACAAAGTCTCAACCGACTGAAAAAAATGCAGGTTGAAAGATGGCTGTCCTATTTGCTATTCTAATTCTGAGTATGTCATGGCCCACAAATACGAGTTAATTTGTAAACCCTTGTAATATCGCTTTAACATTGCTTTACAATTATACACGCTGGAACAATATTAGAGACCAGAGATGTTTGTCAGAGAGCATAGCTTTACTTTGTCAGAGTAGAGTCGGAGCTCAATTAAAATTCAATCTCAATTCAATTATTTCTTTGTCGGCGAGATTAGTACCCCATTTTTCATTTGCAACCGCGACTGTATTTGACTGCACACTCTCATTCCACATCGCGAGTTGTGTGCTTAATAACGTTTTTGAGTATTAATGAAATCCCGCCTCGCATTGCATATCACATGTGGGGTGAGTGTACCTTAATTTTGATAGTCAGATCATTATTTCATAAAAACAAGATTGCAGAGCAGACGAGCGGTCCATTACGCACGGGTAAACAACTAAATTCTTTACCACTGTGGTTCACATTCAGAATCAGACGCACTGACTGTAAGAGTGCATTTACGAGAACAAATCAATATACGTTAGGAGATTTAATGCCAGAGAAATGTTTTACGAAAGTGCTACATTGTGATTTCAAACAGATTTAACAGGTAAAGTAAGACGAGTTTTATTCAGTGACCATTTGTTGTCTAGTTACGATAACTGTTCTAATACAGTAATTTTCTCTAAACTAACAAAGATTCGCAACATTCAGGGCCAACGTTTAATACAAAGTCATTTTGTCACACAGGTAGATAGCGTACGTGAATTTGATTGAGAACGTATTTCTTTCTCGCAGTCATATTGTTTGATCGACCAGATACTCTGGTTTTCATGTCATAGTGCGTTTCTCAATTACTCATCTTCGCATTTTACTGACTGCACAGATACACGAAGATTAAAACATTTAAAAGATGCTTTCGAGGTGACTCCTGTATATAAGAAGAGTAAAGGAACAGCCAGCAAAATTACAACTCGATACCCTTAATATCGGTTTGCTACAGCATTCTGTACATATTCTCAGTTAGATTACAATAAATTTACGTAGCTGCAAGCATACCCAGTGTGCAGTGGTGGGTTGGATCTGTGAGAATTTGCGAGTCCATGTGCGTGGCGTGCTTGAGTGATTCTTAATTGAGTAAGTCCACTGTATCGCAGTGCCGCATACTTTCACTCATGCAGAGCACGCACATATGTTGTTTGGGTATTTTTTTCGGAAATTTAATGTACTTAAATTTTCTACTGAGATACGTTTTCGCTGGATGCCATGTTTTCCGAGGTGTTCGAGAAACATGTACAAAAGTGACCTTCAAAGGCGACCTCACCCTCACACTTATCCCTAGCCAGCCATGAGTTCTAGTATGTTGTTCGTGGCTCTCCCTTCAACCACCGTACAAAAATTTCCTACTAGTCGAACTATTTCTGGTATTCGACCTTTTTCGGTCTCTGTTGATTAATCTATTACGCCACCAGGAAAGTCAGCTATTTCATTAACATTATTAATTTCAACGTGCCCGTGAGAGTAATGAAAGGAAAAATAGACTTTTGTAAATGTTGCACTAAAAGCAATAACACTGACAATTAGATATAAACGTATACCTTACAAACACAGTAGTTTCGTTTCGGACGGCCTGACGAATCACTTCAGTATAATTTGAATTGGAATTGTCTATACAGACTCACAGGAACCTACACTTTACCAAACAGATTAACAGATGCTGCATATTGCTGATTGCTGCACGATGAGTTATAAGCGTTATTCGAGAACTTACCCTTGCAGAAAGATCCCTGCTGATAAAATTTTCAAAATTATGAGGTAAAAATTACACAAACGTAAATTTTTCATTTTGTAACTGCTGGACTAAAACGCTGGCTTAGTAAGGCAAGTCAATGAAGACCAAAAAAGGTTGAATATGGAAAATAATTCGTGCAGTTGCACATTTTTGTGCAGTTCAAATGGTTCAAATGGCTCTGAGCACTATGGGACTCAACTTTTGTGCAGTGGTAGAAGGGACAGCCACGAGGAACGTACTAGGAAATCCTGGCCGGTGAGGGCTGAGTATGGGAGCGGGAGTGCGTTTTTTTGTACGTTTTTCTTGAATAACCCGAAAACTATGGCCTCTGCGAAAAACATAGGCTATCCCAGAAAAGCCCTGTTCATTTTTTTCTCTACAACTAATAATTTGCGCGTAGCGAGCTAGATAATATGAAAACCTCGCGCGTGGTTTTCGAACGACAGGTACAGAATTGCGGGTTGCGTAAAAGACGTCGACAGGAGCAACTGGATCACCCTGTATACGCATAACTAAAGAAAGCTGGGACTGGCGTCATTACCAGGGCTGCGTTACAAGGTGTTATGTTCCATGGGTCATTTTACACTATAAATTTTAATGATTTAGAATGAGTAATTTTACATTCACATCGCAAATTAACTTGTAAATATGACTACATGGTGAACATGTATAAATTTATTTTATTTTATTTATTTTTTTAATATACAGACGCGAGTCAATAATTCCTACCCACCTCCTTTTACACACTACAGTAATAAAATTCCTTTACGGAATAGAAAGGGTTGCCAGGGAGAAACATTTTCAGTTTGTTTTGAAATTTTACTATTCTATCTGTCAGACATTTTATAGCACTAGGTAAGTGATTAAAAATTTTTGTTGCACCATTGTGCACCCCTTTTTCTGATAAAGACAACCTTAATGAGGATAACTGTGTACATCATTTTTCCTTTTGACCTATAGTGAATTATTTACAACAAATTTCATGAGGAGATAAATATACTGTGAAGCATTAGTCAGAATGCCCAACCCTTAAACAGATGTCTACAAAATGATCGTGCCTTAGCAACACTCATTATTCTTACAGCACATTTTCGTACAGTGAAGACTTTCTTTCTTAATTATAAGTCACCCAAATAAATGGCTCTGAGCACTATGTGACTTAACATCTGTGGTCATCAGTCCCCTAGAACTTAGAACTACTTAAACCTAACTAACCTAAGGACAGCACACACATCCATGCCCGAGGCAGGATTGGAACCTGCGACCGTAACGGTCACGCGGTTCCAGACTGAAGCGACTAGAGCTGCACGGCCATACGGGCCGGCTAAGTCACCCAAGAACATTATTCCACACGACATTATTGAATGGAAATATGCAAAATATGTTGGCTTACTGATTTGGCTCTCCCCAAGATTTGCAAAGACTCCATGTGTAAATTGGCTGGACTAAGTTGTCTTTGGAGTTCCAAATGTGTTTTTTCAGTTTAAATTCTTATCAATATGAGCAACTAAAAATTTTGAAGTTTCAACCGCATTTAGTACTTCCTAATCGTGTGCTACACTTGTCATTGGTGTATTACCCCCATATGTGCAGAACTGAATGTGTTGTGTCTTTTTAAAATCGAGTTTGTGATCTTTTAATGGTACTGTTAAGAACTTGATTTACCATTTCTTCTTGTTCTGTATGTACGCTTGGACCGATTACTGTACTAGTGTCATCTGCAAAAAGATCTAATTCTGCTTGTTGTATATTAGACAGAAGATCGTTTACATATGTGAGAAACAATAGTGGACCTAAGTTTGAACCTTGGGGAACCCCATACGTGATTTCTTCCCAGTCAGACTTACGTCCCGCCGAGCGAGGTGGCGCAGTGGTTAGAACAACGGAATCGCATTCGTAAGAACGACGTTTCAAACCCGCGTCCGGCCATCCTGATTTAGGTTTTCTGTGATTTCCGCAAATCGCTTCAGTCAGATGCCGGGATGGTTCCTCTGGAAGTGCACGGCAGACGAGCTTCCTCATACTTCCATTATCCGATGGGACTGATGATTTCTCTGTCTGGTTCCCTCCTCCAAACCAACCAACCACTTTAAGACCCAGGACGAATTACAGAGTACAACATCCTGCATTCTTTTACTTAGATGTGTTATTACCCACTGGTTGGCTATACGGTCAATCTTGTTAGACTTCAGTTTATCTAGGAGATTAATGTGCGAGTCAAACGCCTTAGGTAGGTAGCAGAAAATACCTAACCGGCTTGATATCTGCAGTTTTTGGTAAATTATTTGTCCAGCGTGTTTAGTTACTCGTGTTACTGACCGATGATTTTGTTTACTGGAGCAGCATGCATTCGTTATGGACAGTGGAGATGCGGTACAGATGCAACAGTGCGGCACTACGGAAAATAAACGGCCGTAGTACACTTCCACGGCGAGAGAAGAGTTGTCTCCTCGAGGCGCCTCCCTGTGGATTATTCAGGGCCCTGGGGAGGCGTGCCTTGAGGTGGTGCAGTTCGCAGCCGCCCCTGCACTCATGCAGGCGTAACGAGGGCTCCGGTAGCGTTGGCCGGGCGTGAGCCCACGCGTGTCCAGAGCGGCGGACGCACAATGCCTGGCTGGGTGTGCACGTATCATCCCGCGGGAAATTACACCGGCGCTACCACCACACATCCCCTCCGTGCAATGAGAGCCTCAAAGGGCACGGGGGGCACCAGGTACACTAATATCGGCGTAGGACAACGGAACCTTCACGTTGCACGAGATCTTTGTTTGCTTGGGCCTAAGGGTACGGAGCGTGCTGATGGTTCATCTGGGCAAACATAAATTCAACATTTATTAATAAAAACTCACTTCACTGTAAGAGCAATTTCACCATCGCGGATCATAACACAGTTTAATCTCCAGATGCATTTCATCGCATTTGACAATAAGAAAATAAATTTTTCATCTTACATTTGTTAGTGAAAAATATTTTGCTGTAACCTTTCAAGCAAAAGTCTTGAAAGGAGGATATAAGATGAACATCAACAAAAGCAAAACGAGGATAATGGAATGTAGTCGAATTAAGTAGGGTGATGCTGAGGGAATTAGATTAGGACAAGAAACACCTAAAGTAGTAAAGGAGTTTTGCTATCTGGGGAGCAAAATAACTGATGATGGTCGAAGTAGAGAGGATATAAAATGTAGACTGGCAATGGCAAGGAAAGCGTTTCTGAAGAAGAAAAATTTGTTAACATCGAGTATAGATTTAAGTGACAGGAAGTCGTTTCTGAAAGTATTTGTATGGAGTGTAGCCATGTATGGAAGTGAAACATGGACGATAAATAGTTTAGACAAGAAGAGAATAGAAGCTTTCGAAATGTGGTGCTACAGAAGAATGCTGAAGATTAGATGGGTAGATCACATAACTAATGAGGAGGTATTGAATACAATTAAGGAGAAGAGGAGTTTGTGGCACAACTTGACAAGAAGAAGGGACCGGTTGGTAGGACATGTTCTGAGGCATCAAGGGATCACAGATTTAGCATTGGAGGGCAGCGTGGAGGGTAAAAATCGTAGAGGGAGACCAAGAGATGAATACACTAAGCAGATTCAGAAGGATGTAGGCTGCAGTAAGTACTGGGACATGAAGAAGCTTGCACAGGATAGGGTAGCATGGAGAGCTGCATCAAACCAGTCTCAAGACTGAAGACCACAACAACAACAACACCTATACCGGTGTAACCAGAATGAGTGTTCATAAACTAAAGCACCAAAGAAACTAGTATAGGCATGCATATTCAAATACAGAGGTATGTAAACAGGCAGAACACGGTGCTGCGGCTGGCAACCCCTACATAAGACAAAAAGTGTCTGGCGCAGTTGTTAGAAAGATTAGTGCTGCTACAATGGTAGGTTAGCAAGATTCAAGTGAGTCTGAACGTGGTGTTACAGTCGCCGTACGAGCGATGGGACACAGAAACTCCGAGGTAGCTATGAAGTGGACATCTTCCCGTACGACCATTTCACGAGTGTACCGTGAATATCAGGAATCCGGTAAAACATCAAATCGTCGACATCGTTGCGGCCGGAAAAAGATCCTGCAAGAATGGGGCCAGTGAGGACTGAAGAAAATCGTTCAACGTGACGGAAGAGCAACCCTTCGGACAATTGCTGCATATTTCAGTGGTGGGCCATCAACCAGTGTCAGCGAACCATTCAACTAAGCATTATCGATATGGGCTTTCGGAGCCGAAGGCCCACTTGTGTACCGTTGATGACTGTACGACACACAACTTAACGCCTCGCCTGGGCCCATCAATACCGACATAGGGCTTTTGATGACTGGAAACATGTTGCCTGGAAGGAAATTGGATCGAGAGGATGGACGTGTACGGGTATTGATACAACCTCATGAATCTGCATGTTAGCAGGGAACTGTTGAAGCTGGTGAAGGCTCTGTAATTGTGTGGGGCATGAGGAGTTGGAGTGATATGAGACCCCTGATACATCTAGATAAGACTCTAACAGGTGACGCCGGCCACGGTGGCCGTGCGGTTCTAGGCGCTCCAGTCCGGAGCCGCGCTGCTGCTACGATCGCAGGTTCGAATCCTGCCTCGGGCATGGGTGTGTGTGACGTCCTTAGGTTAGTTAGGTTTAAGTAGTGCTAAGTTCTAGGGTACTGATGGCCACAGCAGTTGAGTCCCACAGTGCTCAGAGCCATTTGAACAGGTGACAAGTTTACATGTATGAGGAACAATAGTGGACCTAAGACTGAGCCTTGGGGAACCCCATACGTGATTTATTCCGACTCAGACTTACGTCCCACGGAGCGAAGTGGCGCAGTAGTTAACACACTTAATTCACATTCGGGAGTACGACGGTTCAAACCCGCCTGCACCCGTCCTGGTTTAGGTTTTCCATGATTTCCCTAAATCGCTTCAGGCAAATGCCGGGATGGTTCCTTTGAAAGGGCACAACGGACTTCCTTCCCCATCCTTCCCTAATACAATGGGATGATGACCTCGCTGTTTGATCCTGTCTCCCCCCTTCTGAAACAATCAACGAACAGTCACAACGGGACAATGTAATGCTTCATTCAAAAGTAACCACCCTACACATTTAAGACTTTTATCCCACTAGTGGACGAGATGATCAATTCCTGTTTCGTAGACCGCGGTAGGCCGCACTCGTAGCCGTACCCACTCTTGCATTCCTTCTTCCGTCTGAAACCACCTTCCATGCATGTCTTTCTTCAGGTTGCCTAAGATGTGAAAATCACACGGTGAATGACCCGGGTTGCTCGGAGGATATTACAGTGTTTGTCAACCAAGTTGTGAAAGAGAAGCCTTCGTCCGATGTGCAGCGTGGAAGTGGGCGTTATCGTGCATCATCACTCCACGTGGCGCCACAATTTCGAATCCGAAGGCAGACGGCAAAACCAAGAGTGGAAACATCCGACATCTCCCCTGCACAAGAATTCCAAAGCTGTTCACAAAGGTTCCGCTAAGGTCATGATGAGCATTGTAATATTAGTAATTTTCGCCTCACAAACATTAATATACGCACAATAGTAAACGCCTGATGGCCTAAAGTTATCGAACAATTGTAAAGTAAAAGAAATGAACCATCGCATAGCAGCGACAGAATCTATTATTCTTTATCTGTGCCGTTCTTTCGCGGTGCCAGTAAATCTATGTACATGTATCGATTAATGGTATAAAAAAGAATTCTGTTGTTTCAAGACAAATGAGGCTTTTGGCGCCTCACCTTTTACTGTTTGTATTCCATGAGAGGCGGACGCGGACTTGCTGCGTTCCGCAACTGTATTTTATATTCTATGTGAAAATATCGAGTGAATATGCTAATTGTCATTTTTTTTCCAATCAGAAAACATGTAGTTTCTTGTAACTGATTACGAACAGACAGCATCAAGAGGACATTTTAACTGTTATGTATAAAGTATTTAACCACAATGGTCATCTATTGTAATTTAATATGAAAAGGTACGTAGCATTAAAAAACGTGTGTTAAAGATAAGTGTGCTTATTTTCGTAAATTAACCTTGATAATTCCATCTCCTTATTAAGTTGAATATTAATCATTTTGTGTTACTTCATCACCAGAAATTACGATCACGCTGATGGGCCGAACGCAGCATGAGGCAGAAGGAACATTATCGTTTTCCTATTATTTCTGAACCAACTCTTTTTTTAATTGTGTAGTGTTGCATTTCTTTTAAAGTCTATAAATCTTCTGGTCCCTTAGTGTTGATCCGGGTATGACTACATCGCGACTATAAAAATGCACAGAAATGATAATGTTTCTTCCGAGCGATCTCAAATATATATATATATCAATATGCTGCTCTTATTCAGGTATTTAATGGTCAACGTATCTTATTATAATAGCGTAATAAATCCCTGATTCTGTTGCCAAGTGGCCCACCAAAAATATTCACTTTTTCGACATTAAAAAAAAAGTAACAATTCTTTTTCTTTTCGTCCCCCAAGAGCAACGCTACACTTGGCGCCCGAACAGGGACTCGATCAAAAAATCATTTCATGTATGTGTTTAAAAAATTTTCAGTGCGTGTTCTAATAATTGTTTCATTTTTTCATGTGGATGCAATTCAACCGAGAAAGAGAAGTGGGAAAACCTTTTAATTAATTCAGAAGAACGATTGATGAAATTACCAAAAACGCGAGTATCCAGCCGTATCACCATCAAGACAGCCATAGTAAGTCAAATTTTTATACGCAGTAGCCAAGCTTTCGTAGTGACGTAGCATCTTTCGAGTTGATCAGAACGTGAACCCGTCTTTCCTTGCCTTGAAACAGCTTTATTTCAATTTGTCCATAGTCAATTCTTATGTAGTTAAATTCAGTGAAAGTGTAACATTGTTGTCAGTGCATAAAAAAAAATTACGATATGGCGGATAACTACGCTCAAAACTGGTAAAACGTGTGATACTTCATTTGTTTGTAATTAGTAGGAACCATCTTGTCTTCTTGGCGTAAATGAACGTCAGTTGTTACCCAGAGTTAAAATTTCATCTTAAGTCCCAGTAAGCCATAGCACTACGTCACAGACAAACGACTGACGGCAGTGACAAACAATATCTGTAGCATTTTGACGTTTGACAAATAATTCATGAACATGGCTGACGGTAAACAGCGGACACAAATAAAACCAGACGACAGCGGTGATGCGAATGGACCTCACTATCCATTACGATCACGCGCGATAGGTACACGAGCGGAGGCAGAAACAGCCTCGACCGAAGTTTTAGAAACCGGTCCTAGTGTGCAAACTATTTCCGCTTTTGAAAAAAATGACTTGGCCGCAATGATCGAAGCAATGATGGAACGCAAGTTCGAAAGTCAAAGACAGAGAGAAGCGCAAAGACAGGAACGTGAAAAGCAGGAAAAATTAGATGAAAAGGCCCGCGAAGAAAAGGAGAAGGTCGAAAGACGGCATAATAAAAATCAGGTCCTTACAAATCTGTGCAACTCAGTAAAAGCAGACATAAATTCAGTAAAAACAGAAATAAATTCAGTAAAAACAGATCTGCAAACGGAGATAAATGACCTAAATACACGGTTAAATTCGGTAAAGGCCGAACTAAAGGCAGACATAACAGCTGATTTAAATACCCTGTTGGGTAATGTCCAAAGCCAAATCAGTAGTCAGATCACGACCATGAGGCTAGAAATTGACACACAAGTAGAGTCAAAAACAGAGGATATTTCAAAACGTTTAGATGAAAAAATCGAAGCAGCCAAAGGAGAAATAAATTCAAAAGTGATGGAATATCAAAAACAAGCTGCGACCTTAAAAGAAGATTATACTGCAATCTCTGATGAGGTCAAAGGAGTTAAAACCGCAGTTGACACGATCGAGAATGTTGTTGATGATCTTTCCAAACAGATTGAGACTCTTAATGTAGAGGATCAAATAAAGAATACTGTTAAGGCACATGCTGAAGCATTGTCCGACCACTACCAAGAGTGGATTAAAAACAAAGACGGATTCATAGAAAACAAGGTCAAGAACGAACTCAGGGAAACGGTCAAAAACGTGACCTTTGAAATATTGGCAGCCCCTGGAAAAACAGGAGACACGGTGATGTCAGAATTAGGCCAGATAAGACGAACGTTAGCTCAAGATTTACCTGAATGGCGTCAACAGATAGTTGATGAAGTTCGTACACTAAAATGTCAAGTTGAAAATTCCCCACCTCCCGTGTCAGGAGACTGGAATAATTCACCACGAAGTAATGAACAACAGCAGGTACATTACCGTTCACCATCTGATAACGCTCCAACTCATAGTTCTATAGAAGCACAAGTTAACCAGAGTACCAGCCCACCCACTTTTGTCAGTTTGATGCAGGAGGAAAGCGTGATCAAACATCGTATTTTTCCGACCTTTCGCCCACAGAAACGAGAAATTCATCCTATAGTATTGCTCCGAAATTTTTCAGGAATTTTCCCGAATAGCTGGAGTGACCGCCAGCGAATTCAATTCGTTAGTGGATTTATCGTAGGCGATGCTGCCTTACGGGGAACCGAAATGGTCGACTCTTGTAAAAGCTACAAAGAGTTTGAACAGATGTTTTTAGCTAAATTCTGGAGTTCTGGTGTGCAGCAGCGCCTGAGAAAAGAGGTTTACAGCGCCGAAGTGTTTAACAGTAAGCGCGGTAGTTTGAGAAGATATTTTGAAAAGTATTTAGCGAAAATCAAGTTCTGGGATTCGCCGATCACCACCAAAGACGTTATTATGATTCTAAAAACTAAGCTACCGATTGCGATCAGAGAAAAGTTAGTAAACGTGTCTGAGGACGATACGGACACTTTCCTATCTGTGTTAGACTCGTTAGATCTGATTTACGAGGACGCTAGAGTTGATGTTGGCAACGCTCATTTCAGTGCAGGCGGCCAGCACAATACAGAATACGTAGGCAACAATGGTGGCCGAGCGAAAGCGCGTAACAGCGACAGCCAGTACCAACCCCACAACGGTTTCAAAAATAAACACAATACGTACTCCAACAGCAAATACAAAAATAAGTACAATAACGGCCAGAGATACAATCCAATATATAATTCGTCACCACCTCAGTACGGAAATGCACTTTATAATACACAGCACCAGCAATATGGAAACACGCAACCGATCAACAGTAATTATCAAAACGATCAGTCTTACGATTCAAATCGTCAGTGGAAAAGAAATAAATGGCATAATCAAGGTGGAGACCAATGTACACCTTTCAGTAACGGTTACAATCAACACAAGCCACAGCAAAATACCTTTCAGCCACAAAATATACACTTCACGCAACAAGCGAACGGACCTTCGGGAAGTCTGAAGCCTAAACGTCCGCATGATACGCAAATTTATTATGCGCAAGCGAATACGCCAGGACAACAAGATCCATTTCCAAACGAGTTCGTACCACAAAACCAACACCAGTTCCAGACGGAAGAAACTTTAAGAAATATAAATCAGCAGGAAAGTAAGCGTCGAGCGGAAAATTAAAAGCAGCACCTTTGAGCCTCCTAGAGGATGCTGCAGGTTTGAATGGATAGACCCCCTTCCAAAGTTACAAAGACAACGAATTAGACCTAGACGCAAAAATCAGGCAAGCTCTCATATCATTGACAACGTATGCTAACCTCCGAAAAAAAAGGCATTTGATAAGAAGGTAAACAGAGTTATAGATTTCAAAGAAGGAGAAAAGGTATTAGTCAGGACTCACTTTAAACCATCCCTGTTTTTAAAGAAGAATCGTAAGTGGCAACACATTTATGAAGGTCCCTTTGTGATAATGAGGAAACCACACATTGGTAGCTATTTGTTATCTGGCCCTGCCACGAATAAAATCAAAGGATTGTTCCACCATCATGATTTAAGAAAATTTTATAACGCCAGGAATTAAGTTAATTTAAGCTGTAAGAAAATTCTAAGGTAGAGATCAGGATTAACCAATGAGTAACAAGAACTGAACTGAACTGAACTACGGACGTTAACCGGTGCTGAAAGGGAAACCTTATGTATCAAAACAACGTGTCTGGAAAATAAAATACAGAATAAGTTGTAGACAAGTATTTACATGAATAATCTTTATGTACACAGGAGGACATGTCCTAGAGGCGATTTTCAATTTTAGTTATAAGTTAGTATGTAAGAGAAATGATGTACTCGAGAGGTATTAATTACCCCGAGGTACTAAAATGAGGAAAGAAGAAGGAGCGAATAATGCACTTCTCTCTCTAAATAGTAATTTGAGAATGAGCAGGAAGGAGCGAATAATGCACTTCTCTCACTAAATAGTAATATGAAAATGATGATTATATGTGCTTAGTATTAGTAAGTGAAATTTAATCGAGGACAAATTAATGACCTGTTTCAAAAGGAAATACTTAAACGTCCAGACAAAAGAGGAAAGTTGTGAGAAAAGATTCGATTCCATGAGGTTATTCCCTATTTTCAAATGTGACGTAAATAAGGCACCACCTGTTAGCGCAAAACAGTCGGTAGATTTAACTTGTAACTTCCAGCACAGTGCTGTGCCAGCGATGAAATAACCTCTCTTTGAAGTAAACAGATACCTAGGATTAAGCATGAACAAATTGATAACGCAGTGCAATTGTTCTAAAAAGGCCTGACGTTAACCTTAAGTAAAAGCGTGATGGAATAAAAAGGAAGTTTATTATATAACGCAAAGTAAGATGAGTCCAAACTATAAACAAGCTGAGTAAAAGAACATATGAGTAGCATGGTTTATTATGCCAACTTCACGGTACTCTTGAGCATTAGCGATACTGCAAATTCACAAGCTAGCAGCAAATAGAATAAGGATCTCGCCCAAGCTTCACAGGTCGCGACAGCAGCAAACAACAACACTCTAGTGAGAGGCTTATATATACAAATGATAATTAATACCCAAATGCGTAATGCATAAACTTGACTTAGTCTAAGAAATGAGCAAAGAGTAGTAAGCAAGCTGCAGCAAGATACATATTAGATATAAATGCTAGAAGTGATAGATTTTATTTTAAGTGCGCACTGCAATATTTATTGTTTTCTCTGTGATTATGTGATTATTGAATCCCTTTCCTAAGTGCAAATCCTTTAAGATCCTTGATCCTATCCGCTCCTCAGGATCAACTTGTAAAGATGCACGTGTGCTTAGGAAGTGAGGCACTACATATAAAAATGAGTAGGTTCGCGACACGCATATTGCTTTTGTAATGCGCAATGTAAATTAAATTTTCGACATGGATGAGGAGTAATTTAAATTCTGTCGACGATCCGCGAGTAGGTCCGCTTTTCCTACTTTTCTTTTTCGACTGTTTGTATTTCTACACGAAATTCAGAGGCGGAATTGCTATTTTCAAATCTGTCCTCGAACTTTCTTTAAAGACAAGCACATACGAGAAAAACTTTTGACATAAATGAAGCTCCCCTCACAAGTCACTAAATAAGACGAGCACTAAAAAAAATGTATTGGGCCTACAAAATGAATAAGCAAGCGTGATAAAGATTACTATGAATGAAATTAATTTGTAAAGGAGATTGGAATGGATTTGGTCAAAGAAAAAGGACTTATAATAGACTACCTGTGACCGTAGGCATAAATAAAAAAAAAAGACTAATTAAGAAACAATTGTTTTTATTCAAAGTGGTCAATTAGATTATTTCTCGATTTAAATGAACTCTTGTAAATATTAGTATGTAAATCAACTTGTAAACACCGTGTGATGTTATGAAGCGAGAATTTCTTTTAATACACCGTTCACGCAGACGCTCACCACAGTGCAAGTGAAGTTTTAAAGTTCGACGATTTTCAGGGGCAGTATTCTACTGCACCATATGTGTGAAAAAATTCGTTGATGTGTGCAGTGTGTTAATAATCAGTGTCATTCCACACATGCAGCTGCAGCGGTAGCTACCACTTAGGCTGGCCGCAAGATGAGACGCAGGTCCGTGAGGTGACGCAGGGTGACTCACGGTGAGTTTTTGCGAACCACACAGCTGAATGGTCCTGCGCACGTTAGAGCGCAGCGTGACGTGACGTAGTTCCTGCGCTCGGTGACCCTGCGGACCGCAGTCTCCTGTACGCAGTTTACTGCGAGGCTCACGGTGGTTCTGGCTGTTGGTAGTCCGAAATGGAGGGAAAGTTAACTGAAGCCGTACGTGTTCGCAAAGTTCTGTATGATACAAGCCATGAAGATTACTTGAAAACAAAGCTGAAAGCTGAGAAGTGTGAGGAAGTGGTCAAGGAAACGAACATACGAAATGGTCCCTGTCTGTCAATTTCACTCTTGATGAGACCATGCACTTCTTGGAATTGATCACGGTTTAATCTAAAATAGTTCGTGAATTTTTCATCATCAAATTCCTTAATTAAAGCGAATTCCCCATGACTTAGTCTTCTTTTCATGTACGCACTTTTTTCTGCTTTTTGTTTCATCAAAGCGATGTAACACACCGTTTCGAACTCAAACTCAGAATCGGAATCCGATTCTGAACTTATATCTATTAACACAGCAGAAGTAGTCGCCACCTCTGCCAGAGCCAAAGTTCCTCAGCAAACTGCGTATTGAAACTGCGATCCAACTTGCGATGACTGTCGCCGTGACTCACGCTGCCGTGAGGAATTTGGCGTGAGCCCCCCTGCGTCACCTCACGGGCCTGCGTCTCATCTTGCGGCCCGCCTTACCTGTGAATCCGTAACTGGATAGTGGACAGGAAGTGATGTGAGGCAGTTTCGGTGGCAGAAGCTCCCTCCAGCAATCTAAAAAACCACAAAGCCACGATCCGCCTAACAAAAGCGACGCACGGCACCTCAAGCGCGAAATCAACGCTCTGCAAGAAAGCTCCGGTCACGTGCGCGCGCACAGACTGAATTTCAAGACTGCTCGCAACAGTGGAGGCTGACAGCCACCACGTGACGAAATAATGTAAACGTTCAACCGCCAACACGGTTGCTGTGCGCTACATTCTGTAGCAAAAACATTCACACCCAGTACTGAAAAACATTTTGTATGTATCATAAACCTTCCGAGAGACTCTAAGAAAGAGAAGTTAACGTAATTAGTATAATGACTGATTGTACCCAGAGACAAGTCACAAGGTCACCTCTAAACAATGTTGAAATGTAAACTTTAACGAGAGGTCACGATACGAATGAAAATAAGCACACGAAAATACGTCAAAGGATCCGATCCTTCCTATATCCCATCCCACATGTATAAAAAATTAGTTTTGTAAGCTATTCTAATATAAGATATTTTATCTGTTTCATATGTGAAATAATTCGGAGAGCCACACTCGAGCCCTGAGAGTGAAAGATATGGACTTCCTTGTCGAAGCCATCACCAGTGGCCGCTCTACAATCCAAGTCTATCATAAATAGTGTATGTGCGACGAAAATAAATGTATAATTAAGTGCGACAACGGACAAGGCAATCAATCGACAAGACGATGACAATATAATGAATACAGTCAAAACAGAAAGTTGTGTACCAGTTGTGATAGTCAAATTACTTTTGCAACGATGAAAAATGAAGTGTGACTCTATTTCCTTATAAATTTTGTAAATATGTGTACTTATAGCCTTAATTTTAAGAATCATCAAGAAAGACTGAATCCATACAAACACTGACAGAAACACAGAACAAATTCACAATGATCCACGGTCAGTAATTACAAATTGAAGCGTTAATTCTTTTATTATGGAATGAATATGAAATGAAACTTTTGATAACCTGTATGTTACACCCGAAAATTACAAATATTCCAATGGGCATGAGGATGAAAGTAATACCTTCGGTATTCCTTACCTCCTCATGGGAGGCGGTGTAATATTAGTAATTTTCGCCTCACAAACATTAATATACGCACAATAGTAAACGCCTGATGGCCTAAAGTTATCGAACAATTGTAAAGTAAAAGAAATGAACCATCGCATAGCAGCGACAGAATCTATTATTCTTTATCTGTGCCGTTCTTTCGCGGTGCCAGTAAATCTATGTACATGTATCGATTAATGGTATAAAAAAGAATTCTGTTGTTTCAAGACAAATGAGGCTTTTGGCGCCTCACCTTTTACTGTTTGTATTCCATGAGAGGCGGACGCGGACTTGCTGCGTTCCGCAACTGTATTTTATATTCTATGTGAAAATATCGAGTGAATATGCTAATTGTCATTTTTTTTCCAATCAGAAAACATGTAGTTTCTTGTAACTGATTACGAACAGACAGCATCAAGAGGACATTTTAACTGTTATGTATAAAGTATTTAACCACAATGGTCATCTATTGTAATTTAATATGAAAAGGTACGTAGCATTAAAAAACGTGTGTTAAAGATAAGTGTGCTTATTTTCGTAAATTAACCTTGATAATTCCATCTCCTTATTAAGTTGAATATTAATCATTTTGTGTTACTTCATCACCAGAAATTACGATCACGCTGATGGGCCGAACGCAGCATGAGGCAGAAGGAACATTATCGTTTTCCTATTATTTCTGAACCAACTCTTTTTTTAATTGTGTAGTGTTGCATTTCTTTTAAAGTCTATAAATCTTCTGGTCCCTTAGTGTTGATCCGGGTATGACTACATCGCGACTATAAAAATGCACAGAAATGATAATGTTTCTTCCGAGCGATCTCAAATATATCAATATGCTGCTCTTATTCAGGTATTTAATGGTCAACGTATCTTATTATAATAGCGTAATAAATCCCTGATTCTGTTGCCAAGTGGCCCACCAAAAATATTCACTTTTTCGACATTAAAAAAAAAAGTAACAATTCTTTTTCTTTTCGTCCCCCAAGAGCAACGCTACAGCATCTTCCTCGACTGCAGGAACTCTGCTCGTCGAATTCCGCGAGCGTTGAACCAAAAACAGTTTGCAACTCTATGCAAACTCTTTGCAGAATCTGCGACGCGCCGTAAAGACAAAACGGCGAGGAATGCTGTCGGACGGAATCACCCTGTTGCACAATAACGCCTGCCCTCACTGTGCCGATCGGGAGAAGGCTACGCTTTAGCGATTTGGTTGGCAAACACTGCAACATCCTCTGTACAACTCGGACCCTTCACTGTGTGATTTCCACATCTCTGAAACACTGATCTGAAGAAACACATAGATTGACGTCTGTCTGAGTCGGACGAGGAAGTGCCGGAGTGGGTACTGTTGTGCATCCGTCAGCGGCCGACCGCGTTTTAGGAAACAGGAATTAATCAACTCGTCTGACAATGGTATAAATGTCTTACCACGTACGATGGTTACTTTTGAATGGAACCATTCCATGGTCCACTTCTGGCGAGTGTTCTGTTTTCATTTTACTAACACTTCCAAAAGGGCAATGACATAATGACACCCCAACGTCGCTCGTACACATGGTTAATCACAATGTTTGCCCAGTGACGTCATCCAGATAGTGAGCAATTATGTCTGCCAAACAACGTCGTTTAAACACTGAGGATGGACACTTTACATACCCGTCACACTGCTGGTCCATAGCCGTAAAGTGGGTTCAATGGCTCTGAGCCCTATGGGACTTAGAACTACTTAAACCTAACTAACCTAAGGACATCACACATATCCATGCCCGAGGCAGGATTCGAACCTGTGACCGTAGCGGTCAGTAAAGAGGGAAACAGATTAAGTATCCTCTACCACAACAGAACGCATAGAGAAGAACTGCGAACAGACGATAACTTCAGTTCTGGCGCTCACTGGCGTGGAAGCTGTATATCTTCTTGCACCCAAAGCCGAGCACCATGCTACGAGTGTCAGTTAAAAAGTAACGCTTCCTATTTCTTGTATTTGTCAAGAATTTCAAATGCAGTTAGGTAAATTGAAAACCACAACAGTGACGATTTATTTATGACTTTCCAGTATAATCTCCTTCCATTTCCGAAGTTTTGGTCCGTCTTTTAACAAGGGAATGTACTTCAGTATTGTAAAATTCACTTTGCTGCTTCTGAAGCCATTGACGCAAGGACGTTTTCGTGGGCTCCTCATCTTCAAACTGAATCCCACGATGAGCTTCTTTTAGCGGCCCGAACACACAGAAGTTCGATGGTGCCACGTCAGGACCTATACGGGGGATGAGACAAGACTTCTCACCCATATTTCACAATCTTTTCTGATGACTGCTGTGTAATCAAACCTTTGAGTTTGCAAGTTGTTGAGTAATCAGCGTCACACTACTTATATAGTGCTAGTTTGAGAGATTGCAGGGCACTCTCAATTTCGATACAGTGTCATGCTGCTTAATGTTCATAGGGAAGATGATCTTTATTACTTGGTTGCTGTATTTGATACGATCTGACTTCATTCATATGATGAAATGGTTGGCAGTAGTTAATGCTGTTGCTTGTGTGTTCTGGTGAAGACATAGCAGTAGTCTTTACCTGTGTTCACAGGAAGAGGATGCCGAGGTAATTGACTGCAGTAAAAGCGTATGGCAGCTGAGAGTCGAGGAGAGTATTTTTGCGGTACCTGGGTGATAACGTTTGCCGACACCCAAGTCCCACGGTCTCATGCTGCAGACACATTGGGTGGCGCCGGTCGGTCAGCGGCCGCATCCAGGTAGGTTGACTAGGGCTGATGGCTGGCAATAATGCACAGTATGGGCCCTTGTTAGGTAGAGAAAGTGTATGAGACGGCTGTGAGTTTCTGCAAATTTCCGTGGGACAGGGCAGTGGCGCCCTGGCGTCCAGGCTCTGATACAAAACATATTTGTGAAGGCACGAGGCTTTTAGCGAGTTTATGGCCGTTCTTTGGAAAGTTCGAAATTGACGCAACAGGGAAGATAACGATCTTTTTATGGAAGGCTGTGGTTCCATCCAAGTCATGCTTTGCCAAAGACACGGCGTAAATGCGTGGGAAGGAGGTCGCGAAGCTGAATCTTTCTACCTTTTTTCTCCCAATTAATTTTTGAAGTCGCTGGTTGGTCAAATCTGTGTATGCAGAGCAGGGGGTGGTCTCTGACCTTCCAATGCAGAGCTCCAGCTCGTGGTGGGCTTGTGCTAAAGTGGGTGTGGTGTAAGCTTGTAAATGTGCTATGGTATTGAGCTGCAGGGGAAAGCCGTTGAGAAAGGGAACAAGACTCTTGTACTGGCGCTTTGTTAGTAAAGAACGGCAGGTCTTTACCTACACGGTGAGACTTGTGTCGTTTGCTAGTGTGCCACTTAGAGCCTGTGCCAGTCACCATCTCAACTGTCAGAGGTACTGCTTCTTGCATCACGGACACAACGAGGATGCGTGGGTGTACTTATATGTCTTGAGTCGGTCGTCTAAACGTTTGACATATTCCGTCACGCATAGTCGTGCCACGGAGTTAAATTGGTTTGGCACACTAGCGAACGGGTCCAACTGAACACTGTAATCCACCGGGGTTTCAGAGGCTCATAGGGAAGTATCTGCGTTCCGAACCAGCTGAACGCGAGACCGCGTACTTGCATATTTCCGGACGCGCGCTGTTACTAACGGATTGCCGCAGTCCGTTACTGCAGTCGCCGAGCGCATCATGGTGCGCCGCCCTGACCTGCAGAAGGGTAAAGTATTCGCAGCTACTGCGTAGGGCTCCAATATATACTTCTCAGCACCCTGTTCTTTGGAACCATGTTTTTCTTTACGGAATAGTAGAGTGCAGATGCTTGATAGTAGCGTAGTTTTTGAGCCATGCCACAGATTCACATTCAAGAAGTCAGATAAAGCGGTTAGTTCTGGTTAATATAGTGTGTTGATCTACATCTACATCCATACTTCGCAAGCCACCTGACGGTGTGTGGCGGAGGGTGCATTGAGTACCTCTATCGCTTCTCCCTTCTAGTCCAGTCTCGTATTGTTCGTGGAAAGAAAGATTGTCGGTATGCCTCTATGTGGGCTCTAATCTCTCTGATTTTATCCTCATGGTCTCTTCGCGAGATGTACGTAGGAGGGAGCAATATACTACTTCAGTCCTCTGTGAAGGTATGTTCTCGAAACTTCAACAAAAGCCCGTACCGAGCTACTGAGCGTCTCTCATGCAGTCTTCCAATGGAGTTTATCTATCATCTCCGTCACGCTTTCGCGATTAGTAAATGATCCTGTAACGAAGCGCGTTGCTCTCCGTTAGATCTTCTCTATCTCTTCTATCAACCCTATCTGGTACGGATCCCACACTGGTGAGCAATATTCAAGCAGTGGGCGAACAAATGTACTGTACCTACTTCCTTTGTTTTCGGATTGCATTTCCTTAGGATTCTTCCAATAAATCTCAGTCTGGAGTCCGCTTTACCGACGATCAGTTTTAAATGATCATTCCATTTTAAATCACTCCTAATGCCCACTCCCAGATAATTAACGGAATTAACTGCTTCCAGTTGCTGACCTGCTATATTGTAGCTAAATGATAAAAGATCTTTCTTTCTATGTATTCGCACCACATTACACGTGTCTACATTGAGATTCAATTGCCATTCCCTGCACCATGCGTCAATTCGTTGCAGATCCTCCAGCATTTCAGTACAATTTTCCATTGTTACAACCTCTCGTTATACCACAGCATCATCCGCAAAAAGCCTCAGTGAACCTCCGATGTTATCCACAAGGTCATTTATGTATATTGTGAATAGCAACGGTCCTATGACACTCCCCTGCGGCACACCTGAAATCACTCTTACTTCGGAAGACTTCTCTCCATTGAGAATGACATGCTGCGTTCTGTTATCTAGGAACTCTTACGCCTTGCGGAAGTCAAGAAACAAGGCATCTACCTGTGAAGCCGTGTCTATGGCCCTCTGAGTCTCGTGGACGAATAGCGCGAGCTGGGTTTCACACGATCGTCTTTTTCGAAACCAATGCTAATTCCTACAGAGTAGATTTCTAGTCTCCAGAAAGTCACTATACTCGAACATAATACATATTCCAAAATTATACAACTGATCGACGTTAGAGATATAGGTCTATAGTTCTGCACATCTGTTCGACGTCCCTTCTTGAAAACGGGTATGACCTGTGCCCTTTTCCAATCCTTTGGAACGCTACGCTCTTCTAGAGACCTACGGTACACCGCTGCAAGAAGGGGGGCAAGTTCCTTCATGTACTCTGTGTAAAATCGAACTGGTATCCCATCAGATCCAGCGGCCTTTCCTCTTTTGAGGGATTTTAATTGTTTCTCTATCCCTCTGTCGTCTATTTCGATACCTACCATTTTGTCATCTGTGTGACAATCCAGAGAAGGAACTACAGTGCAGTCTTCCTCTGTGTATCAGCTTTGGAAAAAGACATTTAGTATTTCGGCCTTTAGTCTGTCATCCTCTGTTTCAGTACTATTTTGGTCACAGAGTGCCTGGGCATTTTGTTTTGGTCCACCTACCGCTTTGACATAAGACCAAAATTTCTTATGGTTTTCTGCCAAGTCAGTACATAGAACTTCACTTTCAAATTCACTGAACGCCTCTCGCATATCCCTCCTCACACTACATGTCGCTTCGCGTAATTTTTGTTTGTCTGCAAGGCTTTGACTATGTTTATGTTTGCTGTGAAGTTCCCTTTGCTTCCGCAGCAGTTTTCTAACTCGGTTGTTGTACCACGGTCGCTCTTTTCCATCTCTTACGATATTGCTTGGCACATACTCATCTAATGCATATTGCACGATGGTTTTGAACTTTGTCCACTGATCCTCAACACTATCTGTACTTGAGACAAAACTTTTGTGTTGAGCCGTCAGGTACTCTGAAATTTGCTTTTTGACAATTTTGCTAAACAGAAAAATCTTCCTACCGTTTTTAATAATTCTATTTACCGCTGAAATCATCGATGCAGTAACCGCTTTATGATCGCTGATTCCCTGTTCTGCGTTAACTGTTTCAAATAGTTCGGGTCTGTTTGTCACCAGAAGGTCTAATATGTTATCGCCACGAGTCGGTTCTCTGTTTAACTGCTCAAGGTAGTTTTCAGATAATACACTTAAAAAAGTTTCACTGGATTCTTTGTCCCTGCCACGTTTGAGTCTCCCAGTCCATATCCGGCAAATTAAAATCTCCACCCAGAACTATAACGTGGTCGAGAAATCTACTCGAAATATTTTCCAAATTTTCCTTCAGGTGCTCTGCCACAACAGCTGCTGAGCCGGGGGGCCTATAGAGACATCCGATTACCATGTTTGAGCCTGCTTTAAACATGACCTTCACACAAATTATTTCACATTTCGGATCTCCGTCGATTTCCTTCGATACTATTGCACTTTTTAACGCTATAAACACGCCTCCCCCTTCACTTTCCAGCCTGTCTCTGCGGTATACATTCCAATCTGACTTTAGAATTTCATTACTGTTTACATCTGGTTTCAGTCAACTTTCTGTCCCTAGTACTATGTGGGCATTGTGACCGTTTATTAATGAGAGTAGTTCTGGGACCTATAGACTCTCCTGCAGTTTACTATTACCACATTAATATTGTTATTCCCTGTTGCGTTTCGCCTATTACAACCTTGTCGCGTCTCAGCAGGCGTCTTGTCGGGCCTAAGGAGGGAATTCTCTAACCTAAAAAACCCACATGTGCACTCCACACGTACTCCGCTACCCTTGTAGCTGCTTCCTGCGTGTAGTGCACGCCTGACCTATTCAGGGGAACCTTACATTTCTCCACCCGATAGCGGAGGTCGAGAGATTTGCACCCCAGATATCCGCAGAATCGTCTGAGCCTCTGGTTTAAGCCTTTCACTCGGCTCCAAACCAGAGGACCGAGATCGGTTCTGGGAACGATACTACAAATAGCTCAGAATCCACCCCGCGAGCGAGGCTTTCCCCCTTCACCAACTCCGCCAACCGCCTGTATGAACTGAGGATGACCTCTGAACCCAGATGGCAGGAGTCATTGGTGCCGCCATGAGCAACAATTTGCAGTCGGGTGCACCCAGTGCTCTCTATCGCCGCCGGCACGGCCTCCTCCACATCTCGGATGAGACCCCCCGGCAAGCAGACAGAGTGAACACTGGCTTCTTCCCCGACCTTTCCGCTATTTCCCTAAGGGGCTCCATCACCCTCCTAACGTTGGAGCTCCCAATCACTAATAAACCCCTCCCCCCTTGTGCCTGCTCGGACCTTGCTGAAGGAGCAGCCACATGTCCACTCACAGGCAGAGTGGACGCTGCCGCACGGCCAGCCTCCACATTTACCCTCCGCCTCGTGCGCCGCGAACGCCGCTGAACCCGCCACTCCCCTTGGGGAGAGGGTGGCCCAACCGCGCCCGGTACCCGCGAAGATGTCTCGACAGCAGGGACAGTGGGTGAAGCATGTAAACACCTGGGGTGTACCTTGCGACGCACCAGACTCCCCACTGCCGCTACACTCCGAGGCAGCAGCCTGAAGACGGCTGACCGCGGCCATCAACACGTTCAGCTGTTCGCGCACAGTGGCCAGCTCCTCCTGCGTCCGTACACAGCAGTCACACATCCTATCCATTCTAAGAAATCAATTTACTGTAGAGAGTTAATCAACTTTTAACCAGACTGCTAATTCAATAAAAGCGGCTGATAGCTGACTAAACTGTGGTTACTAGACACTTCTTGTTGAAAACAATGAAAATAAGCACTACCTGTCTCTGGACTGTATTCAAAACAAAAACGAAATCTATGGAACACTATTACTAGTACTCGAAAATTAAAGCTTCCTAAAAGCAGAAACACACGGAAGAAGAAGTGACAAGTAAGAAAAATACAGTTAATACTTAAATTAACGTAGCTCGCTGCTCATCAGATGTGAAGCAGACGGCAGTTACGACGACACTGACGGTTACGATCCCCAGCTGATCACTTTTTTAACCATAGACTGCGTATTAATGAAAGCGTTTGTCAAATAAAAATGTTTGTGTGGCGGTTCTTTAGCCATCTTTTGTCATGTGAAGTTAAGAATGAATGAATCAATTGTTATTTAGATCACAACTCCTCTCAGTGTTCTGATTTACATTATCTTTGCCGCTTTATTAAAGTCATGGTTGTAATTGCAAGAGTCAGAAGCTTGCAAGGTAACGTGACGCAGATCAACTGCAATCACCCAGAGGTCACCACAAATGATGTCAACGACTTGTGGGATGTTGTGTGGAGCCACTAGCCTGCTACTCCGCCCTTCGTCAGCGAATGGTGTTCACCCTTCAGTGTCGGTCGTATGACGAAGCCGTCGACTAAGAGTGCTTGTATTCACTGCTGCATCTACGCACACATTTTTCAGTCTTTCATGAACGTGAATGGGCATTTCACACTCTGCACCCAAGAGTTCTATCACGGAACATGGAACCTCTTCCTTCAGAATGGTCGTACTAGATTGCGATATAATTGACCGTGACCACGTATGCCTAATGAAATTTTACCGTGAGTAAGGCTCTCGTTACCAAAGGAAAATAATACCGGTTAGTAGGAGGAAATTGTACAACAGACCCTTCTGAAGGCAGAATCTATTCAAAACTTAATCTAAATTTCTGATAACAACTTTGAAATGGGTATAATTTAGTGCAATCGCTCACGAACAACACAAAGGGGAAAAGGAGGAGGAGGACATTAGTGTTTAACGTCCCGTCGACAACGAGGTCATTAGAGACGGAGCGCAAGCTCGGGTGAGGGAAGGATGGGGAAGGAAATCGGCCGTGCCCTTTCAAAGGAACCATCGCGGCATTTGCCTGAAGCGATTTAGGGAAATCACGGAAAACGTAAATCAGGATGGCCGGAGACGGGATTGAACCGTCGTCCTCCCGAATGCGAGTCCAGTGTGAAGGGGAAAAAGCGTACCACGTAATATTTTAGTGCAAAAAACTCTGATAATACAAGTGCGAGGTGCCGGGGCTAGTAGTGTATTTATCACTAAATTCTACTAGAATCCACATGTGTAAATCATGCTCTAAGCCCCCCCTATTCTAACTCCGACTTTTGCTGTTGCACAAGGATAAAACAAACACGCGAACTGACTCTAATCAACCCTGCTAGTGGAGTAGAAGAGAGTTTGGCACCTGCAATAATTTAATTTGATAAATAAGTTAAATAAACAAAGGTTTCATTAGCATAGTGAGGAATGATAGGGTTGCTCTATTGATTAACAGAAAGAAAGTTCTGTCCAAAATAACAATATGATTTATTAAGATTAAACGCAGAATAGTAAAAGAGACACAGGAAATATAAAACATCAAATTGGCTAAAATTGGAGATTCATACAAACACAGTAAAGGTGAAGTTGTCCCTAACTTAGATCGTGAGGTTTAAGACGAAGTGGTATGTGGAGCCAATTCCTTTCCACTCAAATCTCAAGAGAGACACACAGCTAACCCAATAGTAATTGCTGCTACTCGAAACTGAACAAAGTTAGAAAAGGATGAACAGGCGCGCTCTGCTGAGCTCTGATTATCACCTAGGAAAATCCCTATCTGCCGGTGCTGCGGACGTACATTACCAACAGTCTTCTTATCTCCCAGAACACGATCTGGCGTACCGCAGGCGAGGGCTGGTTGCTCCGACGTCCTCGACCGAAAGGCGACTGCCGACTACCCAGAGCACCCGTACAGGCCGAACACCGAACATTCCCGCCCCCACGACAGTGGCCGTGGTTACGTTCCAATCAGCAACTCGAAAACCGGCGGAAATTCCACTCCATTGCCGGAGCACTACCATTCCACCAATGGAGATTCTTGGCGCCAATTTCTGTGCTGATTTTGCAGAAAGTGCGGGAATTTTCCCGCCACAACTGCGTGGGTACACAAGTCATTCCCACGCCTCGCTGGTAGCCCGCCAGAACGTGTTTTCGCAAAGTTTCTCTGAAGTAACGGAACCTCTAGCCCAGCCGCTACTTCACACCCCAGCGGGCGTGTCTCTTGACAATGTCGGCGTCTGAAAAGCATTCACTCGACTGCCTCACACACGTCGGCTTAACTCTCTCCAGTTCCACAGAGCCCGCCTGTCACCGGCCCACCCGGGTGACGAGAGACGCTGCGTGGGAAGTACGCGTGTTAAGGAAAAGCAACCCTCCACCGCATGCAACTAGAGAGGAGAATCGT
Organism: Schistocerca nitens; assembly: GCF_023898315.1. NCBI lineage: Eukaryota > Metazoa > Arthropoda > Insecta > Orthoptera > Acrididae > Schistocerca > Schistocerca nitens. Next base: position 119,637,662 of record NC_064614.1, on the reverse strand, counting down.
AAGATAGAAATATGAGAGGGGGCTCATGCCACCTCTCATTGCCCCTACGCCATTTTAGATTGTAATTGGTGAGCGGTTGGCTCACTTAGGAGCAAGGTAGTGAGTCAATCGCCCAAGAACAATCTTACAAAGTGACTCCACATACCGCACTCTATAAAAAAGATCATTGCAACTGAAAAATGCAACTCATAGAGGGAGGATTATTTATGATGTAGCCAACTTCACCTTCTTAATATGGAACACTAACACTCACATCACACATCCATACCCAGGGAGCCCCTTCCAAACACCGATTCACGCAGACATTCACGCTCTAAACATGGCCCGGGCATCTGAGCCAAATATGGAGCAGTTTATTCTTTACAATCAGAGTTGGAGTGCTCCGCAATTAAATGCCCAAGATGTTACAACAATTTTAATCATTAAACTAACCTGACCTCACTCACACATGATAATATTTAAGTTAACAATCTCTTTGTGAGTTTTCAGATTCTAGTTACAACCTCCGATTCATTCTGTCTCCCTGCAGCAAGAATAACCTTTACAAAATGTTCCCTGAACTGATGGTCCATTCACAATGACAGTGGTGGTATCTGCTTCAGTTTATGGGGACTTCAGGCACACTGTTAGCATACACACAACAATAAACACAAAATACAAAAAAAACATGATGTGGAGAACAATACAGTAATCTGTAATAAGAATTACAGTGTAAAACACAAACGCATACAAGGTATAACATACATTACAGAAACAACATAAGAGAAAGAAATTTAAGAAAAACAAAAAAAACAAGGTTCATGGGGCATCAAATTGTGCGTGCACATTGCACAAAGTTCACGACTGTGCTGAGAATGAGGCACTAAATCACATTGTTAGAAATATCCGTGGCACTTCACTGATTCCACTGTACTGACATCACATAAGGCTAAACGTCGGTTGTAGTTGCTACGTTGTGGCAACAGCAATAGGGAGTTCTGGAGTGTCTGCAGTACGCTGTTGAGATTGTAGTCAGACCCACGCATATGATCACGGCCGTATGGTAGGAAGACACAGTGATAGCCTCTCCTCACGTCGATTAATTGTCTCTGAGGTCTACTCGTTGGGATACATCACTAGTCTAGGTCTCTTCTCTCGCTGGACAGAACTTTATGTTTCCCAATATTGCAGTTCGACGAGGGATGATGGCACGTGGAGTGACTCCACAAGTGTGTGAGGTCATCCATACAGGATCGAACTAGGAGCGACTATTGTTAAAAACTGCTCTCTAATAGAGAGGAGAAGTAAGACATGAGACCATACATTTGTTAGTGTGGCACGATACTGCTTTGTGTATGCAGATCGGCCAATGCTAATGAGTTGTAAAAACCCAAACAGGTGAGTATAGAGCGTCCCTTTTTGTCCTGAGGCACATGAGGCGCAGGTTCTGACACGATATGTGATCTTCTTCGTGTACTCACGACAACGTGGTCTGCCGCAGGGAATCCCTCCAAGCGGCTGCCGCGTCCGGAGAGCTAGCAGGCTGTCGCGTGTCAGGGTCAACGGCCAGCCCCACTTTCGCTTGTGGCGGGGCGAGGGTCCCGTGTAATCCCTCAGGTAGGCAGCCGGGTGACTGTCAGCCTGTAGGACGGGACGCTCGCCCTCTAGCAGGTAGCCGAAGACCTCTTGTTTTTGCGCTGGCTGGCCTCTGCATTGCCACGTTCCTCGTCATCTGTACAATTCTTACAAAAGTCTTATGCCTAACTTTTTCCCATGACCTTCTATGTTATAATAAATTTACATAATGAAACATTGATGGTCTGTCATTTCAGACACTCTTATTTTACTTTTATAGTTATTAATCTATGGCAATCATTATAACATCTAATCTAGACATGGAAATAATTTATTTTGATATATGTGTAGAGACCGATCTCAGTATGTACATGGTGTGTGATAACTGATGCTTTGTAATGGATGAACAACTAAATTGCGGGCCCGCACTAATATTACTATTAATTATATAGATCGACAGTAGACATGCTTCAAGAATTAACTACCATATCCCAACGATCTACATTCTACGTCTTTTAATTAAATTATGTTGTTATGCAGGTCTAAGTTTTACTGTGCTATAAAGAACATGCAACTACGCTACTTTCGCTCGCCCGTCGTCCCTCCATCTCGGGTCTGTGGTTTGGTGACCTGAAAAATAGCAACTCAACAGGCGCGCGCCACACTTGTGGTAGAAAACCCCCACAATATTAATCTAGTTATTGTTAAATCCTACAGTTTAACTTATCCTAGTATCGTACTTTCCCTTTTATTTATTTATTTATTTATTTTATTTATTTATTTATTTATTTATTTATTTATTTATTTATTTATTTATTTTATTTACCTTATACAATACCCTTACATAGTTCCTGTTACGCTGAGATGTCTTGCTGCTCGCCGCTATTGACGACAGTGATGTGCGCGCCGTACGACATGACCTCCGAGTTTTCATTACGCCTCACTGAAACTCCAGAGACTGGGTTAGCCATGGCTATACACGACAATAAATTTATAGTTGCAACTTCCTTCTCTATGTGAAGCGGTTTTCGCGATCGAAGTACACCTTTCCAGAAGCAATGTAATATGACCAAGCCAGGACTGGTTCCTGTTGAGGATTCAGACACCCAACACACGCCAGCTACACAGTATGTCACGAATATCCAAGTACAATTCCTTGGTGATTCATCTGTGACAAAAACGAGCAGCACGCTAAATCCCCAACCAGCACATTAGCATGGTAGGCTTTTATGCCCTCATTTCTCTCGTCTAGGGCACCATTAGAGTCAAATGCTCACAGGTTCACCCCGACTTGCAAGACAACGATACCGGCGCAGCTCTGCAAAAACTATACTGCCCATATTCACCCTCGAAATCACGCAATATACCACAATCGTGCAGTGCCCTGACGCGTGCCTGCAAGCATTGGTATGAACGTCTCACGAACTGGTTGTGGCCGCTATGGAGCGTATCACGACCTCTCAGAACGCTTCTAAGAGCACGTTCTTGTATGCGCCCGTTTGTGCGACGTCTCGTCACTCATCCTTATCCCTTAACATGGACACCAGATAGGAAAGGACAAAAACATTGCTCATGAAAAGGTAGTGTCTCCTACTCCATCGACATTGGAGATCGCAAACATAAACAAAAAGAGGATAGCAGCAGTAAATTCTTATGCAAGACAACGCAGCGTGTTAATACTTTCGCAATCTTAATCTATTAATGTAACAATTATTGTTCCCCACAGAAAGGTTCATATATTTGCTTATTCTACTATGTACACCACTTAAACTACTATTATTCCACGAACTTCTTTGTGTGAGAGATGTGGTGGAATCCTATGGACTAGCGCCAATCCCTTGTTAGACTCCCCCTCCTCTGACGTGCATTAGGATTTGCAGGTCTAATTTCAATCTCCTGGTTCTCCTGTTGTCCTTGATTTCGCTCTCTCCAATTACGGTCGCTTTGCCGTACGTTATTTCTCCTGTCCCAGATTCCTTGTCTAGATTGACCCTGTTTCCTGACGTTCTGGTTTCCGTGTCTCTGGTTTCCATAACCTTGAGTAGCGTAACCTTGATTTCCGTAACCCTGGTTTCCTAACTGACGAGTGCGATTTTGCGATCTGTTGTCGTCTTCCCTTGCTGGCCCGTGGTATTTGTTATTTTGCGCCTTCTTCCTGTCCTTTGCGTCTTGTTTATCGAAGACTACTTCGAGTTCGCGCAATAGACTCTTGAATGCTTCTATGTCCGATCCACACTTCCCGACAAGTGTCTGTTGATACCTAATAGGCAATTTGGAAAAGCAAAATTTAATGATTTCTCCGTTGCTATATGGACTATCTAAAAACTGATTCTTCTTGAGTAAATCATCAAAAAATTTGGTTGCGTTCTTATGCCCGGACACTTCCAGTTCAGGACAAAATATTATTTCCTCTTTAATCCTGTCTTGCGTTTCCTTTGACCAGTAGGTCCGCAGGAATGCATCAACAAATTCCTGATAGGTCCGACACGTCGCTGCCACACCCCGCATCTTTTCCGCGGCTTGGCCCTCGATGTGTCCACACATGAATTCTAATTTTGCGTGGGTTGGCCATGATGACGGTAATGAATTAGTAAACTGCGTCACCCAGCTCTTCGGATGCATCGACCCTCCATTATCTCTGAACTTTTGGAATTTCAGTATCGACAGGAAGTGATTGTGATCAAAATCCTGTCTGATCCTCGCACTGGTGTTGTCACTCGTTTCCGATACTTGCACGTCTGCTGAGTGTCCTGCTCTATCTTGCTGATAACTGTGATGTGCTACCTCTGTATCACAGTGGAAGTGGCTCTCAGAATTCACTCTCCTAGGTGGGCTATAATTATTGGAGCTATTACTCGCTGTTTCTGCGTGTGCATTGTTAGTTCCGCACTCTGTCACTGGGCTAGAGCACGGCGGGCTTTTCCTCGGAGACACAATTCTGTGTATTCCATCATTGGTATCCGAACGCACAGTGCTCGTGTGCCCGTTTTGCTCTAGTTTTGCTATCCGACTCTCTACTTCTTCCATTCGTTTCGTGGTGTTTGCAACCGCGATATTACCTTGAGTTTTTAAGAATGCTAGGGATTTTGAGTGGGATTGTGTTGTACGTCGCAAGCGCCCTGCGAGTTTAGAAGTTGCTTCCGCGACTTTCATTGCCCCTATTGCTGCCGTTTTGGCCAGGCCTGCTACTTTTTGTGCAGCTATTGACATTTGTTTTGCTTCTCCACATTCTTTCTTTATTGTTAGTAACTCCCCACGAATTTCCCCTATATGCGAAATTATAGTCTGAGTGTCCTTCTTACGCTGTTTCTCATCTTCTTCTTTCATGGATCGTAGGAAGCTCAGTATTGGGTTTACGTCATCTTTTTGATCCTCTTCAAACGTGGGAGATGTAACTCTGGACACCTGGGCGCTAGAGCTCTGACGTGGCCGAGCTAGCCCCTGTCTGCTCTCGTTCGTTTGATTATAAATTTCTGCTACCGTCTCGACCTGTGTGCCTGTCTCTGTTTCATCCTCTACTTCACTATCATAATCACGGCCGCAACGCTGTTCTGAGATCGCGTCCAAATCACCTTTCTCATCAATGACCCTGGCGTCCTGCCCTGCTAAAAATGTGCCCATCTCATCTCCGAACCTATTCCCGTCAGTAAGCTGCCCCTTATCCATTATGCTATCCTCTTTTGTTTTAGCTGCGCTCGATAATAGTCGTGCCTTACTTCTCGTTATCATTCATGAAAAACAAATTTATCTAAAATGCACAATAAAATTAATCTACTCCATATATTTTTACACATAAACATAAAATTTCAACAACGCCGCTCCAACGCTGTAATTATACGCACGATTTGTTGTGGTACAGAAACCGCACACAAATTCGACAAAGTGTGAAGTGGTACGGACACCACATCAAAGAAACATATAAAACAATGAACAAACAAACAAATATATACGCTGAAAACAAAAACAGTAAACATGCGCCGCTACTTAAAAACTAAATGCGGAACTACCAGAAAAAACTTGGGTATTAATCATTAAAAAAAATAGAGAGAAAAAAAATTGAATGTTCCTACTAAGAATCCTGTTTGTTTATCAGAGATTCACAGGAAAGATCCGAGGCCAAGGGTCGCCATATTATGCGAGGTGCCGGGGCTAGTAGTGTATTTATCACTAAATTCTACTAGAATCCACATGTGTAAATCATGCTCTAAGCCCCCCCTATTCTAACTCCGACTTTTGCTGTTGCACAAGGATAAAACAAACACGCGAACTGACTCTAATCAACCCTGCTAGTGGAGTAGAAGAGAGTTTGGCACCTGCAATAATTTAATTTGATAAATAAGTTAAATAAACAAAGGTTTCATTAGCATAGTGAGGAATGATAGGGTTGCTCTATTGATTAACAGAAAGAAAGTTCTGTCCAAAATAACAATATGATTTATTAAGATTAAACGCAGAATAGTAAAAGAGACACAGGAAATATAAAACATCAAATTGGCTAAAATTGGAGATTCATACAAACACAGTAAAGGTGAAGTTGTCCCTAACTTAGATCGTGAGGTTTAAGACGAAGTGGTATGTGGAGCCAATTCCTTTCCACTCAAATCTCAAGAGAGACACACAGCTAACCCAATAGTAATTGCTGCTACTCGAAACTGAACAAAGTTAGAAAAGGATGAACAGGCGCGCTCTGCTGAGCTCTGATTATCACCTAGGAAAATCCCTATCTGCCGGTGCTGCGGACGTACATTACCAACAGTCTTCTTATCTCCCAGAACACGATCTGGCGTACCGCAGGCGAGGGCTGGTTGCTCCGACGTCCTCGACCGAAAGGCGACTGCCGACTACCCAGAGCACCCGTACAGGCCGAACACCGAACATTCCCGCCCCCACGACAGTGGCCGTGGTTACGTTCCAATCAGCAACTCGAAAACCGGCGGAAATTCCACTCCATTGCCGGAGCACTACCATTCCACCAATGGAGATTCTTGGCGCCAATTTCTGTGCTGATTTTGCAGAAAGTGCGGGAATTTTCCCGCCACAACTGCGTGGGTACACAAGTCATTCCCACGCCTCGCTGGTAGCCCGCCAGAACGTGTTTTCGCAAAGTTTCTCTGAAGTAACGGAACCTCTAGCCCAGCCGCTACTTCACACCCCAGCGGGCGTGTCTCTTGACAATGTCGGCGTCTGAAAAGCATTCACTCGACTGCCTCACACACGTCGGCTTAACTCTCTCCAGTTCCACAGAGCCCGCCTGTCACCGGCCCACCCGGGTGACGAGAGACGCTGCGTGGGAAGTACGCGTGTTAAGGAAAAGCAACCCTCCACCGCATGCAACTAGAGAGGAGAATCGTAAGATAGAAATATGAGAGGGGGCTCATGCCACCTCTCACAAGAAATACTGATAAGCAAAAAAAAGGGATAACTAAACGGTCGCCAGCCTACTAGTGCAATGAATATCCAAAATCCTAAGAAAGATACTGGTAAAGAAATTTAAGCAAATAATCACTGGCGTGGCAACAGAGGATGGTCAAGCCTTTCCGCAACACAACAGTTCACGAGAAAATAAGTGAATCAGAAAGCATTGAATTTGTGGTTACTTAATCTGAAGTACTCAATTTTGAAAGTAAAGTTAAATGATGCTGCTGGTTACATATGACTGACTGTAACTGAAACTTTACTCCGTAAAAAAAAAAGAAAAAAAAAGACTTTCAGTAACCTCAGCATACTGGAATGTAAAATCTGCAAAAAGCCAAGCAGTTTACTTTTAATTATTGAAAGACTGAACAGAGTTTACTTTAAGCAAATGAGCAACTGATTAACTTTTAACATAACAGTAAGGTATGTAACAAGCCAGCAGAAGTCACTCGCTAGGCTAAACACAGAGTAAATGAAATTGCGCACTCTTAATTTGTACTTAGGTAAATGGAATTAATACAGAAACTTGCAGTTACTGAGGCAGAAAATTTAGACTAAAACTGGTCATTAGCAAACACACAAAACTGGCAATAACTACTTAAGCAATTTTCATATTCTTACGACACTGGGTGATTGCATGGAAAGGAAAGGGACCCTGCTAGGTAATTATGTCTGAGGACAATGGCAACACAGGTTCCCTACAAGTTTAAACTATTGCAAGTTATTATTCAAGTCAGTCATACTTTGTGAAAGAAAATCAACTGGGTAAAGCCTCTACATTACGATATCTCCCACTTGACAGTCTTACGATGTTGTAGCTGTCCGGGCGACGCAGAATGTAGCCGATCACAAATGCTGAGCTGCCGTTGTTGGTGTTGCTGCCGCTGTTCGGTGAGAACCCTGAGTCGTCTTCTGAGCCACGGATAATTATGGGACAGGCAACAGTTAGAATTACAGTGTCCTCCGCCTGTCCACTCCTACCGTGCTCTCAATACTCACAGGTTAACGAATCAGGCGCGTCTACACTGGAGTGAGCATAGCTGCATGCCGCGTGTGCGGGAGCAACAAACACTTCCACACTCTTTCATGACTCAAGCTGCTATGGCTCCTCTCTGCTCGCAACGAGACAGAGAGTCTGCATACAAAAGACCAATAACGACACAGCTACTGCCATTTCGTCGTTGCTATCGATACATTTTTTAAAAAAAAGTTCCCTTGGATATTGCCCAGCAATTTACAATATTTTCATTATAATTGCAACAGTGGTTGGGAAGGGAGTAAGAGAGGGTTGTAGCCTTTCCCCGATGTTATTCAATCTGTATATTGAGCAAGCAGTAAAGGAAACAAAAGAAAAATTCGGAGTAGGTATTAAAATCCAAGGAGAAGAAATAAAACTTTAAGGTTTGCCGATGTCATTGTAATTCTGTTAGACACAGCAAAGGACTTGGAAGAGCAGTTGAACGGAATGGACAGTGTCTTGAAAGGAGGATATAAGATGAACATCAACAAAAGCAAAATGAGGATATGCAATGTAGTCGAATTAAGTCGGGTGATGCTGAGGGAATTAGATTAGGAAATGAGACACTTAAAGTAGTAAAGGAGTTTTGCTATTTGGGGAGCTAAATAACTGATGATGGTCGAAGTAGAGAGGATATAAAATGTAGACTGGCAATGGCAAGGAAAGCGTTTCTGAAGAAGAGAAATTAGTTAACATCGAGTGTCACGGAGTCGTTCCTGAAAGTATTTGTATGGGGTGTAGCCATGTATGGAAGTGAAACGTGGACGATAAATAGTTTGGACAAGAAGAGAATAGAAGCTTTCGAAATGTGGTGCTACAGAAGAATGCTGAAGATGGGTAGATCACATAACTAATGAGAAGGTACTGAATAGGATTGGGGAGAAGAGGAGTTTGTGGCACAACTAGACTAGAAGAAGGGATCGGTTGGTAGGAAGTGTTCTCGCGGCATCAAGGGATCACCAGTTTAGTATTGGAGGGCAGCGTGGAGGGTAAAAATCATAGAGGGAGACCAGGAGATGAATACACTAAGCCGATTCAGAAGGATGTAGGCTGTGGTGTCACCGCCAGACACCACACTTGCTAGGTGGTAGCCTTTAAATCGGCCGCGGTCCGTTAGTATACGCCGGACCCGCGTGTCGCCACTATCAGTGATTGCAAAATGGTTCAAATGGCTCTGAGCACTATGGGACTTAACTTCTGTGGTCATCAGTCCCCTAGAACTTAGAACTACTTAAACGTAACTAACCTAAGGGCATCACACACATCCATGCCCGAGGCAGGATTCGAACCTGCGACCGTAGCAGTCGCGCGGTTCCGGACTGATCAGTGATTGCAGACCGAGCGCCGACACACGGCAGGTCTAGTCTAGAGAGACTCCCTAGCACTCGCCCCAGTTGTACAGCCGACTTTGCTAGCGATGGATCACTGTCTACATACGCTCTCATTTGCGGAGACGACAGTTTAGCATAGCGTTCAGCTACATATATTTGCTACGAGCTAACAAGGCGCCATATCAGTTATTATGTATCCTGAACAGATAATATAGTGAATCATGTACCGTCAAGAGCGACGTTCATCATTAATGGATTAAAGTTAAGTATCAAACTAGCTACGTCCGCTTTCTGAATTCTAATTCCTGGTCATGTTCCAGACCCCACGTCAGTATAGTTCTTCCATCCTCACGCCAGCCTGCGTGAGCTAAAACGCGTGCATTTCGGCCTCCTCTAGTAACACGGTGTTGGCTCTTCTGCCAACTACAATATAGGCTGCAGTACGTACTGGGAGATGAAGAAACTTGCACAGGATAGAGTAGCATGGAGAGCTGCATCAAACCAGTCTCAGGACTGAAGACCACAACAACAACAACTATTGCAATCAATTATAGACAGTCAGAAATAAACAGACTATTATATAGATTACTTACGAAAAACAGTTTCTGTACTACAGCTTACAGCTTCAGAATCAGAAGTACAGTGCAAGTTATCAATGGATATTAAACGACAAAAATTTTGCCTGGTGCAGAAGGTATTTTATCTGCATTTTCGGTGTGACAAGCTGTTCTACCAGTCGTAGAGAATTGCAAATAGCATCGTTTCCATAAACGCCGATGGTGTGTGCGAAGTTATGTTGACATCCATCCTTGTCTTCTTGGTACTCAACTTTTTTGTCAGCCAGCGTATTTTTGCAATACAATATCTCTTTACGATAAGTGTCTGTTTGAATAATAAGTACAAGTAATACTGAAATCGAACACGTCTATCATTACGAGGGAAGGCTAACCAAAGACTGTGTCTTATTGGCAGGACACTTAGAAAATGTAACAGACCTACTAAGGAGACTGCCTACACTACGCTTGTCCGTCCTCTTTTAGAATACTGCTGCGCTGTGTGGGATCCTTACCAGATAGGACTGGCGCAGTACATCGAAAAAGTTCAAAGAAAGGCAGCAGGTTTTGTATTATCGAGAAATAGGGGAGATAGTGTCACAGAAATGATGCAGGATTTGGGCTGGACATCATTAAAAGAAAGGCGTTTTTCGTTACGACGGAATCTTCTCACGAAATTCCAGTCACCAACTTTCTCCTCCGAATGCGAAAATATTTTGTTGACACCGACCTACATAGGGAGGAACGATCACCAAGATAAAATAAGGGAATTCAGAGATCGTACAGAAAGATATGGGTTTCATTCTTTCCGCGCGCTATACGAGATTGGAATAATGGAGAATTGTGAAAGTGGTTCGATGAACCCTCTGCCAGGCACTTAGATGTGATTTGTAGAGTATCCATGTAGACGTAGATGTAGGATATAATTCGTTGCTACACGCACGTGCCTACGTGTGATTGAGAGCCGGGCGGCGTCTGGAGTAAATTTGCGTGCAGCAACAGGGCGTAAATCATACGAATTATTGGCAAACCCTCCAGCGCTTTGCTGAACAAACAACAGATAGCGGAGCCGCCGACGGCGTGAACATCGGTAATTAGGCGAGATAGCGCTGCCAGCGGCAATAGACTGCCAGGCCTCGCTAGAACTGGCAGCGTAGCCTATGATGTTGGACACAGACAGAGCACACTCCAATGAACACTAACAGCCACGAACAACACGAACAAAGGAAGCATGTAGCCACCGGCTGATCAGTTTAACTCGTCTTTCGAAATCCTGAATAGAAGGTGATCGGACTTCTTTCCGCGTCAAGGATTAAAATTCCAGAAGCTTTCGGCCAAGCATTCGTTGGACATTGTCAAGTGGTATGGCTGCCAGTCGGCTGCTGGTACATCTTTACACACACTAACTGCCTGCTATGGCGTCATTAGTATTTATCGAATCGTCGTATACGAACACAGGTTGACTGTGCAGTCGATGTGCCTTCGAAATCGCCGAATCCCACATCACGCTCAACTGCAAGCCGCCGTCTCTATTAACGGTTGCAACAACAACGACGCTGTACTATTGTACATATAAATAATATTTTTTCTTCTGATTTTTCGGTAAACTTGTGTAATTGATGTTCTGATTTCATTTCTTTTTTGTTTCATGTCATTATGTTAAGAAAAATGTAAATAAGTTTCAATATGAGTATTAATGTTCATGTCAAATGTCAAGTAATATTGTAATAGAATTGAAATGTAACAAATGTTGAAACTGTTGTAAGATGTTTAAAATTGTAACTGTGCGTCTGGTCCATACGTAGGCAATGTGTTAGGATATGTAGAATGCAAAACATCGGGTGAATACCCGGTCTGTCAGGGAGCTGTAAAAGGTGGATGGCAGGCGAGCGCGGGAAAATGCGCACGGGCACTGCACGGCACAACGGGCTCAGCAGTAGTTGGAGTTTGGCATTGGTCTGACCAACACCTGCTGGAGCGAGGAGGCTCTCCTGGAAGACATAGCTTCACTGAGCCTCGGGTATGCCGTTCCGACGCCCACACAGCATGGCAAAATTCCATAGGCACTAAATGGAAAAGTATTGCGACGCCAAGAAGAATTAAAGTGGTGATACGTCAAGAGCCATAGCTGTGGTTGTATGTGTGCTTCGTGCCTCGCCATCTCGCCGGCCGCCAACTGCAGCATCGATACTAGTAGGTTGAAACTTTTAGTACTGTATTCGTATGGATCAGAGAGTGAACTGTGCAATAATAACCTAAATTTTACCAGAACTTTCCCATCATTTAATTAGCCTCACAACTAACCTAGGCAGGGTCCTCTCCAAATGTTGTGCAATCCGAGTGTCCCGAAATGAAAATTAAAATTTGTGTTAATAATAACTATTTGCAGAACTATCTATGTTAGAATGGTGTTTAAAGAAATGTTTTGTTGGAAATGAATAACGAAGGTCTAACGAAGTCGAAGGATAACTTTAGTATTGATATAGTAATGAAGTTTATTATTTTGAAACAGATTTAAAGGCATTTAAATGAGCAGCAAATAAGATGAAAAGAGTAGTAACTTATATACTGGAAATCTTGAACGCATAATAAACTCAGTAATCAATTTTTTAAATACAGCGATCATAACAGTCTCAGGGTCCCCCTTCATTCATTTGATTTCTGAAGTGTTCTAAATTGGTTTGACCCGCAAAAGCTAAAGTCAATATAAAAGTCAAACTTTATCAGTGTTTATCTTTATCAAAATTGACATATTGTGTGTGTGGGACATGAAAGTACAATTTCTAGGGTAACCTATGCCCGATTTTAATCAGATTAATAGACAGTATAAAGTGTTGTAGTATACACTATAGTGTAGTGTTATGTATTCATGGTTTTTCCTTATCAGTACAGAACGTGAAGCTATCAGTTCAATAGATTTTCTGGTTCTAAAATTCTACTATATTATGCAGTGTTACTACTTGTTGTTTTGCATAAATATATACCAACTTGTACAGGGAAGAAACTCAGTTAATGCCTAATTACGCTGGCGACCTTATTAATGTCAAATTGGTAGCATCTTCTGGGTTGATTTTGGTCCGTCCTGACGTGTAATTGCATTTCGAACTTACTTGACGGATCATTGTTATTACAGAGTGGATGTAAGTCTGATTTGCGACCATTCAGGCACACGCGGTCGATAACTATACGAAAATCCTTTGTCATAAGGTGAACCCCGCTCACTTACCATAGTACAGGCTTTAAAGAGTGCTGTGGCGTGCGGAGGTTACACGGTGTTATCGGCGAATTTTAAGTTCAGAGAGAAGAAATGAAAACTTAGAGGTTTGCCGACGACACTGTAATTCTGCCAGAGGCAGCAAAGGGCTTGGAAGAGCACTTAAACAGAATGGACAGTGTCTTTAAAGAAGGATATAAGATGAACAAGACGAACATATTTTGAAAAGAATTCCAGCATTCTGTTAGTTTCTCGACGCACAATTGCATATTTTGCAGACGGAACTGAGTAAGGTCTGCTTCTATATAGCTCATGATACTTAACAAGTTATTTGCATTCCCAACTTTCCATTAACCCTTGTTTCCTACCAAGCACCATATAACTGTACACTTCAATTAATCCTTGTTACAGTTTTTCCTTTAAATCAGGTAATTCTTGTATTTTGCCATGAATTTTACTTATAATCGCAGTTGTGATTACATTTTCTTCTACTGCACTGACATGCTTTCTTTCTTTTTTCATTGGTCTTCTAACTGGTTTGATGCGGCCCGCCACGAATTCCTCTCGTGTGGCAATCTCTTCTTCTCAGAGTAGCACTTGCGACCTACTTCCTCTATTATTTGTTGGATGTACTCCAATCTCTGTCTTCCTCTACAGTTTTTGCCTTCTACAGCTCCCTCTAGTACCATGGAGGTCATTCCCTCATGTCTTAACATATGTCCTATAATCCTGTCCCTTCTCCTTATCGGTATTTTCCACATATTCCTTCCCTCTCTGATTCTGCACCGACCCTCCTCATTCCTATCTCATCAGTCCACCTAATTTCAACATTCCTCTGTTGCACCACATTTCAAAGGCTTTGATTCCCATCGGTTCCGGTTTTCCAGCAGCCCGTGCCTCACTGCCATACAAAGCTAAGTCAAAAATGTACAGTCTCAGAATTTTTTCCTCAAATTAAGACTTATATTTGATATTAGTAGAATTCTCTTGGCCAGGAACGTCCTTCTGCCACTGCTATTCTGATGTTTATGTTCTCTTTATTTCGTCCGTCATGCGTTATTTTGCTGCCTAGGTAGCAGAATTCCTTAACTTAAGCTACTTCGTGACGATCAATTCTGATGTTAAAGTTTTTGCTGTTCTCATTTCTGATACGTCTCATTAGTTTCGTCATTCTTAGGTTTAGCCTCGGTCCAAATTCTTTACTAATTAGACTGTTCGCTTCATTCACAAAGTCCCGTAATTCTTCTGATTTCCACTGAGTATACCAATGTCATCACCGAATCTTAGCATTGACATTGGTTTTTCGACATATAGATTGAACAGCTGGGGTGAAAGAATACATTTCTGTCTTACAGCTTTTTTAACCCCTGCATTTAGTTTTTGGTCTTCCGCTCTTATTGTTCCCTCTTGGTTCTTGTACGTTTTCTATATTAGCCGTCTCTTTCGATAGCTTACCACTATTTTTCTGAAGCTTTCGAACATCTTGCACAATTTTACATTGTCGAACGCTTTCCCCAGATTTACAAATCCTATGAAAGAATCTTTATTTTTCTTCAGTCTCGCTTCCATTGTCAGCCGCAATGTCAGAAATGCCTCCGCTGCCTTTACGTTTCCTACTGCCAAACTTATCGTCATCTAACAGGTCTCCAATTTTCTTTTGCATTCTTCTGTGTATTATTATTGTCAGTTACTCGGATGCATGAGCTGTTAAGTTGACTGTGCGGTAATTCTCTCATTTGCCGGACCCTGCAGTTTTGGGAATAGTGTGACAGATATATTTCCGGTAGTCTGATACTGTATCGGCAGTCTCATACATTCCACACACGAATGTGAATAAGCGTTTTGTTGCCACTTCCCCCTATGACTGCAGAAATTCCGATGGAATATTACCTATCCATTCTGCCTAATTTGATTTTAAATCTTCCAAAGCTCTTCTAAATTCTGGTTGTGATATTGGGTCCCCTATCTCTTCCATATTGACTCTTGTTTCTTCTTCTATCACGTCCTCAGATAGGTCTACAGGCTCTAAATACAGTCTTTCTACCTAACTGCCCTCTCCTCTACATTTAACTGTGGACTTACCATTGCATTGTTAATGTTTCCACCCCTGCTTTTAATTTCATCGAAGGTTGTTTTGACTTTCTTATATGCTGAGTCAGATCTTTTCGACAATCATTTCTTTTTTAATTTTTCACATCTTTCATGTAGCCGTTTAGCCTTAGCTATCCTGCACTCACGGCTTATTTCATTCCTAAGTAACTTGTATTTCCGTATTCCTCAATTCCTGAACATTTTTGTACTTGTTTCCTTCGTTTATCAAACGAATTGTTTCTTCTATCATCCATGGTTTCTTCGCAGTTTCCTTCCTTGAACCTACGTTTTTCGCTCCAACTTCTGTGTTTGGCCTTTTTAGAGGTATCCATTCCTCTTCAACTGAAATGCCTGCAGAGTTGCTCATTATGGCAGTATCTATAGCCTGAGAGAACTTTAAGCGTATCTCTTCATTCCTCAGTGTTTCCATTTTTGTTCGTACTGACTCTTCCTGACTCGTCTCTTCAACTGAAGTCTACTCCTCATCTTTATCAAATTTTGGTCTGAGTCTATGCCTGCCCTGGGTACACCTTGCAATCCAATGTCTGATTTCGGAATCTCTGCCTGACTTTGGAAGTACCTAACTGAAATATTCCTGTATATCCCGGACTTTTGCAAATATACCTCCTCCATTTCTGGTTCTTGAACAGAGTATTTGCTATTACTAGCTGAAATTTATTGCGGACTTCAATCAGTCTTTCTCCTCTCTCATTCCTAATACCAAACCCTTACTCTCCCGTAACCCTTTTTTCTAGTCCTTCCCCTACAACTGCATTCCTGTCCCCCATGACTATTATATTTTCATCTCCCTTTGCGTATTATATTACCCGTTCAGTATCCTCATATACTTCGCCTATCTCTTCATCTACAGCTTGCGACGCCGGCATGTATACCTGTACTATCGTTGTCGGTGTTGGTTTGCTGTCGATTCTGATAAAAACAACCCTATCATTGAACTGTTCACAGAAACTCACTCTCTGCCTTACCTTCTTATTCATAACGAATCCTACTGCCCTTATACCATTTTCTGCTGCTGTTGAAACTATCTTATACTCATCTGACCATAAATCCTACTCTTCTTTCCATTTCACTTCACTGACCACCCCAGACTTCTGATATTCCACTCCCCGACTCGTAGAACGTTATCACTTCATTGGTCATTTAATCATTTTCTCATAGTCACCTGCCCCTTGGAAATCCCCTGCCGAAGATCCGAATGAGAGACTAGTAAGGAATCTTTTGCCAATGGAGAGATCATCATGAGCCTTTTTCAGTTAGAGGCCAAATGTCCTGTGGATACTCTCTATGTGTCTTTATTGCAGTGGTTTCCATTGCCTTTTGCATCCTCATGCCGTTGATTATTGCTGACTCTTCCGCCTTTAGGAGCAGTTTCCCACCCGAAGGGCAAGAGAGTGCACTGAATCTCTGATCGCTCCTCCGAGCTCTTTGACTAGGCCGTTGGGAGAATGAGGGTGACTTCTTAGGTCGGAAATTTTCGGCCGCCATTGCTGATAATTTTTATTCAAAAATTTAAGCAGTGGCGGGGCTCTAACCCTCCATCGAGGAAGGTTTGGTTACTTACCAAAGACGCTAAAACAGCAGTACTAACCTTACGAGGCACCGCTACTTGTGAACCTACCAAACATAATAAACTGATCCCTCTTCAGGTTATGCCATCCTAACTAAACTTAATCCCCCCTCCCCATCTAAATAAACTAAAACAAGCTAATTAAAAGGGGCAATAGCTCAAGCACCAATCCTTACGGGCGATAGGAACAGAGGATAGAAGATAGCAATAACTATATGATAATGATCGAAGCAGACGAAATGAATTAAAATTTGTGCTGCGGCCGGGACTCCAACCCGGGAGCTCTTACTTGCTAGGCAGAAATGCTAACCATTACACTACCACAGCACGATGGTCAACATTGCTGCACCAACTACCTAAGCCGAGTGCCCTCCCCAATGTAATGGGTCGTCCTTGTACCATTGGTGATCTTATAGATCTTATAATTAAATGTTTCCCAGAGACATTTACGTCTCTTTTACTATCTACGATAATATAAGATAACCAATGGTACAAGGACGACCCATTACCTCCAATGCTGGAGTGCTTGCCAATATCGGAGAGCCCTGGCAATAGTGACAGTATGTACGGGAAAAATGATTTAAGTTTCTGTTGGGGAGGGCTTAGGTAGTTCGTGCAGCAATGTTGACCATCGTGCTGTGGCAGTGTAAGGGTTAGCATTTTTGCCTACCAAGCAACAACAACCGGGTTCGAATCCCGGCAGCAGCGCAAATTTAATTCATTTCGTCTGCTTTGATCATTATCGTAGATAATAAAAAGAGACTTAAATGTCTCAAGGAAACATTTAATTATTCTTCGCTGGCCTGTACTTCTTGATGTACTGTGCCGTGAAAGGTGATCACGTATGCATCATGAAATGAGGCACACATCCACTGTAGGGGAGGGGATGTCGACAAAATAAGTTAAAATATGGTACATTAACATGAGACATGTGCCATATCGATCGGTGGTTGGAGAGAATCTGGTCGGAGGTTATTCAAGAGGCTGCGTGTTAAAGACTGAGAGGACCCCCACCAGTGTCGCAGCATGGTATGCACAATGAGCGCAGTGGATCGCGTAGGCACATTGATGAGTCCGAGGCCGCCTTTTAGAGGGAGCAGTTATAGCGGACGCTGAAAAGGACCCCTGCCGACGCAAGTTATCCAAATGTCGATTGGATTTGGATTGGATTGTTTGGGGGAAGAGACCAAGCTGCGAGGTCATCGGTCCCATCGGATTAGGGAAGTATGGGGAAGGAAGTCGGCCGTGCCCTTTCAAAGGAACCATCCCAGCATTTGCCTGGAGCGATTTAGGGAAATCACGGAAAACCTAAATCAGGATGGCCGGACGCGGGATTGAACCGTCGTCCTCCCGAATGCGAGTCCAGTGTGCTACCACTGCGCCACCTCGCTCGGTTGTCGATTGGAGTTGGTAACCAAGGAGATCTGGGCAACATGAACCAGTTTAGGGGCCATATACGCGTTGACATAGGACACTCGTGGTTGGTTGAAACTACGGTGGACGTAGCAGCAAACATGGTGCTGTATACACTGCAAACCCCGGCGGTAAGTAATGCCGCAGTGCGGTGTATGGAGCCCACAAAGTCGATCCCTAAGTAACGAAGGGTTGTATCGACGGGGATTGGGTCTGGTGCCACAACCTCGAGTCCACGCCCGACATGCATCATCACCGATTTGCGGACGTTACCCGCAATACGTCCGTGCTAACCGAGCGAGGTGGTGCAGTGGTTAGCACACTGGACTCGCATTCGGGAGGACGACGGTTCAATCCCGCTTCCGTCCATCCTGATATAGGTTTTTCCGTGATTTCCCTAAACTGCCCCAGGCAAATGCCGGGATGGTTCCTTTGAAAGGGCATAGCCGACTTCCTTCCCCATCCTTCCCTAATCTGATGAGACCGATGACCTCGCTGTTTGGTCTCTTTCCCCAAACAACCCAACCCCAACGTCCGTACCGTTGGATCCAGTGGATGTGAGCACCCGTAGGCAAGCGGCTACGAGCCTTTGTAGCGAGCGAAGTCTGCGCACGTGTTCCTCAGCGCCGGACGACGGCGAGGAGGAGAATCGGCCACATACGAAGGAGTCGAGCGTGTGTTGTGGAGAGATACCCGCCTCCGTGGCGTGAAGTCTGATGGCTGCCTTGTCGTCGGATGGAGGGACTGCACGGTCTGAAAGGTGGTCTGCTGTCATACCCATTAACGCCATATTTCGCCGCACTATCCTAACGTAAACGCTCGTCATATGTCCCACACTGATATCTGCGGTTACTTCACGCATTGTTGCTTGTCTATGAGCAGTGATAAGTATACGTAAACGTCGCTGCTCTCGGTCATTAAGTGAAGGCCGCCGCCCAATGACTCGTCCATGGGGAGAGGTAATGCCTGAATATTGGTAATCTCGGCCCACCTTTGATACTATGCACCTCGGATATTGAATTTCCTAACGATTTCCGAAATGGAATGTCCCATGCATCTACACTACTGGCAATTAAAATTCCTACACCACGAAGATGACGTGCTACAGACGCGAAATTTAACCGACAGGAAGAAGATGCTGTGATATGCAAATGATTAGCTTTTCAGAGCATTCACACAAGGTTGGCGCCGGTGGCACACCTACAACGTGCAGACATGAGGAAAGTTTCCAACCGATTTCTCATACACAAACAGCAGTTGACTGGCGTCGCCTGGTGATACGTTGTTGTGGTACCTCGTGTAAGGAGGAGAAATGCGTACCATCACGTTTCCGACTTTGATAAAGGTCTGATTGTAGCCTATCGCGATTGCGGTTTATTGTATCACGACATTGCTGCTCAAATTGGTCGAGATCCAATGACTGTTAGCAGAATATGAAATCGGTGGGTACAGGAGGGTAATACGGAACGCCGTGCTGGATCCCAACGGCCTCGTATCACTAGCAGTCGAGATGACAGGCATCTTATCCGCATGGCTGTAACGGATCGCGTAGCCACGTCTCGATCCCTGAGTCAACAGATGGGGATGTTTGCAAGACAACAATCATCTGCATGAACAGTTCGACGACGTTTGCAGCAGCGTGGACTATCAGCTCGGAGACCATGGCTGCGGTTACCCTTGACGCTGCATCACAGACAGGAGCGCCTGCGATGCTGTACTCAAAGACGAACCTGGGTGCACGAATGGCAAAACATTTTTTCGGTTGTATCCAGGTTCTGTTTACAGCACCATGATGGTCGCATCCGTGTTTGGCGACATCGCGGTCAACGCACATTGGAAGCGTGTATTCGTCATCGCCATACTGGCGTATGATGGTACGGGGTGCCATTGGTTACACGTCTCGGTCACCTCTTCTTCTCATTGACGGCCCTTTGAACAATGGACGTTACATTTCAGATGTGTTTTACGACCCGTGGCTCTACCCTTCATTCGATCCCTGTGAAACCCTACATTTCAACAGGATAATGCACGACCGCATGTTGCAGGTCCTGTACGCGCCTTTCTGGATACAGAAAATGTTCGACTGCTGCTCTGGCCAGCACGTTCTCCAGATTTCTCACCAATTGAGAACGTCATGTCAATGGTGGCCGAGCAACTGGCTCGTCACAATACGCCAGTCACTACTCTTGATGAACTGTGGTATCGTGTTGAAGTTGCATGGGCAGCTGTACCTGTACACACCATCCAAGCTCTGTTTGACTCAATGCTCAGGCGTATCAAGGGCGTTATTATGGGCAGAGGTGGTTGCCTTGGGTACTGATTTCTCAGGATCGATGCACCCAAATTGCGTGAAAATGTAATCACATGTCAGTTCTATTATAATACAGGGTTATTACAAATGATTGAAGCGATTTCACAGCTCTACAACAACTTTATTATTTGAGATATTTTCACAGTGCTTTGCACACACATACAAAAACTCAAAAAGTTTTTTTAGGCATTCACAAATGTTCGATATGTGCCCCTTTAGTGATTCGGCAGACATCAAGCCGATAATCAAGTTCTTCCCACACTCGGCGCAGCATGTCCCCATCAATGAGTTCGAAAGCATCGTTGATGCGAGCTCGCAGTTCTGGCACGTTTCTTGGTAGAGGAGGTTTAAACACTTCACCATTAAGAAAAAATGTTGCTTGATCACTGAAAACAAGTTTCGCTCTGAACGCATCCTCTTCCATGAGCTGTTGCAACCGCGCCGAAAATTCAAAGCGTTTGACTTTGTCATCGGGTGTCAGGGCTTGTAGCAATTGTAAACGGTAAGGCTTCTGCTTTAGCCTTTTCCGTAAGATTTTCTAAACCGTCGGCTGTGGTACGTTTAGCTCCCTGCTTGCTTTATTCGTCGACTTCCGCGGGCTACGCGTGAAACTTGCCCGCACGCGTTCAACCGTTTCTTCGCTCACTGCAGGCCGACCCGTTGATTTACCCTAACAGAGGCATCCAGAAGCTTTAAACTGCGCATACCATCGCCGAATGGAGTTAGCAGTTGGTGGATCTTTGTTGAACTTCGTCCTGAAGTGTCGTTGCACTGTTATGACTGACTGATGTGAGTGCATTTCAAGCACGACGTACGCTTTCTCGGCTCCTGTCGCCATTTTGTCTCACTGCACTCTCGAGCGCTCTGGCAGCAGAAACCTGAAGTGCGGCTTCAGCCGAACAAAACTTTATGAGTTTTTCTACGTATCTGTAGTGTGTCGTGACCATATGTCAATGAATGGAGCTACAGTGAATTTATGAAATCGCTTCAATCATTTGTAATAGCCCTGTATATTTGTCCAATGAATACCCAATTATCATCTGCATTTCTTCTTGGTGTAGCAATTTTAATGGCTACTAGTGTAGCTCCAACTACTACTCCGCGTTCGAAGTCTGTTAAGTCCCAACGAGCGGCCAGAATCACATCTCAGTACAAATGGCAGCTCCACCTATGCACTGCTCCTTTATACCTTGTGTATACCATGCTACCAATATCTGCATAGCGCTATCCCTTGACTTTTCTCAATGTGCAGAAGGATATTTCAAGATGGTGTACAAACGGTCTGAATGAATGGAGAATGGTACTTGAATTACAGTATTTATACCATAAATTGAAAAGCACATAAGTATTATCACGCCAATAGACATCTGAAAATGATATTCAAGGTATAATGCGCCACCATACTAGTACTACAAGTGTACATGCCAATCTAAGATGTCGGTGAGGTAGACGTAGAGCATAATTATGAACACCAAAAATGTCGAAAGAAAGTGGAAATGTAAAAGTGATTAATATTTAATCGGTAACTTGAACAGCGTTATTGGCATAAAAAGGGGAAGAAATTATAGAGGAGTAGGATAACTGAAAAGAAAGGAACATTAAGCTAAGAAATTTCCGTCAAGAAACACACTTACGGTTTATTAATACTTGCTTATAACAAATAAGCAATAAATAAGGAAAGATCTGGCAAACTAAAGAAGTTACCAAAGATATTCTGCTCTTGCCGTGGAAAGTATTAGTCAAAAAAGGAAACGCAAATACCAAACCAGGAGAAGATGTTGATTGGTACGATAATTTACTCGTGATTTATGTGAAGGCATGAACGAAGTACATTACTTGCAAAATAATAAAAAAAAAAAGAAATGGAAGCGAAATAGTTTCGTACTATGGATTAAAAAAAGGAAATTCGTTACTGGAAAAAAATGTGATAAACTAAATTAAAGAAAATAACGTAATAAACTAAATAAAGATCTCGGAAGGACAACAGACGAATTTAAGTGAAGGCTAGATAGGAAACAGAAGAGCCTGGGAAACAGTGGTAACTTTGCGAGACAAACTTACGTCCGCAAGCAGTTTAGTTTCGGCAGACCACAAAGCAGCAGCTTCCTTCTGAACGCCCGTCTCGTGAAAAGTTAACTTTACGTAGACTGGGCCGAAAGTTTCAGCGTCTTAGAAGACGTGAGCTCAAGGAGCGTGGACAGACTGTCGGATTCCTTTCAGGGGCGGGTAGAAAACACACACAAGTTCCACTTCCGGTGGCGGTCTGCTTTGTTGACGTGTCCGAGATACGAGTAAGAAACAAAGTGCGGTCACAATGGGACATTCCAGAAAGCCTCTAGCAGCGCTATTTCTTCCATATTTGGTGGAAATAAAAAAAAAAACCACTCTATAATAAGCGGGCCATTAGTGAAAAGTAATTTTTGTGCAAAAATTCCACTGTTTGGTAACTGGAGAAAGTCAAATTGTTTATTAATGTTGTTATGTTACCTCAAACTAAAATAACTACAAGGGATATCCGAAAAGTAACCGCCCATGGACTGTAAAGAAAGTACTACAACAGTAAAAATACTTTTTTCAAAAAGTGCTCATCTGAGCAGGGCACGTTTTTCCAGTCGTCTTGGGTCCAACCGGAATGCTCATGAATCCAATAGAGGCACTGCAGGTGATTATGTGCTGTTAGCAAAGGCACTCGAGTCGGTGGTCTCCTGTCATAGCCCATTAACGCCAAATTCGCCGCAATGTCTCGGCGGATACGTTCATGGCTCACACTGATTTCTGCGGTAATTTCACGCAGTGTTGCTTGTCTGTTAAACTGACAACCAAAAACATAAGCCGCTGCTCTCGTTCGTTAAGTGAGTGTTGCTTGTCTGTTAAACTGACAACCAAAAACATAAGCCGCTGCTCTCGTTCGTTAAGTGACTACCGTCGGCCACTGCGTTATCCGCACTGAGAGGCAATTAGCTGCGTTGAAGCGGAACAAGACCTTCGTTTGTAGCGCATAGATAACTGCCATTCTTATCACTGGAGGGCAGCACTGGTCGGCGAAAAACTGAAATGACTGGCTGTGACTGTGGAGAAGTCAATACGGAGATTGCATTATGGAGGGAGGAAAGGGAGAAGCGAGAGTTTGTTGGTTGGACTGGTTCAATTTGCTACTTAGGACTCGGAATGTGATCGTATAACTCCAACACTTTGTCACTTATAATTTTTAGTTGTTTATAGATAATGTTTTCGCCAACTTTTATGCATACTCTTCTTCTTTCTGCATCTATCAAGCATGTTCCTGTTACATCCTCTTGTTACGATTCATGTTTGTTTTAAATTTTGTACCAAATATGAACCATTTTCATGCATATAAAGTAATCCGTGAAAATATTCTGTGAGTTACTGGCCCATGTATAGGGTTGATAGAATTGTAACGGCAGGGTGGGGAAATCTGTAGGGCAGTCCTTGTTAAGGAGGCAAAAGGATCCCAATGGCAAAGGTAGAAGGCGTATGGACAGCATCCAAACTGTGGGCAGCGCACCAGTTAGTAGCCAGTCGCTATAGTGTGCACATCTCGGTTTGAATATGGGCCTAAAATCAACTCAACTCCATAGAAATATGGAGAACGTGTACAGAATATTTGTGCGATCCGTTCTTCAGTACTGGCCGAGTGACAGGGACCCCCCTCCAGTTCAGATTAAAGGGAGATCCAAAGCAATTCACATGCTGAAAGGTTTGTTACCGCTAGGTTCGATCAAAAAGCGAGTGTTACAGTAACACCCCGTGACTTCAAATGAGAGTCCCTGGAGGGAAGAAAGTGAAGAAGATGATGTTTTCGTGAAATACAGCCGGCCGCCGTGGCCGAGCGGTTCTAGGCGCTTCAGTCTGGAACCGCGCGACCGCTACGGTCGCAGGTTCGAATCCTGCCTCGAGCATGGATGTGTGTGATGTCCTTAGGTTAGTTAGGTTTAAGTAGTTCTCAGTTCTAAGTCCCATAGTGCTCAGAGCCGTGAAATACAAAGAAAACACCGGCATTTGCGCCTTACTGCAGAGCGACTCTACTGCTGCCAAAGCAAATTTTGCGTAGCGACCAGGAAGACAATCTAAACGAAGTCAGCGCTCGTACAGAAGCATATACTGTAGACAATCGATTTCCCGTCACACTATTTGTGACTGAAACGGAAAAGGGAAATAAAAAAAAAATGGGTTCAAATGGCTCTGAGCACTATGGGACTCAACATCTTAGGTCATAAGTCCCCTAGAACTTAGAACTACTTAAACCTAACTAACCTAAGGACATCACACACACCCATGCCCGAGGCAGGATTCGAACCTGCGACCGTAGCAGTCCCGCGGTTCCGGACTGCAGCGCCAGAACCGCTAGACCACCGCGGCCGGCCGGGAAATAAAAGTAGAGGCGCAATGTACCCCCCGCCAAACACCGTGTGGCAACTTGAGGAGTTTGTATACTGATGTACAATATGAACATATCATACCTTCAATATGTGGTTTCCTTTTCCTCTTCGAGGCATAATTTCTAGTGTTTTAGTTTTTTGTGATTATTGCGCTCAAGCACGTTGTTACCGCATTAGTCTGTCGGGCATCTTTTCAGAAGATATCGTTCACTGAAGTGTAGATTTGTTCGGAGCTAAATTTATATCGTAAGCTGATCTCTCTATTCGCCTATATTTTGGTTATAAAAGGGGTTTTACAGACGCGATAGCATTTCTGTGATCGGGTGTCTTTTCATTTCTTTGTGACCAAAGTTCGGCTGAGAATATTATGAGCCGTTGGAAAGGATGCTAATTCAGACTGGTGATTGAGTTCCTTTGTTGCCTCTACTTTATCTGGAACTGCACTTGAGACGAGTTTACAATTCGGTAGAATTAACCCTGGTGCTTTCTCTCTTTAAATCTTTTTTCCTTCTTGTTCGTATTCTGGAGGTGGGATTAAGTGTAACTGTGTGACGAACACCTGTATCGTTACATTCAAAGTTGAAAGATTCTTGTTCCTGTATCAGAGCACATTTAAATGTAACTGTTGATAGATAATTTCAGCATGTTGATAGCGTGATTTTTCAACCACATACTGTGTGTATGTGTGTGTGTGTTGTAGTGTAACGACGCAAGTTTTGTATAAATGATTTTCTTTTAACATATGACCATGTGCAGACTTCGTCACCTACGTCAGTTACAACACACTTCAAAATTCTTTTTAAATTGTCTCTGAATGGTTCTTGAACGAAACTGTAAAACATCATCATTTGAGTCGTATGCGCAGAATTACGTCACTCAGTCCAATTTGTTTGTGCAATCTTTTTCAATTTAGATGTCGTTTGTTTCTTCTCAGAAATTATATTAATGCAAGTTATCTGATTTAACATATATTAGAACCACATTGAATAAACTTTCCAGATTCAAACTCGCGATGAACGTTGTCACAATTAATAATCTTGTCAAACAAATTAGTAATTCATTAACATAATTCTTCATAAATAAATTCTCGGAACACGTATTTGAACTTTAGCAGTATCTACTAGTTTATTATCTTCCTACATACAGACGTGAACCTGAGCCTTGACAAGATAGGACTGACTATTTACAACATGATTAAACTTTCTATGACGTCACTGTTGTAGAAACATTACAAATTCTTATTTTCCAGTTTTTAGAAGCACGACGCAACAACTCGGTTTCAGGATCTTCTGTTGCTCTCTGGCTGTCGACCCGCAACGTATAGTGGCCAGCAATTTTCTCTCTGGCCCCGGCAGTGAAGATGCTGTCTCCGTTCGTTGCGCCGCCCTCTCCGTACATGAAACATAAAAAATTAAATACAAAACTTTAGACAATTCACAATTATTACAAATATTACAAAAATACATAAAAAACACTAAATTAACTTATATTCACCTGCAAACTGGGCTGACACTGGTGGATGGGTGACGCCTCAATTTCGCGTCCCACTACAGTGTGTGTGCGTGTGTGTGTGTGTGTTTGTGGCCAGAGCGGTTCTTAAGAGATTATGAAAAAATAGGATTCTAAATTAAAAGTACACGCTTTCTCCCCGGCAAGAGAGCTTTGACCTCCACTTCTCACAGGATCTCCTCATCCAGTTCCAGCTTTATTACCATCCCATGTGTTGCACACACGATTGTAGCACCAGGTCAGTTACTTCATAAAGGTAGCGACATTGCTGTGGCCAGTGAAGCAGGAAAGAAAAACATTTATTCCGAGTAAGTCCCTTTCTTTCTCATTGACTGACTAGGTTTACATCGCGAGAAGTTTTTCATATCATAAAAAACACGAAAGGAAGTAATCATACATCAGTCCCTCTGCCCTTTCAATGTGGTTACAGAAATAACATTATACCTAAACGTACCGGTTAAACAGAAATCAAAAGTTAACCAGGCGTAGCGTATGTGACGTCGGAATTACCTACGTAAATTTAATCGTATTTTCGGCTTGAGTCAACTCTACTTTCAGTTCTACGTTTTTTTCGAATTTTTTCCTCTGTATTCGCATCATGGCCATACATATTACGGCTCAATGCCAAAAGCAGGAATGTGCCATTATTGAATGTCCAGTAAACGTTTTGGTTGAATACATTCTATTATCATGTTTCCGAAATGCTTTTAATAATTTTTTTTGTAGAGCATCAAATTTACTCGGGTCACTTTTGGCACGGTTTAATACAATTCCGCACGTTACGGACGAAAATAATATTGCACGCGCAACAAGCGTTGGGCGATGCTACAGGTGGAACTGTGACGTTAACAAAGAGCTAATTGAATACGCTTCGTTACATGTGGCTTGACCGAAGCGCTTTATTGTTAAGCCGCGAGACAATTACCAGTACTGTTTCAAAGTTGTGTTTTATGCAGGTGGCTAAACATGTAAATGATCCGGTTTGCATGGCGTAAGATAAAGAGCTTTCTTCATAAAAGCATCTCACTCGATGAAATGGTTCCTTTGGTTGAGGTGTATGGAGGTGTAAAACATCAGAGTAGCTTTGATAAAATAGTAAATACAAGTATATGGTCAAAACAATCGTTTACAATATACAGCGGAAAAAAATCTGTTGAACTCTTCGTTTTACGTTTGCTATTTCACTTCGTCGTAACTGATGCTGTGCTAGTGTTTCAACTGAAGCAGAGCTGTTACATGGGTCATTCGGATATTAAACAGACGGCTGTACAGCAAAAAAAAAAAAAAAAAAACGATTTATTAAGTCAATACAATCGTTTTCTTTATTTTTCAATTTCCTGCTGGCCCCGTCCGTCCGGTCATTCATGTATACTAAAACTAAACTAAACTCCTCCTGAACAGGCCATGAAGGCCCAAAAATACTGTCCGGCCGCCGTGTCATCCTCAGCCGACCGGCGTCACTGGATGCGGATATGGAGGGGCATATGGTCAGTTCACCGCTCTCCCGGCCGTACGTCAGTTTCCGAGACCGGAGCCGCTACTTCTCAATCAAGTAGCTCCTCTGTTTGCCTCACAAGGGCTGAGTCCACCCCGCTTGCCAACAGCGCCCGGCAGACCGTATGGTCAGCCATCCAAGTACTAGCCCAGCCCTACAGCGCTTAACTTCAGTGATCTGACGGGAACCTGTGTTACCACTGCAGCAAGGCCGTTGACCATTCATGTATACAACGATGGAAAAAAAATCGAATTTTGACACATCATTTATTTACAATTCTATCAATGTAAACATGTAATATCGTTGTTTCACTGTCAGCCAAGCTGTCAAGAGGAAAATAGCATAGATAAAAACCTACTAAAGTCAGATATGCATCTCCAGAGTACATCTAAGAAGAAGCTAATAATTCAAGGAAAAAAAACAGGACATGGCAGCAACGATGTTACATGGAAGATAAAAACACCAGTCCGCAGCTCGTGGTCGTGCGGTAGCGTTCTCGCTTCCCACGCCCGGGTTCACGGGTTCGATTCCCGGCGGGGTCAGGGATTTTCTCTGCCTCGTGATGACTGGGTGTTGTGTGATGTCCTTAGGTTAGTTAGGTTTAAGTAGTTCTAAGTTCTAGGGGACTGATGACCATAGATGTTAAGTCCCATCGTGCTCAGAGCCATTTGAACCATTTTTTAAAAACACCAAATGATGTATTATAATTTTTCTGATCATAGTTACAGACCATTATATTAAGATCGTCACTTGAGTTGCTTAGTTCCAAAGTGTCCTTTATCCAATCAGCATAAATTTCGATAATTAGTAAATAACATATTTAAAAATTTCTGTTGTATGTATAAATTTGAAATTTTTTCTGCATGTTTCTTAATTATCTATTTTTGTTCCCAGAATGAGATTTTCACTCTGCAGCGGAGTGTGCGCTGATATGAAACTTCCTGGCAGATTAAAACTGTGTGCCAGGCTGAAACTCGAACTCGGGACCTTTGCCTTTCGCAGGCAAGTTTGGAAGGTAGGAGACGAGGTACTGGCAGAAGTAAAGCTGTGAGGACGGGACGTGAGTCGTGCTTGGGTAGTTCAGTTGGTAGAGCACTTACCCGCGAAAGGCAAAGGTCCCGAGTTCGAGTCTCGGCCTGGCACACAGTTTTAATCTGCCAGGAAGTTTCGTTATCTATTTTTGTTATTAAAAGTCATGGTGTGGGTTTACTGTAGTCATGTCCTAGTTCATGAACCACGGGCAACGTATGAGTGGCCAAGTAGTGGTCCCGACAGTCGGGATACCAGTTACTTTGGAATAAGGCTGGGCATCTCGGACATATTCTGAGTTGTGGTCACCTTTGTGCTCATACGGCAAAGACTACCAAATCCACCGGTTAGTCCCTCAACCGTTAGGGGTAAAACTCAATGGGACTCGGGACAAGTAAGGCTAGCAACCTGCTTCCCTGGTACTTTAAATATGATGCTGGCAACAATCAGAGAAAATGCCTCGGACCTTTGGAGGTGACGGAGTCCCACCTCCAACTGACAAACCAGGGACTCCTAAGATACGACTCGGCAAACAAATGGTAATGAGATGGGGAGCTATTAATATCAATGGAGGCTACTCTGGGAAGAAGGTAGAGCTGGCAGAGGCTGCAAGTAAGGTGGGGCTGGATGTTTTAGCTGTTAGTGAGATTCGGGTAAGGGGTGAGAAAGAAGAGGAAGTGGGAGAATACAAGGTCTACCTGTCAGGAGTCAAAGCAGGAATAGCACAATGGGGTGTAGGGCTTTACATCAGGAAAGAAATGGAACCCAGCGTAGTTGCAATAGGTATGTAAACGAACGACTGATGTGGATAGATTTGACAGTGTCTAGCAAGAAAATTAGGATTGTGTCAGTATATTCGCATTGTGAAGAGACAGATCAAGATAAGATGGATAGTTTTTATGATGCACTCAGTGATGTAGTTGTTAGAGTAAAGGACAAGGACAGTGTTCTGCTCATGGGTGATTTTAATGCCAGGATTGGAAATCGAACAGAAGGGTATGAAAAGGTTATGGGTAAATTTGGAGAGGATATGGAGGCCAACAGAAACGGGAAACAACTCTTGGATTTCTGTGCCAGTATGGGCTTAGTAATCACAAACTCCTTTTTTAAACATAAGAACATTCACCGGTATACTTGGGAATGCAGGGGAACCAGATCTGTCATTGACTATATAATAACATATCAGGAATTCAGGAAGGCTGTGAGGCACACACGTGTATTCAGGGGATTCTTTGATGACACTGATCATTATTTAATCTGCAGCGAAATTGGTATTGTGAGGCCGAAAGTGCAGGTCAGATCCATATGTAGGAGGATAAGAGTGGAGGAACTTCAGGATAAGGAAATCAGGCACAAGTACATAACAATGATCTCAGAAAGGTACCAGTTAGTTGAATGTAGTCAATTACAGTCACTGGAAAAGGAATGGACAAGGTACAGGGACACAGTACTAGAAGTGGCTAAAGAATGTCTTGGAACAGTAGTGTGTAAAGGTAGGATGAAGCAAACAGCTTGGTGGAATGACACAGTCAAGGCAGCCTGTAAAAGGAAAAAGAAGGCGTATCAAAAATGGGTACATACTAAAACTCAGGTAGACAGAGAAAGTTATGTTGATGAAAGAAACAAAGCCAAACAGATAATTGCAGCATCCAAGAAGAAATCTTGGGAAGACTTTGGAAACAGGTTGGAGACTTTGGGTCAAGCTGCTGGAAAACCATTCTGGAGTGTAATTAGCAGTCTTCGAAAGGAAGGTAAGAAGGAAATGACAAGTATTTTGGACAGGTCAGGAAAACTGCTTGTAAATCCTGTGGATTCCTTGGGCAGATGGAGGGAATATTTTGAAGAGTTGCTCAATGTAGGTGAAAATACGATCAGTAATGTTTCAGATTTCGATGTACAATGGGATAGGAGTGAGGATGGAAATAGGATCACATTTGAGGAAGTGGTGAAAATGGTCAATAGATTGCAGTGCAGTAAAGCAGCTGGGGTGGATGAAATTAAGCCGAAACTCATCAAATACAGTGGAATGTCAGGTATTAAATGACTACACAGGGTAATTGAAATGGCCTGGGAGTCGGGACAGGTTCCATCAGACTGGACAAAAGCAGTAATCACACCAATCTTTAAACATGGAAACAGAAAATATTGTAACAACTACAGAGGTATATCTTTAATCAGCGTTGTGGGTAAAATCTTCTCAGGTATTGTTGAAAGGAAAGTGCGAGTATTAGTTGAGGACCAATTGGATGAAAATCAGTGTGGGTTTAGGCCTCTTAGAGGTTGTCGGGACAAGATCTTTAGCTTACGGCAAATAATGGAAAAGCGTTAGGAATGGAAGAGGGAATTGTATCTACGCTTTATAGATCTAGAAAAGGCATATGACCGGGTTCCTAGGAGGAAGTTATTGTCTGTTCTACGAGATTTTGGAATAGGAGGCAAACTTTTGCAAGCAATTAAAGGTCTTTACATCGATAGTCAGGCAGCAGTTAGAGTTGACGGTAAATTGAGTTCATGGTTCAGAGTAGTTTCAGGGGCAAGACAAGGCTGCAACCAGTCTCCACTGTTGTTCATATTATTTATGGATCTTATGTTGAAAACAATAGACTGGCTGGGTGAGATTAAGATATGTGAACACAAAATAAGCAGTCTTGCATATGCGGATGACTTAGTTGTGATGGCAGATTCGATTGAAAGTTTGCAAAGTAATATTTCAGAGCTAGATCAGAAATGTAAGGACTATGGTATGAAGATTAGCATCTCAAAACGAAAGTAATGTCAGTGGGAAAGAGATATAAACGGATTGAGTGCCAAATAGGAGGAACAAGGTTAGAACAGGTGGACAGTTTCAAGTACTTAGGATGCATATTCTCACAGGATGGCAACATAGTGAAAGAACTGGAAGCGACGTGTAGCAAAGCTAATGCAGTGAGTGCTCAGCTACGATCTACTCTCTTCTGCAAGAAGGAAATCAGTACCAAGACTAAGTTATCTGTGCACCGTTCAATCTTTCGACCAACTTTGTTGTATGGGAGCGAAAGCTGGGTGGATTCAGGTTACCTTATCAACAAGGTTGAGGTTACGGATATGAAAGTAGCTAGGATGATTGCAGGTACTAATAGATGGGAACAATGGCAGGAGGGTGTCCACAATGAGGAAATCAAAGAAAAACTGGGAGTGAACTGTATAGATGTAGCAGTCAGGGCGAACAGGCTTAGATGGTGTGGTCATGTTACACGCATGGGAGAAGCAAGGTTACCCAAGAGACTCATGGGTTCAGCGGTAGAGGGTAGGAGGAGTCGGGGCAGAGCAAGGAGAAGGTACCTGGATTCAGTTAAGAATGATCTTGAAGTAATAGGCTTAACATCGGCAGAAGCACCAATGTTTGCACGGAATAGGGGATCATGGAGGAATTTTATAAAGGGGACTATGCTCCAGACTGAACGCTGAAAGGCATAATCGGTCTTAAATGATGATGATGAAAAGTCATAAAAATAACTTATTTCAAAATTTTGTTATAAAGAAACTATTGGATAAGGGAAGTTTTGAACCAAAATATGGGGAAGTGACATTTTGAAAAAAAAATTTTTTTTGATAAGAGACAGTATGAAAAAGAAAAAAAAGTGGTAAATTATAAACAGTGTTTGTTTAGTGAAGGTATATAATTTAATTTTTGTGGAAACAATGTCCGTAGGTATTTTTAAAAAAAAAAAAAGCTCCGTCTTTAGGCCACAAGTGGCCCTTCCGGGACCGTCCGGCCGCCGTGTCATCTTCCGAGGAAGATGCGGATAAGGAGGGGCGTGTGGTCAGCACACCGCACTCCCGACCGTTAGGACGGTATTCTTTGACCGAAGCCGCTACTAATCGGTCGAGTAGCTCCTCAATTGGCATCACGAGGCTGAGTGCACCCCGAAAAATGGCAACAGCACATGGCGGCGGGATGGTGACCCATCCAAGCGCCGGCCACGCCCGACAGCGCTTAACTTCGGTGATCGCACGGGAACCGGTGTAGCCACTGCGGCAAGGCCGTTGCCAGGTATTTTTAAAGGAACTGAAATAAATTCTGGTTAAGTTAGGGAAACAGATAGGAACATACATTTACCAGAAAATTATTAGAAAATAATAACACATTAAACCTACACACATTACAGGAAACGTAATTTTAAAAGTACTTTAAGTGTAGTCATTTACTTATTTAAATCTGGATTTGTCCTATTAACTGCTGTGAAGCAATTAAAAGCCATTTTCATCGTCCATGTTTGGTGCTGGTGCCTGCATCATTTAACAGTGGAAGATGGAAACGAGGATATAATCCAGGTAACATCTTTGTCTCCGAAAAGGTATCCCTGCAAACTGTAAAGCGAATTGAGGACCCAATTCCAAGATCGCAACACAGAGCAATAACTTGCTGCATTACTGCAGTAATCAAATCAGATGTAATGCCCTTCAAGAGACGGTTCAATTTCAAAAAAGCTGATTGGGAACTTTTCACAGAGGACCTTGATAAGGAGATCTTGGAAAT
Organism: Schistocerca nitens; assembly: GCF_023898315.1. Taxonomy (NCBI): domain Eukaryota; kingdom Metazoa; phylum Arthropoda; class Insecta; order Orthoptera; family Acrididae; genus Schistocerca; species Schistocerca nitens. Next base: position 119,604,221 of record NC_064614.1, on the reverse strand, counting down.
TAAACCATAGATACAATCATATGAAACTTTTATAGACCTTGTCAAGAAAATCTCTCGACGGCGCATACCTAGAGGGTGCCGCACCCAGTATATCGCTGGACTCAATGGTAGCAGCAAGGAAGCTCTGAAAAAGTACGAAGAACTGTACAATAAGGACCCCCTCTCAGAGGAAACGATCCAGGCAGGTGAGGTACTGATGTCTGGTATCTCCGAAGCGAGAAAGGAAAAGTGGTGTAACCTCCTACAAGAGACGGACATGAAGCACAGTGGTAAGAAGGCATGGAGACTGGTCAAAAGTCTCAATAACGACCCAACAGAACCACAACCAAATTACACTGAAGTTACACCTGATCAGATAGCTCACCAACTACTCATGAACGGAAAAACTAAAAGGAAGATCAGGAATGGCAAAATTAAAAGAAAATTGAACGAGGAGATTAGCTTCCTAGCTCGCCCGTTCTTCATTCAGGAGCTACAAGATGCCATCAACGATTTGAAAAACAACAAAGCCGCTGGCCTCGACGATCTGAGATCGGAGCAAATTAAACATTTTGGACCGGGAGTACAAGCATGGATCCTAGAGCTAATGAATAACTGTAATACAACAATGCAAATTCCTAAACTGTGGAGGAAAGCTCGGGTTATTGCGTTATTACAACCAGGGAAAGATCCAGCTGAAGCTAAAAATTTCCGGCCTGTCTCACTGCTTTGTCATTTATTTAAAGTGCTGGAGCGAATGTTCCTCAAACGCATAGCTGATTATGTGGACAAAGCCCTCATTAACGAACAAGCTGGATTTCGACCAGGAAAATCATGCTGTGGCCAAATCCTTAATCTCACACAGTACATCGAAGACGGCTATAAGAGAGGAGAAGTAACTGGGGCGCATTCCTGGATCTCAGTGCTGCATATGACACAGTTAACCATAAGTTGCTTACCCAGAAAGTGTATAATGTCACTAAGGACTACACCCTTTCTATGTTCGTGCAATGCATGCTACAGAACAGACGCTACTATGTAACCTTACAATCTAAAAACAGCCGATGGAGGACACAGAAAAATGGACTTGCACAGGGTAGTGTCTTGGCTCCAATATTATTTAACATCTATACCAATGATCTTCCCATCAGCCACCAGACACGAATGTTCATATATGCTGATGATGCAGCAGTGGCCACTCAGGATAAAACGTATGAACAAGTGGAGGAGAATCTCACAGGAGCCTTAACAGAACTTGCTACCTATTACGACGGCAATAATCTCAAACCAAACCCTAGTAAATCTCAAGTATCCGCCTTCCATCTTAGGAACAAACAAGCCAAACGGAAACTCCGAGTCATGTGGCAAGGGGAAGAGCTGAAACATACAAACAGCCCAAAATACCTGGGAGTAACATTGGACAGAGCACTTACTTTTAAGCAGCACTGTCACAACACTAAAAAAAAGGTCTGTGCCAGGAACAACATACTGCGGAAGCTAACAGGTTCAGCGTGGGGAGCTCAACCACACGTTTTGCGCACCACGGGTCTGGTGCTGAGTATCTCAGCAGCGGAATATGCGGCGCCAGTTTGGAGGAACTCTGCTCACACTAAGCAAGTTGACGTCGCCGTAAACGAAACTGTACGTATTGCCACAGGATGCCTCAAACCAACTCCCACAGATATCATTTACCCCATCATAGGCATAGCACCACCCACTATCCGCAGACAAGTAGCCGCCGAGATCGAAAGATCAAAACAAAAGAATGATCCTCGACACCCGATGCATATGCACCGAAAACAACGTGTCCAGCTGAGATCCCGCAGGAGTTTCATTGAAACTACTGAAGAGCTCGCCACCGAGCCCGTCGCAAGGCGGCTATCTCTTTGGGAAGAAATGCTGCCACACTCCACAATGGAACTACTTGAGGAGGGATCTGCAGGATTTCAACTACCTTTTACAACTTGGAGGTCATTAAACCGGCTGCGCACTGGAGTAACTGGGTGCAAATCAAACCTATTTAAATGGGGTTACAGTGAAAGCGATAGGTGTGAATGCGGAGCAATGCAGGACTTGGACCACCTACTGATTTGCCCAGATATGTCTATAACATGCACTAAAGATGATATTTTGAAAGTCAATGACAAAGCAAACTACGTTGCTAATTACTGGGAAGGGAAGATATAATTGGTGCATCCGGATACGGAAGAAGAAGATCGTCCATGTGTCCACTGGCGTTTTTATCATAAGATTTTTCTTCAGGTCTGCTCTGTGCTGGACTGAATATAATATATTTGTAGAAGGCCAGGTCTTCATTTTGAGCCACGTTTTCCCCAAAATGAAGAGTCAGAAGCTTGTTGACATCTTTCACTTTCAGCTCTTATACTGTTACTTCAGGTAGTACTAACGACAGTTCAAAGTTTAGTTTTGAACTTTAAATCCTGGTTTGAGTACATTTTTCGCCTTTCCGAGATTGGTGTTATATTTTACTAGAGTAACAGTTTCGTAGCGTTCGGGCAAAATGTTGACGGTGTAACACTTTAGGTTGTTACCATTTTTCTACAGCATCACGAATCCCTGCACTAAACTGTTGGTTTACAAGATTTGATCGTAGCTTACATCATTAGAGAGCGACTAAACTGCAAGATCGGTAGCTATGTACGAAAGAATTGTCCCGTAGTGGACTTTGTAGTTCCTGATTCTCTGCACCGAGTGGCTCCCCTCCAGCGTAAACAACCTGTCTGCTCGTATCGCCAAGCTTGAGTGAGCCCTCTTCCCTCCCTGCCGTCAGGCGCCGCAGCAGGAGAAGTTTGCTGAGTCGCGAGCAGCCCGTCCTCTGCAGGGCGCGCACCCTCAGACCCTCAGGGCCTCGCTCACTTGCTACCGGTTAACTTCTACGGCGCTTGTCTGCCCCGATTTTCCAACGAAGTATTTCTCAAGTTATTTCAGTCCAAAACATTCCAACTCTCTATACACTAAATTCTTCGTTTTATGCGTTACTATAGTCTCTGGACTTTTTTTTTCATACTTGCTACTCCAAATATATCAGGTAGTCTGTTTCGCAGACGTCATATCTTAGGACGCATTTGCAGGAGAAGAGAAGCGTGTGGTATAACTAAACCGTACAAACTTTCGTGCCAAATCGGGATTCGAACCTGGACTCTTGCATATTCCAGTCTTCATTGCTACTTACCTGTCTACCATCTTTTTCCACTTTTTCGTCTTTTGTCTCCATCCTATCCCACAGAAACCCGTTTTTCTTGCCAAATAACATACTTCAGGTCAATATTTGTATTTACAATTGATTTTACTGGAAAAAATGGAGCACGTGCAAGTACTACTCGCGCACTAACGGCTCAGTGCAAACTTAATTATGTATACAGACAGTTCAACCAACGCGTGAATCGAGAATCTTGACGATAGGTGCCTGTTAACCATATCGATAGGCAGGATATTGTGACGTCTCCTGGCAAGACTTTTACAAAATCGTTATTATTACTATTATTATTTTCGATTATCCCCATTTAAAGACAGCGTTTGAACTTGAATTCCTTTATGATTGTTTATGTTTTTTCTGAGCCCAAATTTTCTTCATGCGTTCACTGTGTTGTTTCTTTTGCTCCGCTGTCCATTTGCATCCTGGTCTCTTCTGTGTTGTGGTGTCAAATTTATGTTTTTTGATGATGTTCCTGAATTCAGTTCTATTTTCTGCATCGTTTACTGTTATGTGTGCTTGTCTGAGGTCCTCTTCAACTTCTTTTATCCATTTTGTTTTTCCCCTGCCTGAGTTCATGACTTTAAGAATTCGCTTTGAAATTCCGTTTTCATTCATCCTGTGGATATGTCCGTAGAACTGCATTCTTCTTTTCCTTATTGTATCCGTAATCATGTCTGTGTATTTATATAATTCTGATGTTGGCCTCTTCTTCCAGATTCCTTGCTCTTTGATTTTAGTTTGCCCACTTATTTGTGTTGTTTCAGATGCATACAGTGCCTCCGGAAGTACGGCAGTGTTTTAGTGCCTCAATTTTGCGTTAATGGATATGGACTTTTTGTTGTAATAGTTCCACGTGAGTTTATATGCTTTCTGTAGTTTTTTATTCTTTCCTCATTGGCCTTTAGGTTGATCCCTGATGTCTGGATGATTTCTCCCAGGTACTTAAAATGTGGTACTTGTACGATTTTCCCATGGGTTGTCACAGTAGGCAATTTGTCTTGTGGCACTCTTTCTATGTACTGGGTTTTCTCATATGAAACTTAGAGGCCAGCTCTTTGTTCAATTTCGTGTAACTTCTCTATGGCGTTAGTGGTTTCTTTTCTATTATTTGTGAGGATTGCAAGGTTATCTGGAAAAGCTAAACACTTCACACTGAATCGTTATAATATATAAAAAATTAATGAAAATAAACATTTATCTGTATTATTATTATTATTTCAATACTGTATGAATGGTTATAGATTATGTATAAAAGGAAATAACAACTTTTCATTTTTGTGTTTGTGCAATATTTATGTATCTATATTTTAGAAATAACGTCTGTGGTCGGCGGATGTATGAATCGAAACAGACAATGATAATTAAAAGTAATTACAAAGATCCATATTAAATTGCCTATAAATAGTGGAGGTTGAAACATTACTCTCTCTGTCTTCTTGTAGCCGTTGAAGTTGTAAGGGCCTGTGACGTTCGCTTGAATGATTAGGTAGCCTTCGTTTGTTCTTTGATCGAGAAAGACGCCATTGGAGGTTGATATTTGTAAAAGGTGTGTACTTTCAATTTATGTTGATTTTTTGAATATAGAAATTGTTAAAATTATTACCTGTAATAATTTATTGCTTGCTTGCCCAAGATTTCATTCCACATTCTTAGCCGTTTTCAGCATATTAGGAATTTTTCATGACGCAGAGCCGTGCAGCGATCGTGGGAGCCGCTGACGCGGCAGATTCAAATTAAACTGAATGAAAGCAGTTTTCCCGCAATATAGCGGGCAGGTGACGGTACATTAAAATTATCTCTTTCAGCTTCCTGGAGACTTCAGAGGGAATTTGTGGATTTTATTATGTCATTTTCTGGTGGGCATGTGCAGCTGCTGTTATGTTATCAATTACGTAAATAATTCATGAGCGATAAAATTTTACTAGTGTGTGATCAAAGACTGCTGTGCAAAACCTGTTCTGGCTAATAACATAAAAATCAAATAAAATTTTTTTTTAGTTTCATGCTCTCATTTTAGTCGAGGCAGTTAATAGTGTTCATATATTTAAAATAATCCACTGCAGCTTTTACCTTTAGTAAACATAACATACTGTAACTTCCGTACAGGTAATAAGAGTAATTTTCAGTGCATTCAAGAGATGAAAGTAGCGAAGGACATTGTTTTTAATTCCATAATTAGTTATAGTAATGACAACATGTTCCATATTTAACAAGCCACATTAGTGTTACATAAAAATACTTTGCACATTAAAGATCGTACGTCCACAGTGTTGAGCGTATCCCCACATAATAGGTCAAAGTGTATAAAGTTAAAATATTTTCAACTGCAGAAACTAATAGTGAGAATCGTATTTTATCTGTCGCGCTCGCAACAAGAAGCAATATAAAATTAATTAAAATTTTATGCCATATAAACTGCATATAAAGTAAAAAGGGTGTGCGGTGGGGATTACGCGATAATATCCGTCCCGGAAATTCCAAGACCGTATCAAGATCTCTACAGTACTTCCTGAGACTAACCCAGACATACAAAACGAAGCGAGCAGGGGATTTGAATTTACATACGTAGAGAGAAAAGATACAGCAAAATATTTTTAAAATACTTACTAAAACTTAACTACAACTTACATTTTATGTTATACTGTTTTCAGATGATGAACGCAATGTAAGGTCTAATGGCAAAAAGATATTTTTATGTGTTATGATTACAGTTTAACAATTTTCCTTTACTTGTTCTGTGAAACCTTGCTTCTTGCCAAATTTCGTGATACTAGGTGAACGGGAAGTACCCAATAGGTTTTGATGAGTGACTTTGCGAGTGTGAACATATGTAACATAAATGGCCTTATCTTGCGACTGCATTGACCTAGAAGATTAAATGTTTTAGGCCGCGTCACGCGACCGAATAAAATAAATGTCAAGTCGATGCGTCTATTCCTTCCTGAGCAAAATCGGTGAAACGTCCCCTTGGAAAAATTATACATGACTGTGCTTAAACGGACACACAATATTTTTTAGCGCAACGCAATCTGAGTTTTAATAATCCCTACAAAAGAATGGCCCTGACTAACATTAACCTATACCTTTCACAAATCACTTACCTCACAAAAATCTTCGTTACTCGAACTACTGCAATACAGCGAGCGCCACTACTGCCAGCTAAATAAAAGATTCAAACTACTGAAGTCACTAACTACTGATAGGCATAGTCAGCAATTGAAAGATTTTGATGGAGAACAAACAACGTATTTACCTTAATAGTGTTCAAAAGTCATAGTATATATATCAGTTCAAGACATCCAGTCTTACAAATTTACTGTGTGTGTTGGACAGACGTCCAGATCATCCACTCTCGAAACTCCGCCATCTCTCTCCTCACATCCACCACTGCTGGCGGCTCACTTCCAACTGCGCAACGCTACGCGCTGTTAACATCCAGCTGCCCAACACTACAATAGCCGACAACAATGTAAACCAGCCACAGACTGCACACAGCACAGCCAGTGATTTTCATACAGAGCGCTACGTGGCGTTACCAATAAAAAAACCTAAACAGCCTATTTACAATGGTTCGTAACAGTCGAGCAGACAAGCAGGCAGGCAGACAGGCGGGAACAAAGCGAGCGCGTAAGCGTTCCGTTTCTACTGATTTGTGTGCGGAACCTGAAAACGACATTCCATTCAGGAGATGGTAATGGAATTATTATAAAGTTTTGTTTACTTCAGTCACTATTCCTACAGTTTGACACAATCGTTACCGGTTTCGGCCCGTAGTCGCCATTTTCAGATCCTATGGAAGGCATTGGGTGAACAACGCTCTTGCGCTCTCAGACTCATGGTCCGTCCCTCTATGGACTGTCTGCGTGACGATGAGGTATTCCAACGGTCGGCATGATCCCCAGATCAGGCGTCAACAGAAGACGTGTGGGACCACCTCGGACATTTAATCAGTCCCAATGCAAGATATGAATAACCAGTTAGAACAGATGTGGACTAGGAGAGGATACAATGGTTTTATGATACCTTTCCCAAACAAATCAGTGCGTGCTTGTAGGTGAGAGGGGAAGTAACGTCATATTGACAGGTGCGCTCATACAGCCAAGTTCTTTGTAAACCTGATTCGATTTTGTAATCATGCAAATGTCACATAGCCTCTCAACCCGTGAAGTTTAATTTCGTTTCCATCTCCCCTTTCTAGGTGCTTCACGTTCTCTGTTAGGCAGAGAGTATATCTAAAGATATTAGCCAAAACAGTAATGCTTCGTAATTATTAAATAAGCGAACTAAGTACGCAGTATTCCTAGACATAACAGGTTTTTCTTTTTCGCAGTCGGTTTTAACAGAAAACCTGTGTCTAGCTGTTTTTAAAAAATATGTAGCGCGTGAAGTATGAGAGATCGCCCTATCGTGCATGAAATTCCTCAAAGATTCCCATATACACAGCACTGTTTACTATTGTTTCAAAAAATATCGGACCCATAATCCGACTTGCTGACACGGCCACAACATTTAGATTTTTTTCTCCATGAGGAAATTCCTCATTAATCGTGTAGGGAACCTTTCTTGGCCACTATCTGGAGTTCTGTGAGTTCACATGCCCCGTCAGATGAAACGAGGCTTCATCGCTCATGAAACACAGCACAGGATTCAACATTCCACTCTCAATTGTTTGACATAGCCACGTACAGTAATAAGTTTTGCCGTATCTTCCTCCTTCAGTTCTTGGACACATGTGATTTGATAAGGCTTCATGTTTATACGATGTTAAAACAAATTGACGAGACCTACAAGAGACGTTCACTTGTAGCGACAATTTACTTGTCGGCTTTTGTGGACTCTGGATCATTCGTGCTCGAATATCCGCGATCATGGTAGGTGTATGAACGGACGGGATGCGATTCTTTTTTTGCGTTTGAGCTGACTCTGTAGTACGCCACTTTGTCACCAAATCCTTTATCTTACACTTCGTTGGTATGGAAACGCAAAAATGTCCCGTGTTTATTTAAATGATACGGTGGACACGTACACCTCCACTATTGCGATCCTTTCTTGAAGAGGATACATCTCGCTGGGATATTTACTTCGTACCTCTTAACAGGAAGCAAGGGCTTTCGTAGTGACAGTACAAAAGGTAGTCGCAGTAACTTCGAAACAAACGATGACAATTGGATATATATATATATATATATATATATATATATATATATATATATATATATATATATATATATATATATATATCCGTCCGAATGTTCGTTAAAGTATCCTGTAAAAATCTGAAGCAAATCGACTACAATTTTTTCGAAGGTTTTGGTAGCGACATTCCTCCTTTATATATTACATATATGTTTCTGTATAATATATATATATATATCTAAACAAAAGGGCAATGTCAGTCCACTTGTTTAGAGTATCGTGTAAAAATCTGATGCAAATCGGTCAAGCACTTTTCGAGATTTTGGTAAGAACGTCAAATAACGATTTGTCTTTATTATAGTAGTATAGATTTAACCAGAGTGCTTCTGAGGGTTCAAACACTCATTTTAAACAGAAAGAGAGACACTGAAGAAATCCAAAATAGAGAACGAAAAGAAATCAGGAAAATGATAGGTCCAAATTGCACGAAAAACTGGAATATACAGGTTGAGAGCAAACAAGGAAATTTGAACGTATACCGAACCTATCAGGATACGAGAAAATGCAGGCTAAAATACTATATTAAAATAATGGAACAAACCACGTTAACTAGACGGTTTGTGGAAAGTCGCGATAAAGCTAAAATTGAAACAGTAAAATGGATCGGAGCAGCAAAAGAGGACCTGAAAGAACCATGAACAACACAACTTCATAAAACAGACAACAAAAAAATTTGGGCAGAAAATTCAAGATTGGACAGTTGGCCTGGCAGAAAAGCCCGAATCCTCAACAACTTCGTGTGACGAGCGGGGAAGAACCCCTTCTGAGAAAATGAAAGTAATGTGGGAACACAACTAACCCGTGGTCTAAATATTCAGCCAGCACGGCAGCTCAGCGTGTTCGCTCAGAGGGCTGGCTGCCCTCTGTTATAAAAATAATAATAAATAAAAAATAGAAAAATGAGTAAATGGATAGAGGTTCATGGCGCTCTCCTGCACTTGGGGTGGGAAACTGCCCGTAAAGACGGACGATCAGCAATGATCAACAGCATGAGGATGCAGAGGCCAACGAAAACCGCTGCATTGAAGACACACCACGTGTATTCACAGGACGCGTGGCCTGTAATTGAAATCGTGTTGTGATCCATTGACAACACATCCCAGAATACCCCCATTCGGATCTTCAGGAGGGGACTGCCAAGGTGGAGGTAACCATGAGGAAAAGACTGAATAACCAACGAAAGGGTAATGTTCTATGAGTCGGGGCGTGGAACGTCAGAAGCTAGAATGTGGTAGGAAAGGTAGAAAATTAGAAAAGGGAACCGCTCAGGTTCAATGTAGTTGTAGTGGGGTCAGTGAAGTGAAATGGAAAGAAGACAAGAATTTTTGGTTGATTGAGTATAGGGTATTATCAACAGCAGCAGAAAATGCTATAATGGGACCAGGATTCGTTATGAACAGGAAGGTAGGGCAGAAAGGGAAATACTGTGAACAGTTCAGTAATAAGGTTCTTCTCATTCGAATTGACAGCAGACCAACACCGATAACGATAGTTCGGGTATGCATGCCGACGTCGCCAGCGGAAGACGGAGAGATAGAGAAAGTATGTAAGGGTATTGAATGAGTAGCATGCCGACGTCGCCAGCGGAAGACGGAGAGATAGAGAAAGTATGTAAGGGTATTGAACGAGTAATTCAGTACGTAAAGGGAGGTGAAAATCTAATAGTCATGGGGTACTGGAATGCGATTTTAGGAGAAGGAGTAGAAGAAAGGATTACTGGAGAATATGGGCCTGGTAGTAGGAATGAGAGAGGAGAGAGACTAACTGAGATCTGCAATAATTTCAGCTAGTAATAGACGAATACTCTGTTCAAGAATGACAAGAAGAAGAGATATATTTGGAAAAGACCTGGAGATACGGGAAGATTTCAGTTAGATTACCTCACGGTCAGGCAGAGATTCCGAAATCAGATATTGGGTTGTAAGGTGTACCTAGGAGCAGATATAGACTCAGATCATAATGTAGAAGCGATGAAGAGTAGGCTGAAGTTTAAGAGATTAGTTAGGAAGAATCAATACGCAAAGAAGTGGGATACGGAAGTATTAAGGAATGACGAGATACGCTTGAAGCTCTCTAAGGCTGTAGATACAGCAATGAAGAGTAGTCCAGTAGGCAGTACAGTTGAAGAGGAATGGATATCTTTAAAAAGGTCAGTCACAGGTGCTGGAAAGACAGATGTAGGTACAGAGTAGGTAACTGTGAAGAAACCATGGGGTAAGAAGAAATACTTCAGTTGATAGATGAAAGAAGCAAGAACAAAAATGTTCAGTGAAGTTTAGGAATACAGAAATACAAGTCACTAAGGAATGAAATAGATTGGAAGTGCAGGGAAGCTAAATAGCTGTACGAAAAATCGAAAAAGAAATGGTTGTAGGAAGGACTGACTGAACATACAGGAAAGTCAAATACCTTCGGTGAAATAAAAAGCAAGGGAAACATTAAGATTGCAATTGGAATTCCACTGTTAAATGCAGGCGAGGGAGCATATAGGTGGAAAGAGCACGCTAAATGCCTCTATGAGGGTGAAGACTGGTCTGATGACGTGTTAGGAAACAGGAGTCGACATTGTAAAGATAGCTGATCCAGTTTTAGAATCAGAATTTAAATGAGCTGTGGAAGACTTAAGACCAAATAAGACAGAAGGGGTGGATAACATTCCATCGGAATTTCTAAAATCATTGGGGGGAGTCAGAAAAGAACGACTATTCATGTTAGTGTGTAGAATGTATGAGTTTGGCGACATAGCATCTGACTTTCGGAGAATATCATTCACACAATTTCGAAGCCTGCAAGAGCTGACAAGTGCGAGGATTATCGCATAGTTCTTAACAGCTCATGAATCCAACCAAGTTGCTGACAAAAATAATAAACAGAAGAACGGAGTTGAAAATTAAGGATGTATTACATGACGATCAGTTTGGCATTAGGGAAGGTAAAGGCACCTGAAAGTCAATACTGATGTTGCAGTTGAAAACTGGAACCAAGACTAAAAAAAAAAAGAAATTAAGACATGAAGACACGTTCATAGGATTTGTCGAGCTGGAGAAAGCGTTTGAAAATGTGAAATGGTACAAGATGTCAAAATTCTCTGACAAATAGTGGTAAGCTTTAGGGAAAGACACTTAATATAAAATATGTACAAGAGCCAAGGGAAGTAGAGTAGAATGCCAAGAATGAAGTGCTCGTATTAAAAAGGGTGTGCTGCTCAATCTACACATCAAAGAAGAGTAGGGTGCTCCAGTAGGTTCTGGCTCAGCCCTAGATCAGTAGTTCACTCATACCTTGTGAGCTAGAACTTACCCAGAACATACTGAAACATCCTACTTTACTCCACTCTTCAGGTCTGACTCAATTTGATTTAAATTACTTAGAAAATTAATAACAATAAATGTTTTTTTGTATCACATGCACCAATTTTCAAAAATTACTTTTTTCATACAAAAGGTGACCATAATAAAATAAAATTCAATGTTCTTTTTTATAAAAGGTGAAGGTAAGAAAAAATAAAAAAATATGAAAAGTAGCTCATATTTTACCATGGTTGATGAGCCCGGACCAAGGAATAATAAATTCATTATCAAAAAATTCCAAAATTATCACATTGTGAATTCATTAGGCTTTTTATAATTTGCAACGTCCTTATGGTACTATATATACATAGTGTACATAAAGTCTGGGAACACTTTCAATTATTTGTACAAATGTCATACATATTGCGTTTTGAAGAGAAACTCCAAAAGGTCTTTTTAGAAACATTTGGTATGCGAACCATCAGTGACCCAGCAGACGTCAATACAGTAATCGAATTCTTGCCATACCTGCCCCAGCATGGCATCATCGACTCTGGAAGTCGCTTCACGTGTTTTCCGCCAGAGCTATGCTACATCACGTGGTAGAGGCAGTACATATACCAGATCTTTCTTCACACTTAAATCTATAGTCGACGTTAACAAATTTCTCTTCTTCAGAAACGCTTTCCTTGCCATCGCCAGTCTACATTTTATATAATGAATTCTTCTCGGGCTATCAGCCGAGTGGTGGCGTCGTCTTGTGGCGAAGATGATGGGTACGAAACTCGTCGAAACGTTGCGACAAGACGGCGCCACCACTCAGCTGATAACTCGAAGAATTCATCATTGGAATACGCCGAGAAAGACAGCAATCGCATATACATTTTATATCCTCCCTTCTTCGAACATAATCAGATATTTTGCTGCCAAAATAACAAACCTCATCTACTACTTTAAGTGTTTCACTTCCTAATCTGATTCCTTGAGCTTTAGCTGATGTTCATGTTATATCCTCCTTTCAAGGCACTACCCATTCCGTTCAGCTGTTCTTCCAAGTCCTTTGCTGACGCTGACAGAATTACAATGTCACGTATTGTAACACATTTAAATACCGTGACCAATCAGTAACAAAGTAACCTTCTCGGTGGTAGCCGCATGAGTTCCAGAAACACTGATCATGCGAAATTTAAGGTGAATTTTGAAGGTGACGATATCTTCGAAAACCAGCATATCACCTCACAGTTTTTATTAATTTTTGAATAACAACCTACTGTGCACGTAAATATATCCACCCTAAATTCAACCCTCATTTTCGTGTAAGGGATTTATAAAGAGAAGCACACTTAAAAAAGAAATTCTTTGTAAGAATACTGTACGCACCGGCACATAAGAAGCCGTGTGGTCCAATCGGCGGGAAGTAGATCGTGCGACGGAAGTGGGCTCAATCACTGTGGAGGGGGTCACCACGGCAGAGCCGGTGACGTCACATCAGAAAAGTGGCCTGCCTCAGTCGTCGACACGGTTGCACGTTAGGGTGAAGACGGCGAATGACGTGAGAAAAAAGCTGCAGAGATACTGAGGCACTTAACAGTTCTAGATATAACACCGAGGGCATTATATGGGAGTGATCATTCGATAAGACAATTACCGAACAATTTTTATTTTTACCATCAAGGAGTTGTGCCCAGTGGTGCGAGCGACTTTTTGAAACTATCTATGCGGTGGTTTGGATTAAGATCCGAAGAATCACACGGTGCAGACATTCACCGCGGTGGGCACTCGTTTCCAATTAATTGTGGATTCTAATTCCATCAGGTGCAGTAAATTTTCGTTTTTATTTTTGAGTCTTTCTAAAAATAACTTTGATCATAATTTTTATTCAGTTAACTGATTTAAATGTAATTTTTTAGTTCCATTCCTTTCTTACACAACTTTAATCACCATACGATCTTTTCGATTTGTTTAATTTTTTTCTTTGTGTGATTCTTTTTTCAGTCAGTATTTTTGTGAATATGAATTTAATTATGTTTATCTAAAATAATATTCAATTGTTTAAAAATTACGATTATCAGTCAAAAAATAAAAGACGAAATGAACTATTTATATTTGTGCAGTAATGTGAAAAATGTATTTTTGTTACCAGATGAGCAATTTTTTTGCATGGTAATCGTCATACAAACATTTAAAACATAACCTAAACACCTATTGCACTAGGGACAAAGTAATGCAGAAGAAATATTTGAATGAAAGACTGGTTTATAAGTAAACGAAATTCAAGCAAAATGTGAAACAGATAAAATGAACGCAATAATGCGGACGATGAAATAGAGTAATGAAACAAAATAAATTAAATCTAAATTACTACATAAAATTAATTAAAAACACATGAACAAAGATTTCATGCGAAAGGAATGATAGGAAGAAAAAATGAGAGCAAATGAAGAAGTTGATATTATGATTAAAATTATGTGACAACGCGATGGAATTAAAAAGTTACATTTAAATCAATTAATTGAATAAAAATGATGATCGGTCATTTATGTAAACATTTAGAAATAAAAATATGTTCTTGCACTAAGGAGATTGGACCAAACAACCTCCTGCATGCGAATCAGCTATCCCATCCCTTATACCACGCAACTATGGTATACAATGCAACTTTTTTTAATGACATTGATTATCACACAAAATTCTGAACTTTTTTTTCGTCAGTTACTGGCAAACGAGGGTCCACTAGGATGAATGGCTGCAGTGTGTGATACCTGGGATCTTAACCTACATCGCCGTTCAGATAGTTTCAAAAAGTCGATCTCCTCGTAAGTGGTGAACAAACTGAAAAAATGTGGTGCACTCATTCTTAAGAGCGGTTAATAACATTTGGTGCTGAAAACAAGAAATTAGATCTAATAAGTGAAAACTCAAGAGAAATAATCATACGTCTATAACACCCTTTAATCGCTTGTATACGAAATAACTTAAAGTAATAATCGACACATACAAGCGGAGCTCATTGGTCATCTTAATGGTAACGCAGAGGAGAATTTGCGCATGTATAACAACGTAACTTTTCCAACATACACAGACAGGGAATTTTCGTGAGCAGAATTGTAAGTTTGCATGTGGGAGATTCATCAGTTACCGTTTCGTAACAGTTAGATAACATGATATAAAAATGGCATAAAAATAAGTTGCGCAGAAAACAAACATTAACAAACGCATGAAGGTTCGTATAAAGGTTGATAAAGTAAATACACGTTACATCTGGCTTCCCGTGTCGGGACATATAAAGCCCAGCACATTATACCTGCTTCCACATGTTATGACTTTAATAAAAAGAAACAGTATCAAGTGGCACGCTATAAACTCATAATACTGTACTATCTCACTGCTATGAATAAAGGAAATTAGGATGCTCCGGTTGTTCTAGACATTCGGGAAGCTTTTCATTCAGTTTCACATCAGCACTTTCTAAAGAAAATAATTTCCTATGGTCTGCGTAGCTAGGATTGAATCCTGACCGTCTCGACAAAGCAAATTATCCTGGATGGGAAGACAGTCTCAGATGCAAATGTAATATTTGGTGTGCTCCAAGTGAGTGTAATGAGCACATTGCAGTTCATGTTGTACACTGTCTTAGAGTACTTTGTTAGTTAAAAGTCTCAGCGTTTTCACATATGGCGCTGTTACCTAAGGCGGAAATCCAGCCGATATAAACTGCGGTGGTATCCAAGTAGACGCCGACAAAATAGTAGCCTGGTTCAAAGGCTCAGAACTAGTTCTTATGAAAATAGACAAGTGAATAGTTCTGCGTTTCACGAAACGTAAAAATTTGTAGTATCCTTTGAACTTAAGATCAATGACTCACAACTGTTGTCGGATATGCCATACAAATATTTGGAAGTAAGAATGTGTACAGATTTCAAGTCGAAGGACGAAAAAGGCGTAGTTATAGACAAACCACATGGCAGACTACAATTTCTTGGCAAAATAGTGGGACACTACAGTTTCTGTACAAAAATAAATGCATAAAAAACAGTTGTGTGGCCCATGATTGAACAAAGCTCCAGCCTGTAGAAACCACATTAGGTCAGAGTACCAGGAAAAATCGATATCGTAGAAATAAGTGCCACTCGATTCGTCACACCATTCAGCAAGATAACGTGACAGAAATACTGGGAAATCTTAAATGACAAATATCCGACGGAAGATGCTGTGCTTTCCTCATGCTGAGGAAACGTCGATTCGTGCATATCACGTACTCGTACTGTATGTAATGAATGTGCTGATGCACTCGAAAGACTTTTGAGGCACGATACTTGTTAAAGTTATTAAAGAGAGTTCAGATACACGCTCTCATTTTCCACGCAGACAAAAATATTACTTAGCTAAAAAAGTGATTTCACAACACAATAAATTTTATGAAGAACAGTGGATGATTACCGATGTAGTCGTAGATCATATTCCCGTTGGAAGCCGAACAGAATGGTGCGTACAAGGAAGACAATAATTTCAAACTTCATTGCATATTAGCTTAGTACCTTGTCGCTGAATTTGCCTTATCTAGAACGTTTACCTTGTACCAAAAAGTAAACGACATATTTCTACTTTACACAGAAATTAATGACTTCATAGTGATGTTCAATAAAGTTACTATAACACTTGAATCGCAGTCCCATAGTATACCATCTTTGAAAGGAAACTTACTTATGATTTTGTCCATAGCTGTTATTCAGCAGCCTGGGTGAGTATTCTTTCAAACAAATTAAAAATCGTCGTCAGGTGCGCAAAAAACTTTATTCTTTATTTTCACATTATCGCTGAATCAAATATTGGTTTTGTTAAACGCATACGTTATATATTTTTGTGATGTAACACTGTTTATAGTTTCTTTAACGAAGGACTCTTATTTGACGTTGGCTTACCCATTGCTTAAGAGGGTAGGACGTCAAATATTTTAAAAAATTCGATTTTTCAGAAATGTGCCTATTTGTAGCGCACATCTTCCTGGATAGTTTGATGTATAAAATATATATATTTGAGAGATTGTAAGGCTCATTATTTGGTCTTACGTGCACCAAGATGCAGCGCCATACCCCTTTGCACAGCATTCTTCTGTCATACGTAAGTGAAAAATATCATCATATTAATTCTCTAGCAACTGCTGTAATGAAAGCCATCAAACCTATGTTCAGGGACCTTGCAAATGAAAACTTGTTGAAGAAATCTCTTCATGGCGATACCCAAAACCCAAATGAAAGTTTTAACCAATGTGTATGGAAAAGATTGCCAAAAACCATTTTGCGGGAAGAAATGCACTTGCTATTCATGTTTATAATGCAGTTTCATGTTTTAATGATGGTGTGAAAAATAGGAAATATGTTTTAGAGAAAATAGGACTTAGGCCCGGAGTGAACTGCATCAAAGCTTCGTATGTGATTGATGGAGAGTGTGTAGTGAAAACAGGTAAATCATTTTTGGAGATGATAAAATCAAGAAGAGTGAATTATAGGAATGTGTAATGGAAGAAAACCGATTCAGAAAATGAAAAATAACCTGCTTATGGTGCTGGACGGTTCTAAAAAAAATGCCAAATACAATCAGACACTTTAACGGCCATTTTCCGCAAAACACAAATTTCTGTACTTATGTACACGAAGCACTGAAAATAAAAATCCTACTACTTTCAAACTGTGTATGCTTGTTAAACACAAACTCCTTAATGCAAAACTCTAGAATTTATCAAAAATCTATTAAAATTGTGGTAAAAATTGAGGTAAATAACTATAAAATTTGAGTTTTTTCTATTTGTAAAAATATAGACAATGGAAATTAAAACGTCCTGTGGTGCCTCTGCTGCTCCAAGTCGGCCCTTTTCGAGTCCTATGCCCCTTAAGATTCCATTAAACTTCTCAACATGACAGATTAATTTATTGAACCCGTATCGTGAAAATAAATTTATGTGCATCTAACGTTTGATTTTTACTTTTCTCTATGGACACAAATGTAGTTTTCAAAAAAATGTGATCGAAAGAACTCTCACAAAATGAAAATATATTCTGGTCGTATGTATAGGCGCTCATATCCAGTTACTGGCATCAGTGACGTTGAAAAACATACAAAATCACTAAAACCAAACAAAGCTCCAAGGCCCGATGGAATACTTATTAGATCTCGAATTGGATGATCTCCTTCATGCTGAGCAGGATTCCGAAACTGGCGCTTTTCTTACAGCACGTTGTGCAATAAATCGATGGAGACAAACAGACATGTGCGTATGTGCGTTAGTTCTCGACTTTCGAAAAGTTTTAGACTGAATACGACACCACCGCTTATTAAAGAAACTGATATCACGTGGGGAATGGACCGACAAGCGCTTAGAGATAGCCACCAACTATCCAGCGAAAGCATAGTTACAAAATTTCAAGAACCACTAATCAGTTAGCAGTCTAGGAATATGCTACCAGTACATATAGATATTTGAGTCCTTGCTTTTCGTAGGTGCAGATGAACAAAGGAGGAGATAAAAATGAAGGTATTGCACATATACACAGAATTCTTTTACACCTCCAATATTTACATTAAGTATCAGAAAATTCATACGTCGATTTTCTATAACCTCTTGAAGCATGAAAACCCATTAAAGTATTTAAACGAGAAACAAAAAAAGTGGCACATCCAGTCACGAAACGATACTGTAAGAAAGGATTTACTGCAGGAATTTTCTCGCAGGTATATATTTGAATTGAATTGTTAAGTAGAAATCAGGAAATGTATAGTGACGTGTGAGATAGTTAATTCATCGTCATACACGTATTTATAATTGAAACATTAGGCCTTAGTGTTATAATCTGTAGTACAAATATCGCCATTGTAAATGCCCTCAAATTCACTCCTGGAAATTGAAATAAGAACACCGTGAATTCATTGTCCCAGGAAGGGGAAACTTTATTGACACATTCCTGGGGTCAGATACATCACATGATCACACTGACAGAACCACAGGCACATAGACACAGGCAACAGAGCATGCACAATGTCGGCACTAGTACAGTGTATATCCACCTTTCGCAGCAATGCAGGCTGCTATCCTCCCATGGAGACGATCGTAGAGATGCTGGATGTAGTCCTGTGGAACGGCTTGCCATGCCATTTCCACCTGGCGCCTCAGTTGGACCAGCGCTCGTGCTGGACGTGCAGACCGCGTGAGACGATGCTTCATCCAGTCCCAAACATGCTCAATGGGGGACAGATCCGGAGATCTTGCTGGCCAGGGTAGTTGACTTACACCTTCTAGAGCACGTTGGGTGGCACGGGATACATGCGGACGTGCATTGTCCTGTTGGAACAGCAAGTTCCCTTGCCGGTCTAGGAATGGTAGAACGATGGGTTCGATGACGGTTTGGATGTACCGTGCACTATTCAGTGTCCCCTCGACGATCACCAGTGGTGTACGGCCAGTGTAGGAGATCGCTCCCCACACCATGATGCCGGGTGTTGGCCCTGTGTGCCTCGGTCGTATGCAGTCCTGATTGTGGCGCTCACCTGCACGGCGCCAAACACGCATACGACCATCATTGGCACCAAGGCAGAAGCGACTCTCATCGCTGAAGACGACACGTCTCCATTCGTCCCTCCATTCACGCCTGTCGCGACACCACTGGAGGCGGGCTGCACGATGTTGGGGCGTGAGCGGAAGACGGCCTAACGGTGTGCGGGACCGTAGCCCAGCTTCATGGAGACGGTTGCGAATGGTCCTCGCCGATACCCCAGGAGCAACAGTGTCCCTAATTTGCTGGGAAGTGGCGGTGCGGTCCCCTACGGCACTGCGTAGGATCCTACGGTCTTGGCGTGCATCCGTGCGTCGCTGCGGTCCGGTCCCAGGTCGACGGGCACGACCACTGGCGACAACATCGATGTACTGTGGAGACCTCACGCCCCACGTGTTGAGCAATTCGGCGGTACGTCCACCCGGCCTCCCGCATGCCCACTATACGCCCTCGCTCAAAGTCCGTCAACTGCACATACGGTTCACGTCCACGCTGTCGCGGCATGCTACCAGTGTTAAAGACTGCGATGGAGCTCCGTATGCCACGGCAAACTGGCTGACACTGACGGCGGCGGTGCACAAATGCTGCGCAGCTAGCGCCATTCGACGGCCAACACCGCGGTTCCTGGTGTGTCCGCTGTGCCGTGCGTGTGATCATTGCTTGTACAGCCCTCTCGCAGTGTCCGGAGCAAGTATGGTGGGTCTGACACACCGGTGTCAATGTGTTTCTTTTTTCCATTTCCAGGAGTGTATATCCACACGTAGGACGGCATTGTGAGAGCCTAGTCCCCCATGCCGCATCACACATGCCATGCCCCAACACCCCATACCCGCCAGCGTCCGCCCGGCCCCCAACCCATCCGCGCATTACACGCAGATGCACAAACTGTTAAGATGCTTAACGCTTGCTGGTCCACAGGCTACGTGCGCCCTATATGCGGTTGCATAAAACTCCAAGATGCATAATTAGGTCATCCTTACCTGCCGAACTCCAATGATACAGTCTCTGGTAAAAATTTAATTAGTAGCAGATCTCACATCTGTTAGTCGTATGCGCTTCTAACTGTGACCGTGTCCTTAACTAAAACGACAACGGTTAATGTCGCTTTTACGATCAAATACTGTTAATGACTCGCTAAGTGTTGAATAATAACCGTTGAAGTCGAGTTTCGACACTTCGGAGTCGCTCTCGAAAGCAGACATTTGAAATCACAGAGGTGCCTGTGACACACACTTTTCCAGTATCAGAACAACTATTCCAGAACGAAAATCATCAAATATTACATGTTTTTCTTCACACACTACTTTTTGGATATAAAACGGTTCACGGAAACAGTTAATAGTGAAACAAGAAGGTACGTGCCATTACTTGCAATTAATCCACTTGCTCTCCTTGTGTAAAACCGGTTGCAAGTCCTCATTTTTTGCTATAAGCTGGTCACTGAAATTTCGTAGCATAAAATTTCAGCTGTCATTTGTGATGTTTAGAGTGTCATTTCTTATTTGTAAGTGATTCCAACATTCCCGATTTTTTGGATTTACTCGAGTGTGTGTGTGTGTGTGTGTGTGTGTGTGTGTGTGTGTGTGTGTGTGGGCGTGCGAGCACGCACGCGCCGCAGGCCGCTGACCAGTAATCAAAACAATACTCTTAAGAATAACTATTGTTACAAAAATGTTATATCACTTCTGTTGGTACAGCCAGTCGCAGTTAACAACAGTACCAGTACCCACCTCTAGTACATATCCGCGAGAACGCAGAAGTGCCGCAACAAGTCGTAGCAAGGACTTGGGCTGATGTCTGCAGTAGTGCTGGAGGAAACTGACACAATGAATCCTGCAGGGCTGTCCATAAATCCGTAAGAGTACCAGGGGGTGGAGATCTCTTCTGAACAGCACGTTGCAAGGCATCGCAGATATGCTCAATAATGTTCATGCCTGACGAGTTTGGTGGGCAGCGGAAGTGGTTAAACTCAGAAGAGTGTTCCTGGAGTCACTCTGCAGCATTTCTGGACGTGTGGGGTGTCGCATTGTCCTGCTGGAATTGTCCAAGTGCGACGGAATGCAGGTGATCAGGCAGGATTCTTACATTTGTGTCACCTGTCAGAGTCGTATCTAGATGTATTAGGGGCCCCACATCACGTCAACTGCACACGCCCCACACCATTACAGAGCCTCCACCAGCTTGAACAGTCCCCTGCTGACATGCATGGTCCATGAATTAATGAGCTTGCTTCCATACCCGTACATGTCCAGTTGCTAGATACAGTTTGAAACTAGACTTGTCCGACCAGGCAACATGTTTCCAGTCATCAACAGTCCAATGTCTCTGCTGACGTGCCCAGGCGATGCGTACAGCTTCGTGTTGTGAAGTCATCAAGGGTACACTAGTGGACCTTCGGTTCCGAAAGTCCTTATCGATGATGTTTCGTTGAATAGTTCACACAATGACACTTGTTGATGGCCCAGCATTGAAATGTGCAGCAATATGCGGAAGAGTTGCACTTCTGTCAACTTGAACGATTCTCTTGGTCCCGTACTTGCGTATCTTTTTCTGGCCGCAGCGATGTCGGAGATTTGATGTTTCACCAGATTCCATATTTTCACGGTACACACGTGTTATGGTCGTACGGAAAAATCCCCCCTTCATGGCTATTTGTGAGCTGCTGTGTCCCATCACTCGTGTGCCGACTATAACACCATTTACTTTCAACCTCACTTAAATCTTGATAACGTGTCATTGTAGCAGCAGTAACCGATCGGACAACTGCGCCAGATATTTGTTGTCTTTCCCGGCGGGGTCAGGGATTTTCTCTGCCTCGTGATGGCTGGGTGTTGTGTGCTGTCCTTAGGTTAGTTAGGTTTAAGTAGTTCTAAGTTCTAGGGGACTTATGACCACAGCAGTTGAGTCCCATAGTGCTCAGAGCCATTTTTTTGTTGTCTTACAGAGACGTTGCCGACCGCTCCGCCGTATTCTGCCTGTTTACATATCTCTGTATTTGAATACACATGCACATCTATACTGTTTGACACATGTGGTTTCTGCTCCAGAGCATTTTTAAATGTAATTTCTGTGGATAACTTGCTCGTGTTGACATCGTGAGCCTTCAGTAACTGTGTATCAGTTTCTTAAAAGGTAATGAAAAAAGGATTCTAAATTAAAATTACACATTTCCTACTTCATGAAGGGAACTGTGATCTTTCCTTCTCTCTTCTTTTATTTTGAGCTTTATTAATGCCATATGTCGCATACACGATTGTAACACGAGCACTTATTCGAAGTACGTCGTTTTCCTTCTCTTTTAAAGACCAGGTTTTCACCGTGAGAACATTTGCATGTAAGAAACACGAGAGGCATTAATCATAAGTTAATTTATCTCTCCTTCCAATGTGCTTACAGAAATAACGTTATATGACCTTACCACTTGAACAGTCAGTAATTAAAATGTAGACATAAATGACAACCGAATTAACCCATATCATTGAAATGATTTTTTCAGCTTCCATTCCGAAGATTTCTCTAATTTTCCTCTACACTCGTAACACGTCACATATTTTACATCTAAATGCCCAAATCGAAAACGCACCACTAATTAATATGCAGCAAACATTTTAGTTGGGTATATTTCACATTATGACATTGCTGGCATGCTGTAATCTTCTAAAATTTGTTTCCTTTTTTTGTACAGCACTGCACATAGCAAGTAAAACGATGCAACAGGTAGAAGTGTGGTCGCAACAAAGAGCTAACTGATTACGCTTCGTTGCGCGTGGCTTCGCCAGAGCAGGGCACTGGAAAGCCGCGAGGCAATTATCAATATTGTTTCAAAGCTTCGCTCCATACAGGCTGTTAAACATGAATTGATGTGCATTAGACGGTGTACGATAAAGAGCCGGGTTTACTTCATCAACGCGTGTTACTCTATTGATTGACTCCCAAAGTTGAGGTATGTGAAGCTGTAAGACATCGGAGTAACTATGATTAAAAAGTCGTAAATGCGAAAATACCATACAAAAAATGTTTAACATATACAACGGAAATACGTTAAACTCTGTGAGGTAGGCCAGCTATTTCGCATGATGCAGTGCTATTACAACAGTCGTTCAGTAATTAAGCAGATCAGTAGCTGCACACCAAAAAGATTTATTAAGGCATAACTTTTCTTATGATAGTTCTCATTTATTTCTTCTGTCTCAGTGGCACATTTTAATTGGATAACACGTGTCGATCATTCCGATCATCTTCAGATCCAAGTAGTTGTGTCAGCAACCCGTTCAGTCTTCTCAGCGCCACATATCAGAGTACTGACGCAATCACTTAGATATGAAGACGATGCAGATTGATCGAAACATGTAGTCTAATTAAAAATGTGCAACTGAGACGGAACAGTACATGAGAATTATGTCGAAAGGAGGAAACATAAAAATGCAATAGATGAAGCGGGCGAAAGAGAATACAAACGAGTAAAAAATGAGAGTGACAGGAAGTGCAAAATAGCTAACCAGGAATAGTTTAGAGAACAAATGTAAGGATGTAGAAGATATACTGGGGGTAAGCTGGGTACTGGCTACAAGAAAATTAAAGAGAGCGTTGGAGAAAAGAGAAACACCTATATCAATATCAGGAGCTCAGATGGAAAACCAGTCCTAGGCTAAGAAGAGAAAGCTCAAGAGTGGAAGAAGTATATAGAGGGTCTACACAAGGGACATGCACTTGAGGGCAATATTATTTAAATGGAAGAGGACGTAGAGGAAGATGAGAAGGGAGATATGATGCTGCGTGAAGAATTTGACAAGGCACTGAAAGACCTAAGTCGAAACAATTCCCAGGAAGTAGACAGCATTCCATTAGAGTTGTTGATAGCCTTGGAAGAGTCAGCCCTGACAAAACGATTCCATCTGGTGAGAAAGATGTACGAGACAGGCGAAATATCCTGAGACTTCAAGAAGAATATAATAATCCCAATTCCAAAGAAAGCAGGTGCAGACAGGTATGAAAATTATCGAGCTATCAGTGTAATAAGTCACTGCTGCAAAATACTAACACGAATCCTTTGCAGAAGAATGGAAAATCTGGTAGAAAGCGACCTCGGGCAAGATCAGTTTGGATTCTGGAGAAATGTAGGAACAGGCAACGACTTCTCATAGAAGACAGGTTAAGGAAAGGTAAACCTACGTTTATAGCATTTGTACACTTAAAGAGAGTTTTTGACAATGCTGACTGGAACACTCTCTTTCAAATTCTGAAGGTCGCAGGGTTAAAATGCAGGGAGCGAAAGGCTATTTATAATTTGTACAGAAACCAGATGGCAGTTATAAGAGTCGAGGGGCATGAAAGAGAAGCAGTGTTTGAGGAGGGAGAGAGATAGGTTTTAACCTATCCCCATGCACACTGAGTAGTACAGTTTGTTTAACGTCAAACGTACACATTAGACATTGTTGTATGATTCGCCTGTCATTTGTAGTCGATGCCTATTAATGATGATTAGAGCGGCATCTATTGCTACATTTTGTAACTATTTTTCTTCTATCATACGTTTTCCCCATTTTACGATAATATTCCGTTGCAGTTTGACGTCTTTCTGACCAGTGGTGTTAATTCTACAGCGGTTTGAAAGTTTAACTTAATTATAATCACCCCTGTATATCCTGCGGAACCCATTTGGCTCGCTGTCGGGCTCCATCACCGTGTACGCAAATCAGAGGCCTGTTATTTACGCGAATTACATGACCTGTGCGTAGACACTAATGCAACATACCTCCACAAACCTTCCAACAAACTTTCGGATCCCTGATACACAGAATGAGTGATGCATTTCGTTACAAAGACGGACAAACAAGCTATTAAGCAGATGATCACAATGTTTGGCTCATCACTGTGTAGGTGCGGAGTGCCTTTTGTACTTTGAATTCATGTAATGTAACATTGCACTTTTATAATAAGTTCCATAAGATATATGAAATTTTGTATTTTATTTAATAGGTGAAATTAATTGCAGTCTATCTCGCCACCTTCACTAGCTTCATATTCTCCCCTTACATCAGGTAATGTTCGAGTCATCTTGGAGCAACAAAAGTTTCTGTACTGTGATCGCAGCTTGCGAAGTGTGTACTTCATTTCCGTTCAGAGATGAATTGTGGTTCCCCACTAACGTGGATGAGCATCGTCAGCGAATGTGAGGAGGATCCAAGGGAGGGCGCTGTTCTTCCAGTGTTCTGGAGAGGCACAGCGTCACGTTGTGGGAGGCTCGGGTAGGTCCTCAGGTCACGGCTGGTTGTGAGTAAGCGAACTGCGATGACGCAGTGGTGCGCCGCAAACGTCCTGTGTCCTCGTATGTTACTTGTCGTGCGAAAGTATTGGTTACCATTTTTCAGTAGGACAATGCTTGTGCACACTCGGAACGCGTCTCTGTGAACTGTGCGCGTGATGCTGAATCACTGCTGTGGCCAGCAAGATTCCCGTAATTGCCCCCAATAAAACACGTGTAGGACCAGTTCTGAGATTAACAACATCCCAGTGCCAGGATCAAGGATATCAAGGACCAGCCATAACAGTTATGGGTCAGCTTGCCTCAGGACAAGACATAACGGTTTTATGTCGCCTTTCCCAGTCGAATAAGTTCATAGATACGGGTCAGAGGGGGTGCTAAGTCATACTGTTAAGTGGGCTCAAACTGCCAAAACAACGCATAACCTATCAACTCGTGAAGTTTCATTTGGTTTCCTCCTCCGCTTCAGGCAGTGTATGTAAATGGAGATGCTGACTACTACAGTCTACTTTATGTACTGTGAATGGATACCTAATTACACCTATTTCTGTTTTCTCCCTGTTTACGTGTAGAAAAAATTTTTTCCACTCCATATTTTCAGGTGCAAAAATTCAGTTTATGTTGCCTCTTTCTTCCTAAATGTGCCGTCTTTAATTAGCTGCGACATTTGATTCTTGAGTGTTACTGGACTGATAGTGTGGTAATTTTCACAGCTCTCCGCTCTTTCGTTTCTCATAACAGTTATAACTAAGTTCTTATTCCACTCTAGCGGAACTGCACCAGTATCTTAACTCCATGCACGTGTTCGAGTAGTTTGGCCAAGCAACTTTCTTCTTGTAACGAATCCGGGCAGCCGGCCGGAGTGGCCGTGCGGTTCTAGGCGCTACAGTCTGGAGCCGGGCGACCACGACGGTTGCAGGTTCGACTCCTGCCTCTGGCATGGATGTGTATGATGTCCTTAGGTTAGTTAGGTTTAATTAGTTCTAAGTTCTAGGCGACTGATGACCTGAGAAGTTAAGTCGCATAGTGCTCAGAGCCATTTTTGAATCCGGGCAACTGTGGACCACGTAAAACAGTTGCTCAAAGGAATTGTTATTGCGAATGACGTTCCTGTTCCCAGCTCGCCAGTACTTTATCATTTCCTCGCTGTACTTTTGTTTGTGAGCCTGGCTGAAGATGCTTCCATGTTTGTTCCCTTTTTCTCAGTATCACTCGAAATTCTTTGTTTTGGTTCAGAATTTTTCTCTGTTCTGAATGTCTTCTTCGGTTATGTTCATCTATTCTAAGTCTTTATGAGTATCTTTGATCAATTGATCTTTGGGCTCTTTGTTACAAGAATTTTGGTATATTCTTGTAATTTATTTCTGCTCCTCGATTCTTTTCATTTCTCCAAAGAAACTGACTCGCCTTCTCCGTACAGTCTATGTGTCTTTGGAAATTTTTTCACAGAGTTCTTGGTTCGTTTTGAATTTGTAGTTGCCATTTTTGTCTATGCCGGTCACTGAATTTCTCGAAAAAATGCTGTCTTTTTTCTCCATTTTTTGCGTAGAGCGCTCGTGGTTTTGTAACTGTTTCATATCGTCTAATTTTCACATTAAAGACGATTTACTTTTAATTGTAGGTGTTCTAGGAGAGCTGATGCGCCATTTTCGTTTTCTGAGATATGGTATTGTTTGCCTCTTTGAACGATATCTCTAAGGCATTTAAAATGTGTTTTCAACGATTTGAGGGCACCTAGGATATTTCTAATATATTGTATTTTCCATGTCGAAATTTATAAGCCTGTTTTCCCTCGGATTCTTTCGCGCACATTCATTTGGGTGTTACTGGCTTTTATGTATTTTGCTTTTATTTAAACAATACACCTTTACACTCTTAAGCTTAAACTATCAATAGAATCACATTAAAAGATACACAGCATCTCGTCAGATTTCCCTGTCAACCATGCCATGGACTCTGGCTGATAGATTGTACATGGAAATGTGACGAGATACAATGTTTAGCCGTTTTCTTAATGTGATTCTACTGAAAGATTCTTTAAGCCGAAAGCTATCTGTTATATTTCCCCACTTTCATACACTACTGGTCATTAAAATTGCGAACACCAATAAGAAATGCAAATGATCAACGGGTATTCACTAGTCAAATATATTATACTAGAACTAACATGTGATTACATTTTCACCCAATTTGGGTGCATAGATCCTGAGAAATCAGTACCCAGAACAACTACCTCTGGCCGTAATAACGGCCTTGATACGCCTGAGCATTGAGTCAAACAGAGCTTGGATGGCGTGTACAGGTGCAGCTGCCCATGCAGCTTCAACACGATACCACAGTTCATCAAGAGCAGTGACTGGCGTATTGTGACGAGCCAGTCGCTCGGCCACCATTGACCAGACGTTTTCAATTGGTGAGAGATCTGGAGAATGTGCTGTCCAGGGCAGCAGTCGAACATTTTCTGTATCCAGAAAGGCCCGTACAGTACCTGCAACATGCGGTCGTGCATTATCCTGTTGAAATGTCGGGTTTCGCAGGGATCGTATGAAGGGTAGAGCCACGGGTCGTAACACATCTGAAATGTAACGTCCACTGTTCAAAGTGCCGTCAATGCGAACAAGAGGTGAGTGAGACGTGTAACCAATGGCACCCCATACCATCACGCCGGGTGACACGCCAATATGGCGATGACGTGTACACGCTTCCAATGTGCGTTCACCACGATGTCGCCAAACACGAATGCGACCATCATGGTGCTGTAAACAGAACCTGGATTCATCCTAAAAAATGACGTTTTGCCATTCTGGCACCCAGGTTCATCGTTGAGTACACCATCGCAGGCGCTCCTGTCTGTGATGCAGCTTCAAGGGTAACCGTAGCCATGGTCTCCGAGCTGATAGTCCATGCTGCTGCAAACATCGTCGAACTGATCATGCCAATGGTTGTTGTCTTGCAAACATCCCCATCTGTTGACTCAGGGATCGAGATGTTGCTGCACGATCCGTTAAAGCCATGCGGATAAGATGCCTGTCATCTCGGCTGCTAGTGATACGATCCAGCACGGTGTTCCGTATTACCCTCTTGAACCCACCGAGTCCATATTCTGCTAAGAGTCATTGGATCTCGACCAACGCGAGCAGCAATGTCGCGATACGATAAACCGCAATCGCGGTAGGCTACAATCCGACCCCATCAAAGTACCCTATCTAAGTCGGAAACGTGATGGTACGCTTTTCTCCTTCCTTACATTAGGCATCACAACAACGTTTCACCAGGGGCAACGCCAGTCAACTGCTGCTTGTGTATGAGAAATTGGTTGGAAACTTTCCGCATGTCATCACGTTGTAGGTGTCGCCACCGGCGCCCAACCTTGTGTGAATGCTCTGAAAAGCTAATCATTTGCATATCTCAGCATCTTCTTCCTGTCGGTTAAATTTCACGTCTGTAGCACGTCATCTTCGTGGTGTAGCAATTTAATGGCCAGTAGTGTATATTCTGTTTATACTGAGGTGACGAGAGCCATAGGATGCCTCTTAACATCGGCCAGCACCTAATTTGCCCCGGAGTAGTGCAGCAACTCGATGCTGCGCTGACTTAACAAGTCGTTGGATATTCCCTGTAGAAATACTAAGCCACGCTGCCTATATAGCCGTCCATAATTGCGAAAGTGCTGCCGGTGTAGGATTTTGTACGAGAACTGACCTCTCGATTATGTCCCATAAATGTTCGATGGGATCCATGTCACGCGATCTGGATGGCCAAATAATTCGCTCCAACTTTCTACAATATTCTTCAAACTAATCGCGAACAATTGAGGCCTGGTGACATAACGCATAGCTATCCATAAAAATCCATAATTGTTTGGGAATGGCTGCAAATGATCTCCACGTTGTCGAAAATAATCATTTCCAGTTAATCTTCGGTTCAGATGGACCATAGGACCCTGTCCACTCCATGTAAACACCGCCCACACCTTGATGGAACTACCACCAGGTTTCACAGTGCCTTGTTGACAACTTGCGTTAAAATGGCTCTGAGCACTATGGGACTTAACATGTGAGGTCATCAGTCCCCTAGACGTAGAACTACTTAAACCTAACTAACCTAAGGACATCACACACATCCATCCCCGAGGCGGGATTCGAACCTGGGACCGTAGCAACAGCGCCGTTCCGGACTGTAGCACCAAGAACCGCTCGGCCACAGCGGCTGGCTCAACTTGGGTCCATGGCTTCGTGGGGTCTACGCTACACTCGTACCCTACCATCAGCTCTTAGCAACTGAAAAGACTCATCTGACCACGCCGCTGTTTTCCAGTCGTAGGATCCAAGCGATACGGTCAGGTGCCCTCGAGAGGCGCTGCAGGCGATGTCGTGCTGTTAGCAACGGTACTCGCGTCGGTTGTCTGCTGCCATAGCCCATTAACGGCATATTTCGCCGCACTGTTCTAACAAGGGAACCTCCCCATCGCACCCCCCTCAGATTTAGTTATAAGTTGGCACAGTGGATAGGCCTTGAAAATGGAAAAAAGAACACATTGACACCGGTGTGTCAGACCCACCATACTTTCTCCGGACACTGCGAGAGGTCTGTACAAGCAATGATCACACGCACGGCACAGCGGACACACCAGGAACCGCGGTGTTGGCCGTCGAATGGCGCTAGCTGCGCAGCATTTGTGCACCGCCGCCGTCAGTGTCAGCCAGTTTGCCGTGGCATACGGAGCTCCATCGCAGCCTTTAACACTGGTAGCATGCCGCGACAGCGTGGACGTGAACCGTATGTGCAGTTGACGGACTTTGAGCGAGGGCGTATAGTGGGCATGCGGGAGGCCGGGTGGACGTACCGCCGAATTGCTCAACACGTGGGGCGTGAGGTCTCCACAGTACATGGATGTTGTCGCCAGTGGTCGGCGGAAGGTGCACGTGCCCGTCGACCTGGGACCGGACCGCAGCGACGCACGGATGCACGCCAAGACCGTAGGATCCTACGCAGTGCCGTAGGGGACCGCACCGCCACTTCCCAGCAAATTAGGGACACTGTTGCTCCTGGGGTATCGGCGAGGACCATTCGCAACCGTCTCCATGAAGCTGGGCTACGGTCCCGCACACCGTTACGCCGTCTTCCGCTCACGCCCCAACATCGTGCAGCCCGCCTCCAGTGGTGTCGCGACAGGCGTGAATGGAGGGACAAATGGAGACGTGTCGTCTTCAGCGATGAGAGTCGCTTCTGCCTTGGTGCCAATGATGGTCGTATGCGTGTTTGGCGCCGTGCAGGTGAGCGCCACAATCAGGACTGCATACGACCGAGGCACACAGGGCCAACACCCGGCATCATGGTGTGGGGAGCGATCTCCTACACTGGCCGTACACCACTGGTGATCGTCGAGGGGACACTGAATAGTGCACGGTACATCCAAACCGTCATCGAACCCATCGTTCTACCATTCCTAGACCGGCAAGGGAACTTGCTGTTCCAACAGGACAATGCACGTCCGCATGTATCCCGTGCCACCCAACGTGCTCTAGAAGGTGTAAGTCAACTACCCTGGCCAGCAAGATCTCCGGATCTGTCCCCGGCTGAGCATGTTTGGGACTGGATGAAGCGTCGTCTCACGCGGTCTGCACGTCCAGCACGAAAGCTGGTCCAACTGAGGCGCCAGGTGGAAATGGCATGGCAAGCCGTTCCACAGGACTACATCCAGCATCTCTACGATCGTCTCCATGGGAGAATAGCAGCCTGCATTGCTGCGAAAGGTGGATATACACTGTACTAGTGCCGACATTGTGCATGCTCTGTTGCCTGTGTCTATGTGCCTGTGGTTCTGTCAGTGTGATCATGTGATGTATCTGACCCCAGGAATGTGTCAATAAAGTTTCCCCTTCCTGGGACAATGAATTCACGGTGTTCTTATTTCAATTTCCAGGAGTGTAGATTAAGGAAAGGCAAACTTCCATTTCTAGCATTTGTAGACTTAGAGAAAGCTTTTGACATTGTTGACTGGAATAGTCTCTTTCAAATTCTAAAGGTGGCAGGGGTAAAATATAGGGAGCGAAAGGCTATTTACAATTTGTACAGAAACCATATGGCAGTTATAAGAGTCGAGGGGCATGAAAGGGAAGCAGCGGTTGGGAAGGGAGTCAGACAGCATTGTAGCCTGTCCCCAATGTTATTCAATCTGCATATTGAGCAAGCAGTAAAGGAAACAAAAGAAAAATTCGGAGTAGGTATTAAAGTCCATGGAGAAGAAATAAAGACGTTGAGGTTCGCCGATGACATTGTAATTCTGTCAGAGACAGCAAAGGACCTGGAAGAGCAGTTGAGTAGAATGGACAGTGTCTTGAATGGAGGATATAAGATGAACGTCAACAAAAGCAAAACGAAAATAATGGAATGTAGTCGAATTAAGTCAGGTGATGCTGAGGGAATTAGATTAGGAAATGAGACACTTAAAGTAGTATATGAGATTTGCTATTTGGTGAGCAAAATAACTCACGATGGTCGAAGTAGAGAGAATAAAAAATGTAGACTGGTAATGGCAAGGAAAGCGTTTCTGCAGAAAGAAATTTGTTAAGATCGAGTATAGATTTAAGTGTCAGGAAGTCGTGTCTGAAAGTATTTGTATGGACTGTAGCCATGTATGGAAGTGAAACATGGACGATAAATAGTTTGGACAAGAAGAGAGTAGAAGCTTTCGAAATGTGGTGCTACAGAAGAATGCTTAAGATTAGGTGGGTAGATCACATAACTAATGAGGAGGTATTGAATAGAATTGGGGAGAAGAGGAGTTTGTGGCACAACTTGACAAAAAGAAGGGACCGGTTGGTAGGACATGTTCTGAGGCATCAAGGTATCACAAATTTAGCGTTGGAGGGCAGCGTGGAGGGTAAAAATCGTAGAGGGAGATCAAGAGATGAATACACTAAGCAGATTCAGAAGGATGTAGGTTGCAGTAAGTACTGGGAGGTGAAGAAGCTTGCACAGGATAGAGTAGCATGGAGAGCTGCATCAAACCAGTCTCAGGACTGAAGACAACAACAACAACAAAAAATATTGGGTTGCACTTAAGTATGTGTCTGTGACGAATCGTACCCGAGAATAGCAGCTTCTGTAATATTATTTCCTGTGAGGTTCACTCACTTTGAAAAACAAGAGCAACTTTTATTTGGAGTTTAGTGACAACTTCAGATATCAGCACAAGCACACACACAGCATAATTTACAGGTACCATACAAGTTGTATAGGTTTTAGAAAATAATAAAACGACGAAGATGATAAATTACATTAACTACTGACATGATCGCAGACTCCTAAAAAGATTTTTTTCATTTATTGATAAATATAACTGTATAATTACTCGTGGAATTTGACATGGTTATTCTGTTGAAGATATTTGCGTTCATCCTGTGCACCTACTGAAAAATTCCGTGGAATCCAGCACGCTTTGCTGCACGATACTCGCTACTGGCAGTTTTCACGAGGTGCCATTTAGTGTGACCGGAGAGGCTCGGGCACCGGAAAGCATTATCCTTAGCGAACGGCGTGCCGTCGCGAGATGCGGGCGCCGGTGTGCCCGAGAACGGCGGCAACCCGCGACACAGTCGATTTGTTCGGCGACGGAGACGGCGACGGCGAAAGTGTGCGGCGAACCGTGACCCAACATCCAGCCAGCGGAAGCGGTCGGCGGCCGTGACCGGACTGCCGGAGGTTCCCAGTCGGCCTGAACTTGTGTAATATCGCGAGCCGCGCACGGCCCAAAGGGTAGCGGCCTGTCACAGCCAGCGCTGCGGGACTTCAAGTCGGCCTGTTGGTGCTCGCGAGAGCCACTGTTTTCGCATGATGATTAACTGCTTGCACACGAACGGCGTCCTGTGACTTTGTATTACAATAAACTGAAGGCTAATTCCTCTCGATTGTAAAGTGGAGTGATGTTTCTCTTTAGATTTCTGTCTCAGGAGTTGATGTGAGAACACCTCTACTGACATCTTCACGACTTCTTCGGTGTGGGAGTGAGGGAGTGGAGCAGAAACAACAACTGAGCATTACACTTCATTGTCAGAGCGATCTCACTTACCTGATCATAACGCAGTTTGATTTCGAGATGTACACTGAAGAGCCAAAGGAACTGGTACATTTCCTAACATCGTGTAGCGCCCCCGCGAGCACGCAGAAATTCCGCGGCATCACGTGGCATGGACTCGAATATGAATTAGTGCTGGAGGGAAATGACACCATGAATCCTGCAGGGCTGTCCATAAATCAGTAAGAGTACGAGGGGTGGAGATCTCTTCTGAACAGCACGTTGCAAGACATCGCAGATATGCTCAATAATGTTCATATCTGGGGAGGTTGGTAGTCAGCAGAAGTGTTTAACTCAGATGAGTGTGATATACAGGACATAAAATCCCGTCTGAGGCCTGCGATCATTTTTATGTTAATACTTGGCAACCAATGCAGTACAATGGCAATAAAGTCATGAGATGTTCAATTGACTCTTTTATTAGAACATGTTACGTATTTCGGGATTACACCCGCTCTGTTTCAAGACTGCTTGTGTCGCAGTCATATGTTATTCGACACTTTCTCTGAGTTGTCAAGGCTGTACGCCTGGTTGGTTAGGAAGCAGTTGTAGTTAGTGATGTCTGAAGATGGGTGTAATCCCGAAACGCGTAAGATGTTCTAATAAAAAAGTCAGTTGAACATCTCATGACTTCATTGCGACTGTACAGGATGTGTTGCCAAATACTATCAGCCGCTCTGTGGCAATTATGGACTGTCGGGGGTCGCATTCTTCTGTTGGAATTGCCGAAGTCCGTCGGAATGCACGATGGACATGAGTGGATGCAGGTGATCAGATAGGATACTTACGTACGTGTCATCTGTCAGAGTCGTATCTAGACGTATCAGGTTTCCCATATCACTCCAACTGCACATGCCACACACCATTACAGAGCTTCCACCAGCTTGAGCAGTCCCCTGCTGACATGCAGCTTCCATGGATTGAACAGGTTGTCTCCATACCCATACACGTCCATCCAAACGGTACAATTTGAAACGATACTCGTCGGACCAGGCAACATGTTTCCAGTCATCAACAGTCCAGTGTCGGTGTTGACAGGACCAGGCGAGGCGTAAAGTTCTGTGTCGTGCAGTCATCAAGCGTACACGAGTGGACCTTCGGCTCCGGTAGTCCATATCGATGATGTTTCGTTGAATGGTTCGCACGCTGACACTTGTTGACGGCCCAGCGTTGAAATTTGCAGCAGTTTGCGGAAGGGTTGCACTTCATTCACGTTGAACGATTCTCTTCAGTCGTATTTGCTCCCGTTCTTGTAAGATCTTTTTCCGGCCGCAGAGATGTAACTGAACTATCAACTGCGCCAGACACTTGTCTTACATAGGCATTGCCGACCGCAGCGCCGTATTCTGCCTGTTTACATACCTCTGTATTTGAATACACATGCGTATACCAGTTTCTTTGGCTCTTCAATGTATTTCATCACATTTGGCAATAACAAAACACATCTTTCATCTTACAACTGGTTGTAGAGAATAAATGGCTATAATCTTTCAGGCAGATGAATAAATGGTAAAACCCAACCATTCGTAAACTATTAAGCCAAATCTTCCACCAAAAGTAATAACGGAACTGAATGCTGATGATCAATTTCGAAACAAAGAATTTTCCAGTAGCAGCAACTTCCTAATCACTGGTAGTTTCTGCTTAAGCATCACGAAGGCATTTACAAGTAGTTAACAATTTCTTGAAAAATAAATCTTCGATAAAACTCTACAAAAATACACATGTTAGATAGAGATCAATTAGCTTGGAATTCATTGAACTCTTGAGATAACCTTCGCGCAACTGGTGCTCTAAACTTTACACAATTAAACGGTGGCAACCATACATCCATCAAACCAACTGTTACACAATCTCTGCGTTCCAGCGCAGTAAATATTAAAAAACAATCAGTGGCGAAAGCTTCATAAATTAACCTATCAATACAACATCACAGTCTTTTGCACTATTTAGAAGACATATTGTAAGAGGTATGCGATGTATGAGCTGCCTGCAATAGGCAAGGCATAGGAGAGTGTCTGACCAGAGAGCAGTATGTAGTTAGTTGTTGCTTGTCGCTAGTCGGCAGTAGTCTGCAGTAGTCTGCGTGAATCGGCAGTAGTCGGTAGGAGTCTGCGCGTGTCTGCGCATGTCGGCAGTCTGCTCTGGTCGGGACTCTGGAGGATGCGTATTATTGTAGAAGGTAAAGAAGCAGTCTTGCGCATATCTAGTAATGTATGTTAACTGTCATCCAATTTCTTTCAAAAAATGCCCCAATAATAATTTTTGTAATATAAAGTAATTTTTTTTAAAGGCATTCATTTCAATTTAAAGAGTTTATCCAATGAATAATTATTCCTTTCACGAATCACAAAGCATACGCCAGCATTGCAAGGAGCTGTGCCGAAAAAGGTTTAAGGTAAGAGCAGTTTTTATTGAGGTAAGAATTTTTGCTTTTTTTTTTTTTAGAGTACAGGGCCGTGGCGCAGCGCTGCTGTCGTCATAAAATTTACCAGGTTATTGAATTTTTTTATTTTTTAGTTTAGGAATTTTTCTGTTTCGAGCTTAACATTAAATGAGAAAAGAATTTTGTGGGTACATCAAATGTGAATGCATTTCTGCACAGAGATTATGAATGGGAACTAATTTTGTTCAGAGGTTTCGATATTTAAAATTCATTTAATTATTATATTTCTGTGGGGAGGTTACACTTGGTTCATTTTAATTAATAATTTTGTGGAGAGGCTACACTTGGCGACATCCGGCCAGGATCGTATTTCTGAAAAGTAGTCATATATCTGCTCTTATTTACTTAAATGTAGTTTGCATCTGGCGCAACGCATTTACTAATTTGTCACTCTTTCTTTCACAGATCATCGGCAATTTGTTGCTCTTTGTTGTAATTGTGTTTGTTGCATTTTTGCATTGTCCTTGTTTCATTTGTGCTTAATTTTGATTTGTGAAAAATGCCGCGAAAAACTGTTAACAGTACTTCGCGATGTGTAATGAGTGAAATAGCCGACTCTAATAATTTGACCGATAATACTTGTGACACTCTGTGTAATAATAATGATAGTCCTCCACTTACAGACAATCAGTGCGTACCGACCACTAATATTGATTTATATGCTAATGAGGAACAAACAAATTCAATTGTGTCCTCTGTTAATTTAACGACAATTGATGACGCGGCACGTTCCGATACAATGAACGCTGCCCAGTTTGACACACCAGGTTTGCAAAATTTACGTAACGAACAGATAAATATTTTTAACGAAAATGAACAGTGTAGTCAGAATACGTCAGATTTATTTGATTCCGAGGTAGTGACTAACAGTGCACATCCAAGTGGCGAAGCTTTTCAAGAATCAGAGAATGACCAACTGGTTACACAAAACGTGACAAAAGCAGATACACCAACACACAGCACAGAGAATAGAGTTGCTAATTTTAGCTGGGATCAAGTTATGGCATTATTGCTACAAATTAATGAATCATACAACCAACATAATGAAGATTTCAAACAATTCAGTGAAGAACTAAACAACAATTTCAAACAACTTAATGAAAAATATGACAGGTCGATCAAACAACTTAATGAAAGTTTCAAACTGTCGAATGAAAAACACGACAACCTTAACGAACAGAACAAACAACTTAGTGAACAGATTACAGCTGTTACCGTGCAACGTCATGATACTAAAGAACAATTATGTGACGAAATTGAGGCTTGTGCTAGTAACAGTAGTGAAGAAATTAGATCTGTCGCACAAGAACTAAGTAATACACATGCAGCCACAACAGAATCACTTATACATGAAATTAATGCAGTCACTGAACAATGTTCAGAAAACGTAACACAGATACGCGACGAGTTTAATTTAAAGTCACCAGAACTTTCACACACTCTAGATACGGAAGTCGATAAGAAATTTGAACAACAGAACAACCAAATTGACGAACGTATTAAAGTGACAGAAATGAAAAATGTTTCAGTCACTAACACGTCACAGCATACGGCACATTCCGAACATTTGTCACACTCACACAGCCAGTGTAACTTAGGTAATTTACATGACCACGCGACTTAGAATCCGAAGAGACACAGACAAACAGATTGTCATTCAATCCAGAACCTATTCACACATTCAGAGACGATAACGTTAATTTCAAGCAATTTTTATCCGTAAGAAAATCTAAGATATTTAAAAATGACAGAGCACAGGTACAAACTTTGAACTGGATACGTCGATTTATTTTCGTACTTTCACCGCCATTGCCTGTAATGCAGAAACTAGAATTGGCATGGATACAGCAATTTGCTTTTGAATTTTCACCGGCATTGCC
Source organism: Schistocerca nitens (assembly GCF_023898315.1). Lineage (NCBI taxonomy): Eukaryota > Metazoa > Arthropoda > Insecta > Orthoptera > Acrididae > Schistocerca > Schistocerca nitens. Next base: position 119,566,321 of record NC_064614.1, on the reverse strand, counting down.
TGTAGCGCAGAAACTAAAATTTATTTGCAGCGCGTAATTGACCTCAGGGGATTCATTACGCTTTAATGAATATGTGCCGTAGCGTGCACTGGGCCCCGAGCCGTAGTAGTGCTGTTTCATCTCTAGTTTTCTGCACTGCTGCCTTCTTTACTACTATCCTTTATATCTATCAGAATAGCTCTTTAACTATCGATCCATCTAGGATTAAGAAACGTGTAAAGGAAACCTGATATGACAAGTTTTATCTGAAAGTGACATTTATCATTATACGCTCCCGAAATGACAAGAACTACCAGCATAATTTTAATACTAGACAAAAAAATTTTAATAATCAGTATCGTCAAAATTATCAGCAATAGGAACTACATTTTGGTAACAATAGAGGTTTTTCCCAACAACAGCAACAAAACCAAACAGTTAGCATACCTAACCAACAATGTAATGTCCAAGGTCAACCAAGCTTTAATGTTTCGCCGCCTGCACGTATAGCATCAGCTCCAACAAATGGTAACGCACAGCAACAAGGAAATCAGTACGTAAAGAAAAAACACCATTTCAATTCCTATCGCAATGCACCGTATAGAAATGACTATCATGACAGACGTAAAAGTAATGAGCACAATTTTCAGCGTACGTTTAATAACAGTCGGTCTTATCAGCAGCAGAATCATCCGCAACAACATATTATCATGAATGAACCAGACAGTAGATATCATCCCGCATGTAATACGTCAGGAAGAAATAACAGAACAGTACAAATAGTTGAAATGCCACAGCATCCTCCCGAAAATAATAGCACGTCACATAGAATTTGACTAAATACAGTACAGGTTGCATCTTCCAGCAACGTAAGCAATACTTCAGATACACAGAATCTTGTTCACGAAAATGTTATTTGAAACAAGCTTTGTTGAATGCACCACTTTTATCACATTCAGATCTACTAGAAATTTTTCCATTGCCACCGACAGTTCTGACACCGCTTTAGGAGTACACATTTTTCAGGAAATTGAAGAAGATGGTTGTACAGTAATTAAAAACATAGCGTTTGCGAGTCGCATTCTGTCACCTGCTGAACGCAATTATTGTGTTACAGAACTTGAAACATTATGTGTTGTATGGGCATTTACGAGATTTCGGCATTTTCTTTATGGAAGACATACCACCGTTTACACAGATCATAGAGCTATACAGTTTTTACTTTCCGCTAAATTTACACACGACAGATTAAGTAGATGGAAACTTTATTTGCACGAATTTAATTTTACAATTGTTCACATTCCCGGTACAGAAAATATTGTTGCAGACGCACTATCCCGTTCTCTCAGCAACAATCAGCAAGGCATCGCAACCAACTTCTGCAAAGCAAATTTCAGCGTCATGTACATTCAACAAGTTGCATTTGAGAATTTCATTTCGTCGTTATTACAAGACATAGCACAAGAGCAGAGTAAAGACAACGTATGGAAAGAAATTAAACACCTTTGGCAAGATAGGAATAATGTTACCATTAGAAACCATTACACTGTACGCAATAACATTCTGTTTCGCCGCTCTCACCCTGACAGCAACAATTGGTTATTATGCATTCCTGACGAGCTTGTTAACAAGTTAATCTGGTATACTCATTTAAGTTACGCACATTACGGAGCCAGAAAATGTTTTCTTATACTGAGACAGAACTGTTATTTTACCAACATGGAGAAACGTATTCGACGAGTTTTAGCGTCATGTAAAATCTGCCAGAAAGCTAAGTCAGATACGACTTCACATATTCATCCATTATATCCCATTGTACCTGTTAAATTGAGACACATGGCCGCTGTAGACATTTTTGGTCCGATTCCCAGAACTAATAGAAGTTTTTGCTACATCTTCGTCGCTGTTGAGCTCACTTCAAAATTTGTTACCTTCACTCCGTTACGCAAAGCTACTGCTAAAACTGTTTCGAAAGCATTTGTAAAACATTTTCTATTTCATGTAGGGCATGTGTTGAAAGTAATTTCCGACAATGGACCACAGTTTCGATCTGCTATAGGGACACGCATCTTACGAGCTAGAAACATTTCTCCGATCTATATATCCAGGTACCATGCTTCTTCGAACCCTTGTGAACGATTAATGAAAGAAATTGGTAAACTATGTAGAATATACTGCCATAAAAAACATATTGATTGGGACACACACATACTCTCATTCCAGGATGTAATTAATTCCATACCAAATGAATCTACTATGCTATCTCCGACTGTTATACTGAAAAATGTTGAACCACCTAACAAAATTAAAGAATTAGTAACCTTTCCTACATCTCGTCGACTACGACACCATGAAATAATTGACATTGCGCTGAACAACATCAAACGTGCCGCAGAGCGCCGGAGAAGACAGCAAAAACATATTTGTACACGCCGTGACTTTCACATTGGACAGAAGATATTACTACGCACACATTATTTATCTAATAGAGGAGAAAGTAGATGTAGTAAATTTGAGCTTTTATACGCAGGTCCATATCGAATTCGCAGCATTCCTCACCCAATGTAGTACACGTCGAAACTCTGAGAACCAGAAAAAAACACTGTAATGCCATTTCCTGATTTTTTTATGACCACTTATGCAATTATATTCACATGGACACTTACTGATGATTGTCATATTTTTTCTTGGCAAGTGCCCGGCAAGGTAAGGTTAACAGGTCGCATTTCTTGTCGTTACACATCAGACCGTGCACATTTTCCATTCTTCATGTATGTCTGATTGTTTTCCTATTTTGTTTGTATGCACTATGAAATATTTAAGATGTAACAAACACCAGTTGACTTTGACATTATGCCTTATGATAGCTCAACATTGTGACTATTTTATTTTATTTTTATTTTATTTTTTTTTTTTTTTTTTGCTGCTACATTGTGATACTCTGTATACATTTTGCACCTGTACACTGTCTATGTTTTTGACATATTACGTTTTCTGTCATGCTATGCTGTATGCTTAATTATATCACTAGAAACCAGCTTTTATTTAATGAGTATATGATTTAAATGGAAGACATTAATCATTGTTTATCATTTTCAGAAAGAAATAACCTGTAAAAGAAATAAATTAAACAGAGATGGGAATTTCACCTTCGCAATGAACGAAGGAAGATACAATACCTCGTCACGAAGAGTAAATGGATCAGAATTAACAAGCATTAACAAGAATATACTATACACATCATATGATAGCAGTCTTAACTAATTTTTTCTTTCAGAATACGAGGCGATTGATGCAGACTGTCAGACAGAACTACACATCTTAGTTTTAGTAATGAAATATGCTAGAAAAAAGAACTTTATACTCTGAATAGTTGTGTAATGAATAATGAAGTGACTTTTTTGCAGATGATAATGAATGGTGATGAATAATGATGAAGAATATAGTGATATGGATAATGAAGTTTTTCTTTGCAGGTGATGATAGTAATGATAATGAAGTTTTTCTTTGCAAATGAGGATAATGTTGAAGTTTATGTATTTATGCTATGTAGTTATTTAATTATTTATTGCAGTTCGTCTTGACAGTATGTCTTATGTCGCATGGTATGATGACTGAAGGTTTTGGAAAGGACAGCTAGAGAACATATATATTTAATACACATTTCATTACCTGTTAATTCGAAGTTCACTACTTTTCAGCATAATATGCATTTCTTCTTTCAGCTTAATAATCCATTTTGTATTTTTTGCAGGAGAAATTATTCATGCAATTAATGTGCTATAGGCAGTTGGTCATTAAACCTGTGTCATTCATGAATGTGATCACATATACTCTATTTGTTTCATAACCTTGCTACAGCTGACTCATGACGAATGACGTTACACATCTTCATTTGCAGCAATAAGTCAAATACAAATATTGTTATGCCCCAGCAATTAATTATCGATCCCAACGCAATGCATTGCTAGCACAAAAAAATGTATTACCAGCCCCAAATAATACTACCAATTTAAAAGAGTTATGAGTAATACTGAATGATGTTTTCTAATCACAGACTTTGAGTAATAGTTACAGAGTGTTACATTTTTAAATATGTCATATGTCACTTGAATGATGAGTTCTGAGTAATAGTGAACGATATTTTGTAATAATGCATGCATGCTCTACACTCATTAACTCCTGTTTTGACTGATGACTTCTGTTGTTTTGTAACTGGCAAATGAGTGCCAATAACTATTTGTAAATATGTCACATGTCACTTGAATGATGAAAATTGTTTTGTAATATTCAATACTTGCTGGCCAACAAATGCCACTGTTTCCCATATACACTCCTGGAAATGGAAAAAAGAACACATTGTCACCGGTGTGTCAGACCCACCATACTTGCTCCGGACACTGCGAGAGGGCAGTACAAGCAATGATCACACGCACGGCACAGCGGACACACCAGGAACCGCGGTGTTGGCCGTCGAATGGCGCTAGCTGCGCAGCATTTGTGCACCGCCGCCGTCAGTGTCAGCCAGTTTGCCGTGGCATACGGAGCTCCATCGCAGTCTTTAACACTGATAGCATGCCGCGACAGCGTGGACGTGAACCGTATGTGCAGTTGACGGACTTTGAGCGAGGGCGTATAGTGGGCATGCGGGAGGCCGGGTGGACGTACCGCCGAATTGCTCAACACGTGGGGCGTGAGGTCTCCACAGTACATGGATGTTGTCGCCAGTGGTCGGCGGAAGGTGCACGTGCCCGTCGACCTGGGACCGGACCGCAGCGACGCACGGATGCACGCCAAGACCGTAGGATCCTACGCAGTGCCGTAGGGGACCGCACCGCCACTTCCCAGCAAATTAGGGACACTGTTGCTCCTGGAGTATCGGCGAGGACCATTCGCAACCGTCTCCATGAAGCTGGGCTACGGTCCCGCACACCGTTACGCCGTCTTCCGCTCACGCCCCAACATCGTGCAGCCCGCCTCCAGTGGTGTCGCGACAGGCGTGAATGGAGGGACGAATGGAGACGTGTCGTCTTCAGCGATGAGAGTCGCTTCTGCCTTGGTGCCAATGATGGTCGTATGCGTGTTTGGCGCCGTGCAGGTGAGCGCCACAATCAGGACTGCATACGACCGAGGCACACAGGGCCAACACCCGGCATCATGGTGTGGGGAGCGATCTCCTACACTGGCCGTACACCACTGGTGATCGTCGAGGGGACACTGAATAGTGCACGGTACATCCAAACCGTCATTGAACCCATCGTTCTACCAATCCTAGACCGGCAAGGGAACTTGCTGTTCCAACAGGACAATGCACGTCCGCATGTATCCCGTGCCACCCAACGTGCTCTAGAAGGTGTAAGTCAACTACCCTGACCAGCAAGATCTCCGGATCTGTCCCCCATTGAGCATGTTTGGGACTGGATGAAGCGTCGTCTCACGCGGTCTGCACGTCCAGCACGAACGCTAGTCCAACTGAGGCGCCAGGTGGAAATGGCATGGCAAGCCGTTCCACAGGACTACATCCAGCATCTCTACGATCGTCTCCATGGGAGGATAGCAGCCTGCATTGCTGCGAAAGGTGGATATACACTGTACTAGTGCCGACATTGTGCATGCTCTGTTGCCTGTGTCTATGTGCCTGTGGTTCTGTCAGTGTGATCATGTGATGTATCTGACCCCAGGAATGTGTCAATAAAGTTTCCCCTTCCTGGGACAATGAATTCACGGTGTTCTTATTTCAATTTCCAGGAGTGTATTTTAAATTTGTATTATGTCACTTACATGCTATATATATGAATACCAGTAGCTTGATGCTACACTCATTAGCTCCTGTTTTGAAGGATGACTTCTGATGATTTGTAACTGGCCATTGAGTGCCAATAATTATTTTTAAATATGTCGTATGTCACTTGAATGATGAAAAATGTTTTGTAATATTCAATACTTGCTAGCCAATGAATGCAACTGTTTCTTATATTTTAAATTTATATTATGTCTCTTTCATGCTATATATACGAATACCAGTAGCTTGATTCTACACTCATTAGCTCCTCTTTTGACTGATAACCTCTGATGATTTGTAACTGGTCAATGAGTGCCAATGTTCTCCGTAAATAGTTGACTTATGAACATTATTCTGTAATACTTCATACATGGTACAGAAATGTTCAGTAACTGGGCGATGAGTGCCACGAATTACTCAGACCAGTTGTTAGACTAGTGTAATTCTCAATGAAGACTAGCATGTGACTTAATGTCCTTCACCTTCTGACCTAATTACCAGAAATTACTGCAATATCCGTTTGTCCTGTTTATCCTCATGCTCATGGAGCACTATATTTGGTTTTTGCACTAATTCTACGTTGGTGTACCTTACAAGAACGTGGTGTTGACACGACATGCTGTCCACAACCTTGAGCGATGGAGATGTTGTTATGGTCCCACTGTTTGGTGTACCTAATGTACTACCAAAATGATAACATGGAATATTACTACGACATTTCAGTGTCTTGGCTACACTGATTAATACTTCAGGGAAAAGAACTTCAGATTGTCTCACTTGGTGTTGTGCTTCTGTAGAAAGATATGGACTTTCAGTGCAGCTGCGTGCAACCTAATGTGCTACAACCATGATGCAATCCTTCCCTTTCCTATCCTAGTTCTTGTAAAATAGTAAAAAAACTACAGTGCGTGTGCACTTTATGTCATTTGTTAATGTGAATTGTACTCATTGCCTATACATTTTGTGATTTCCTGATATGTTCTGTACTACAGTGCGTGTGCACTTTTGTCATTTGTTAATGTTTTGTATTGAAACTTCCTGGCAGATTAAAACTGTGTGCCCGACCGAGACTCGAACTCGGGACCTTTGCCTATCGCGGGCAAGTGCTCTACCATCTGAGCTACCGAAGCAAGACTCACGCCCAGTACTCACAGCTTTACTTCTGCCAGTATCTCGTCTCCTACCTTCCAAACTTTACAGAAGCTCTCCTGCGAACCTTGCAGAACTAGCACTCCTGAAAGAAAGGATACTGCGGAGACATGGCTTAGCCACAGCCTGGGGGATGTTTCCAGAATGAGATTTTCACTCTGCATCGGAGTGTGCGATGATATGAAACTTCCTGGCAGATTATAACTGTGTGCCCGACCGAGACTCGAACTCGGGACCTTTGCCGAGGAGAGCTTCTGTAAAGTTTGGAAGGTAGGAGACGAGATACTGGCAGAAGTAAAGCTGTGAGTATCGGGCGTGAGTCGTGCTTCGGTAGCTCAGCTGGTAGAGCACTTGCCCGCGAAAGGCAAAGGTCCCGAGTTCGAGTCTCGGTCGGGCACACAGTTTTAATCTGTCAGGAAGTTTCATATCAGCGCACACTCCGCTGCAGAGTGAAAATCTCTTTCTATGATTTGTATTGATTGCGTATACATTTTGTGATTTCCTGATATGTTCTGTACTACAGTGCGTGTGCACTTTTGTCATTTGTTAATATGTTTTGTACTCATTGCGTATACATTTTGTCATTGCTTGATATGTTCTGTACTCAGTGCATGTGCACTATATTTTATTTCATGTTCTGCACTTATGTATATGTATATATTCTGCGATTGTAAACTTAGTTAATTAAGAAAAATTTGTTGCTAATGGCAAGTCCAATTGACTCACCATCGCTGCCAAATTTTTGCCCCCCCAGTGGAGAGTTATGTAAGAGGTATGCGATGTATGAGCTGCCTGCAATAGGCAAGGCATAGGAGAGTCTCTGACCAGAGAGCAGTATGTAGTTAGTTGTTGCTTGTCGCTAGTCGGCAGTAGTCTGCAGTAGTCTGCGTGAGTCGGCAGTAGTCGGTATTAGTCGGAGCGTGTCTGCGCGTGTCGGCAGTCTGCTCTGGTCGGGACTCTGGAGGATGAGTATTATTGTAGAAGGTAAAGAAGCAGCCTTCCGCATATCTAGTAATGTATGTTAACTGTCATCCAATTTATTTCAAAAAATACCCCAATAATAATTTTTATAATATAAAGTAATTTTTTTTTTTTTACAAAAGGCGTTCATTTCAATTTAAAGATTTTATCCATTGAATAATTATTCCTTTCACGAATCACAAAGCATACGCCAGCATTGCAAGGAGCTGTGCCGACAATTTTTTAGGTAAGAGCAGATAAATTCGCAGTTTTTATTGAGGTAAGAATTTTTGCTTTTTTATTCAGAGTACAGGGCCGTGGCGCAGCGCTGCTGTCGTCATAAAATTTACCAGGTTACTGATTTTTTTTTATTTTTTGGTTTAGGAATTTTTCTGTTTCGAGCTTAACATTAAATGAGAAAAGAATTTTGTGGGTACATCAAATGTGAATGCATTTCTGCACAGAGATTATGAATGGGAACTAATTTTGTTCAGAGGTTTCGATATTTAAAATTCATTTAATTATTATATTTCTGTGGGGAGGTTACACTTGGTTCATTTTAATTAATACTTTTGTGGAGAGGTTACAATATGACTGCAGACACATGTAAGCAAAAGACGAGCCAATTTAAGATTAATTTTAAACCAGAGACAACCGAGACATAAACACGGAATTCAAAGCAGCCCCTCACTTCTAACAGAGACCAATGCACTGACACACATAAGTTAACAAGGAGACAAAGTGACGCGAGGAAACAATATTAACTGAACAAGTGACACAAACATGGCGGCCGCGCGGGATTAGCCGAGCGGTCTAGGCGCTGCAGTCACAGACTGTGCGGCTGGTCCCGGCGGAGGTTCGACTCCTCCCTCGGGCATGGGTGTGTGTGTGTGTGTGTGTGTCCTTAGGATAATTTAGGTTAAGTAGTGTGTAAGCCTCGGGACTGTAGTTCCCTCTCTAGATTGTCGCACAGATGACAAACTGGTAGATATCGAAATAGGCGACGGAGGAATAGAGAAACAATTAAAATCGCTCAAAAGAGGAAAGGCCGCTGGACATGATGAGATACCAGTTCGGTTTTACACAGAGTACGCGAAGGAACTAGCCACCCTTCTTGCAGCGGTGCACCGTAGGTCTCTAGAAGAACGTAGCGTTCCAAAGGATTGGAAAAGGGCACAGGTCATCCCCGTTTCCAAGAAGGGACGTCGAACAGATGTGCAGAACTATAGACCTATATCTCTAACGTCGATCAGTTGTAGAATTCTGGAACACGTATTATGTTCGAGTATAATGACTTTTCTGGAGACTAGAAATCTACTCTGTAGGAATCAGCATGGGTTTCGAAAAAGACGATCGTGTGAAATCCAGCTCGCGCTATTCGTCCACGAGACTCAGAGGGCCATAGACACGGGTTCCCATGTAGATGCCGTGTTTCATGACTTCCGCAAGGCGTTCGATACAGTTCCCCACAGTCGTTTAATGAACAAAGTAAGAGCATATGGACTATCAAACCAATTGTGTGATTGGATTGAAGAGTTCCTAGATGACAGAACGCAGCATGTCATTCTCAGTGGAGAGAAGTCTTCCGAAGTGAGAGTGATTTCAGGTGCGCCGCAGGGGAGTGTCGTAGGACCGTTGCTATTCACAATATATACAAATTACGTTGTGGGTAACATCGGAAGTTCACTGAGGCTTTTTGCGGATGATGCTGTAGTATATCAAGAGGTTGTAACAATGGAAAATTGTACTGAAATGCAGGAGGATCTTCAACGAATTGACTCATGGTGCAGGGATTGCCAATTGAATCTCAATGAAGACAAGTGTAATGTGCTGCGAACACATAGAAAGAAAGTTCCTTTATCATTTAGCTACAATATAGCAGGTCAGCAACTGGAAGCAGGTAATTCCATAAATTACCGGGGAGTAGTCATTAGGAGTGTTTTAAAATGGACTGATCATATAAAGTTGATCGTCGGTAAAGCAGACGCCAGACTGAGATTCATTGGAAGAATCCTAAGGAAATGCAGTCCGAAAAGAAAGGAAGTAGTTACAGTACACTTGTTCGCCCACTGCTTGAATATTGCTCACCAGTGTGGGATCCGTACCAGATAGGGTTGATAGAAGAGATAGAGAAGATCCAACGGAGAGCAGCGCGCTTCGTTACAGGATCGTTTAGTAATCGCGAAAGCGTTACGGAGATGATAGATAAACTCCAGTGGAAGACTCTGCAGGAGAGACGCTCAGTAGCTCGATACGGGCTTTTGTTGAAGTTTCGAGAACATACTTTCACCGAGGAGTCAAGCAGTATATTTCTCCCTCCTACGTATACCTCGCGAAGAGACCATGAGGATAAAATCAGAGATTAGAGCCCACACAGAGGCATTCCGACAATCTTTCTTTCCACGAACAATACGAGACTGGAATAGAAGGTAGAAGCGATAGAGGTACTCTAGGTACCCTCCGCCACACACCGTCAGGTGGCTTGCGGAGTATGGATGTAGATGTAGATGACCTTAGCAGTTAAGTCCCATAAGATTTTACACACATTTGAACATTTTTGAATAAACATGGCGGGAGAGACACAACTAAGAGGACAAATCTGTAAAGACCCACAGTGACTACCCGAAACAACGTATCCCATACGTGATCAGCCACAATGTCTGACAAGCGACGCCACCCAAATACTGATCAGTTATAATGTCTGCTAAACAACGCCACTCAAACACTTAGGAACCGCGCTTTAAGTACCTGTCGTACTGCTGTACTATCCCACAGCAGTAAAAGAGTAAAACAGACTAAGTAGCTTCTACATGAACTGCACTGTGAACGGACAATAACTTCAAGTCTGGCGATCGCTGGCGTGGCGGGTGTTTATCGTCTTGCGAGCACGGCTGAGAATCTCGCCAGCATAGTCCCGTCACTTCCGCATCCACCTTTGTTGGATCGTGACATGCAGAGCATCCACCAGGACGCTTACTCCGCACACGGCAGCGAGAAAGAGAAACAAACAGGCAGACAGGCTGTAGCTCGGCAATGCCCTCGTCGTTCTGTGGTCGCACTTCCGTGAGTGCAGTGATCGCCGACCGAATCCAGCAGACGGTATGTTCACTTCCTCTGCCAGGTATACTGCTTGCCGAGAGTCCGCACTTGCCAACGCTGCTTCACTTGCTCCTTGGCTGTAGGTAACCCAAGCCAAAAACACTAGCAGCAAGCCATCTCTGACACTGATAGGCACAGACTATCCTGGAGCGGCGCAGCATTTACACTACTGGCCATTACAATAGCTACACCAAGAAGAAATGCAGATGATAAACGGGTATTCATTGGACAAATATATTATACTAGAACTACCATTTGATTACATTTTCACGCAAATTGGGTCATAGATCCTGAGAAATCAGTACCCAGAACAACCACGTCTGCCCGTAATAACGGCCTTGATACGCCTGGCCATTGAGTCAAACGTGTACAAGTACAGCTGTCCATGCAGCTTCAACACGACACCACAGTTCATCAAGAGTAGTGACTGGCGTATTGTAACGAACCAGTTGTTCGGCCAGCATTGACCAGACGTTTTCAGTTGATGAGAGATCTGGAGAATGTGCTGGCCAGGGCAGCAGTCGAACATTTTCTGTATCCAGAAAGGCCCGTGCAGGATCTGAAACATGCGGTCGTGCATTATCCTGCTGAAATGTAGGGTTTCGCAGGGACTGAATGAAGGGTAGAGCCACGGGTCGTAACACATCTGAAATGTAACGTTCACTGTTCAAAGTGCCGTCAATGCGAACAAGAGGTGACCGAGACGTGTAACCAGTGGCATCCCATACCATCACGCCGGGTGATATGCCAGTATGGCGATGACGAATACACACTTCCAATGTGCGTTCACCGCGATGTCGCCAAACACGGATGCGACCATCATGATGCTGTAAACAGAACCTGGATTCATCAGAAAAAAATGACGTTTTGCCATTCGTGCACCCTAGTTGGTCGTTGAGTACACCATCGCAGGCGCTCCTGTCTGTGATGCAGCGTCAAGCGTAACCGCAGCCATGGTCTCCGAGCTGATAGTCTATGCTGCTGCAAACGTCGTCGAACTGTTCGTGCAGATGGTTGTTGTCTTGCAAACGTCCCCATCTGTTGACTCAAGGATCGAGACGTGGCTGCGCGATCCGTTACAGCCATGCGGATAAGATGACTGCTAGTGATACGAGGCCGTTGGGATCCAGCACGGCGTTCCGTATTACCCTCCTGAACCCACCGATTCCATATTCTGCTAACAGTCATTGGATCTCGACCAACGCGAGCAGCAATGTCGCGATACGGTAAACCGCAATCGCGATAGGCTACAATCCGACCTTTATCAAAGTCGGAAACGTGATGGTACGCATTTCTCCCCCTTACACGAGGCATCACAAGGTTTCACCAGGCAACGCCGGTCAACTGCTGTTTGTGTATGAGAAATCGGTTGGAAACTTTCCTCATGTCAGCACGTTGTAGGTGTCACCACCGGCGCCAACCTTGTGTGAATGGTCTGAAAAGCTAATCATATCACAGCATCTTCTTCCTGTCGGTTAAATTTCGCGTCTGTAGCACGTCATCTTCGTGGTGTAGCAATTTTAATGGCCTGTAGTGTACTTATAAAGGAACTAGTGACCCGCTCCCTCTTCGCATAGGCAACATTCAGTATCTACAGCAGAAAGACTTGTCTGGCATAGCGGCAATGAATTATATGCTCTAACTGTCCTCGTAAATCAGTCTATCTATATGTGAAAACCGTATCTCTATTCCTGTGGTGTACGAGAAAAAATAGCACCAAAGCTGTATCTTGAGAACGGCCTCATTGTATCACACGACTAGTTTCGACGGTACATTACATCTAAATCTACATCGTATTCCGCAAGCCACCTAATGGTGTGTGGCGGAGGGTACTTCCGGTATAGCTATCTGATCCCTCCAACACTGTTCCATTCGCGAATAGTGCGCCGGAAGAATGATTGTCGATAAGCCTCTATACTGGCTCTAATTTCTCGAATTTTCTCCTCGTGGTCAGTACGCGAGATGTATGTGGGGGGGAAGTAATATGTTGTCCGACTCCTCCTGAAAAGTTCTGTCCGAAATTTCAATAGTAAATCTCTCCTTGATTCACACGCCTCTCTTGTAACGTGTGCCAGTGGAGTTTGTTAAGCATCTCCGTAACGCTCTCTCGCCATCTAAACGATTCCGTAACGAAACGCGCCGCTCTTCGTTGGATCTTCTCTATCTCCTCTATCAGTCCCACTTGATAGGGATCCCAAATAGATGAACAATACTCAAGAATCGGGCGAACAAGTGCCTTATAAGCCACTTCTTTCGTGGATGAATTACATTTCCTTAAGATTCTTCCGATGAATCTGAGTCTGGTGTCTGCTTTTCCCACTATCTGTTTTATGTGTCACTCTACTCAAGATCGCTCTGGATACTTACTCCTAGATATTTTACGGCAGACGCTGCCTCCAGCTGTTTATTATCAATAGCGTAACTGTACAGTAGTGGATTTCTTTTCCTATGTATGCGCCACGCCATATGTTACATTTATTTACGTTCAGAGACAACTGCGAAAGCTTGAACCGTTCATCAATTTTCTGCATGTCGTTCTCCTAATTCTAACTATCTTCTGGCGTTTCTGCTTTGGTATAGACAACTGCATCATGTGTGAATAGCCTTAAAGAGCATCCGAGGCTTTCTACTAGATCATTTATATATACTATAAACAGTAACGGTAACACCCCCTTCTCGTACTCCGGATTTACCTTTACATCTATCGATTTTGTTCCGTTAAGACCGACCTGTTGAGTTCTATTTGCAAGAAAGTCTTAAATCCAATCCAAGTCTGTTCCAATACCACATAAGCTCGTAATTTTTTTTCATTAAACGGCAGTGCGGAACCGTGTCAAATGCCTTACTGAAATGAAGAAACACGGCATCAACCTGAGCGCCGTTGTCCATTGCGCTGTGGATCTCACGGAGGAACGGAGCGAGCTTTTGGCAGGATCTCTGTTTGCGAAATGCGTGTTGTTTTTTATACAGGAGATGTTCATTTTCCAAAAACGTCATAATTCTTGAGCATAAAACATGTTCCAAAATTCTACAATAGATTGACGTCAACGACATATGTCTACAACTGTATGGATCTGTCTTACGGCCTTTCTTAAAAACGGGAATGACCTGCGCTTTTTCCCAGTCGTTGGATATCTTTCGTTACTCAGGCGATCTACGGTAAATTACAGCTACAAGGAGAGCAAGTTCTTCAGCATAATCTTTGTAGAATCTTGTAGGTATCTCGTCTGGTCCTGACGCCTTTCCACTACTAAGCAATTATAGCTGCTTTTCAGTTCCACGATCGGTTATCTCAGTATCTGCCATTTCGACGTTTGTACGACGATTGTACGGAGGGACAGTGTTACGTTCTTCCGCGGCGAAACAACTTCGGAAGACCGAATTCAGTATTTCGCCCTTCTCTCTGTTATCTTCCGTTTTGGTGCCGGTGTGGTCGCTGAGAGAATGAACAGATGATTTTACATGCGACCAAAATCTCTTAGGGTTTTTGCTCAGGTCGGTTGACAACGTCTTACTTTCAAAATTATTGAACGCTTCTCTCATTGTTCTCCTTACACTCATGTTCGCTTAGTTCAGCTTTTGTTGGTCAGCTAGGTATTTACTTCTCTTGAATCTGAGATGAAGCGCTATTAAAACGTGGTGGATCTTTTCCATCCCTTAAAACCTTACTCGGAACATGCTTGTTGTCTAGGGCATATTGAACGATGCCTTTGAATTACCGGCATCCTCAGTCCCAACGATTGGCAAAAGACTATTTTTTTTTATTTCCTTGGCGCATTTACTGTGGGATCCTTGTTACTAGCAAACGTCGGCTAGCTTTCATCAGGAGTCTATAACGGACTGCGACACCCCACACGTCCAGAACTGCTACAAAGTGGCTCCTGGAACACTCTTCTGATTTCAAACACGTCCGCTGGTCACCAAACTCCCAAGACATGAACATTACTGAGCATAACTGCGATGCCTTGCAACGTGCTGTTCAAAAGAGATCTCCACCCCCTCGTACTCTTACTGATTTATGGAGAGCTCTGCAGGATTCAGGGTGTCAGTTCCCTCGAGCACTACTTCAGGCATTAGTTGAGTCCATTCCACGTCGTGTTGCGGCACTTCTACGTGCTCGGTGCGGTGTCGGGGGAGGCGGCGGCTACACGATGTTAGGCAGGTGTACCAGTTTCTTTGGCTCTTCAGTGTGTGTAGATGTACAGATTTTGACAGCAATGATTTCGTGTGGCTCAACTTCCCTGTACAAACCTTTCTATTGGACGCTACTTTGGCGAATTGCGTCTCAGTAACCTACTCCACTTATCCTAGTGGATTAAGGGGCCATAAAATTTAACGTGGAATCCGAACTACGTGACGATTCTGGCGGATCTCTATATCATTGAGCTTAAAAGGCAGACTGACACATCCGTGGTCCTACCAGGATTCGATCACAAAACCTGTCGGTTTCCAGGCACGCACTATACATTTTTCTCCTCTTTCTTTCTTTTGTTATTTCTTGTTTGTTCTTCGTATTCTTTGGTAGTTCTGTGTGGATGTCATATGACGTCTCTCAGATTCCAACGACGAGAACTTTACTCATTTTTTAGAGTTTCATGTCTCACTCCGGAAAAATTCGACCCTTAAAGGATCACTTTATTGTCCATCTGTCTGGCTATCTGTCTGTACGAGTGTTCAAAATCCTTTTTCTCAGGAATGGATACATATATCAAGTTCAAATTTATGTCACATATTATGCTCTACAGTTTCTTAGGGATATAAAAACTGAAGCTTCTAAGTCAATGCAGTCAAAAGAGACTACCATTTATGTCACATATTATGATATTCGCGAACTCAGTCATCAAAATCTACAGGGTGCTTCCCGTGGCCTAGAGTCAAGATATGTAGCAGGCTCTTTAGTGCTTTTCCTGCCAGATACCACCTGCGCTGTAGCTGCCCAGTTCGTGGCTCGCACTACAGCCACGAGATGTCACTCCAAAGCTACTTAAATATGGCACAGATAACAATACGTATATTACACACTCATCAGTGCTTAGCAGTAATGAATTATGAGAGCGTGCTGAAAATTAATGCCTCCAAATTATTTATTCTGTTCTCAATATCAGTTGAGGTATTACGTGCCATGCATGTGGTGTTCCTCAAGGTTCCATCTTGGGTCCATCGCTTTTCCTTGTGTACAT
The DNA here is from genome assembly GCF_023898315.1 of Schistocerca nitens. Classification (NCBI taxonomy): domain Eukaryota; kingdom Metazoa; phylum Arthropoda; class Insecta; order Orthoptera; family Acrididae; genus Schistocerca; species Schistocerca nitens. Next base: position 119,550,172 of record NC_064614.1, on the reverse strand, counting down.
TAATGACCTCTCGTCTGTTACATTGCCAGATGCTAAATTTGTTTTGTTTGCAGATGATACAAACGTTGCAATAGGAAGCAAGCCAGTACAGATTTAGAAATAGCTGCTAATCAAATTTTCACTGACATTTAGAGCTAATTCACTGTCATTAAACTTCGAAAAGACCCACTATATGTATTTCAGAACCTCTAAGAGATTTCCTTCCAGCATGTGTATAACATATGAAGACATGCAGATCGAAGAGGCTGACAGTGTTAAATCTCTGGGATTACAACTCGATAATAGATTCAGCTGGGAAGTGCATACCACAAAACTGCTTAAGCGCCTAAACAAGTCCGTATTTGCAATGAGAATGGTGTCAGATGTATTAGACGTAAATATATAAAAAAAATTGCTTTCTTTGCTTACATTCATTCTATTATGTCATATGGGGATCATATTCTGGGGTAACTCATCAAACTGAACAAAAGATTTTAGCGAGCAATAGCGTGTAATAAGAATCATTTGTGGCGTATATTCAAGAATATCATGTAGAAACCTGTTCAAGGAACTTTGTATTCTAACCACTGCTTTTCAGTATATTTATTCCTTAATGAAATTTGTTGCAACCAATAACTCAATACATAGTATCAATACTAGGAATAAGAACAATCTACATAAAGACCTGAAATCACTTACCTTGGTCCAAAAAGCCGTGCAAATTGCCAGCAACCATTAAAAACTTAGTTTCAGATAAAGCACGGTTTAAACAGAGTTTTAAAGAGTTTTTAATGGGCAATTACATCTACTCTATAGATGAATATCCTAACAGAGGCTGTTAGGCCAGCTTAAGTAAAAATGCCTGTAAGAATTCTGTTTTGGCAGCACTTGGTCACAACAGACAATATTAGGTATTTTGTGTATGATAAATTTATTAGTAGTGCATAACAATGTTTCATTACGACACCATATTAATCCTGTAAATGTAAGCTGTTCCAGTTTACTGTATTGTATTCACTTATTTTGACAATCTCCTGGCAAATGATCAGGGTATTAAGTGTTATATTCAAATGTATTATGTTTTTTGTGTTATACTTTCTGAAATGTTCCACACCCACGAGAATCATCTCATTTTTTGGGTCTATGTATCGAAAACTGGATCAAATCTAATCTAATCTAATTCGGTCGAGTTTCCCGCTTCGCTGATGCAAGTTACACCCCTCCGATTTGTGGGGTATAACGTGGCGGTATGTAACGTAACTGTGTCGGTGCTTGAAAAATAGCGTGCTGTAGACGAGACTCTAACCAACTGAAATCCCTAGAAGAATGGAAATTGCGAACGGTGATGATTGAAACGACGTTAGTAATGCGCGACGTTGGATGCTTCGTGCTCGTAATGAAGGAAACTAGTGGTGCCAACCTAAACATGTGCGGCAGAGCTCGAAGTGGACGACTGCGTACGGCAAACGACGAGACTCATTGCAATCGCTGTGATGAACTCATCAGAGAAAACCGTTGGAGAAAACAGACACAGCTCTGAGATAATGTTGCACATCACGTCAGCGTTTTGTAGAACTGTGGAACAGAAGAATGTGTGGACGGTGAGTGCCTCGAATGTTCACTGCTGACATGAAGCTGAGAAGATTGGACGTCTTCCAACAATTTCTTTTGAGTTTTGAGAGAGAAGGTGCCGGGGTCCTTAAAAACATTGTGAGGGTTGGTGGAAGCTCAGTTCAACATTTTGATCCCGAAACGAAGAGAGCGTCATTGGAGAATCACCTACGCCAAAAAAGTTCAGTATCATGCCATCTGCAGGCAAAGCCATGCTCACAGTGTCCTGGGACGCTCAACGTGTGGTGTATTTGGAATTCATGCCTAGGGACACCACCATAAACTCTGCAAGATACTGCGAGGCCCGCAGATAACTGAAAGCACGAATTCAAAGAGTTCGTTCACTCACTGAACACCCTCTCCTTCAGCATGAAAATGCCAGACCACACAGAGGCGCTGCAACCTTTGCAACAAACCGACACCCTGGATTAACTGTCATCAATCATTCACCATACCGTCCCGACTTGGCCCCATATGATTTTCATCTGTTTCCTAAACTCCAAGTACCTCCGAGGACTTCACTTTTATTGCCATGTAGCGGTACATCTACATCTACATGGATACTCTGCAAATCACATTTAAGTGTCTGGCAGAGGATACATCGAACCACCTTCACAATTCTCTATTGTTCCAATCTCCTATAGCGCGCGGAAAGAACGAACACCTATACCTCTCTGTACGAGCTCTGATTTCCTTTAATTTATCATAGTGGTCGTTTCTCCGTACGTAGGTGGTGTCAACAAAATATATTCGCTTTCGGAGGAGAAAGTTGGTGACTGGAATTTCGTGAGAAGATTCCTCCGCGACGAAAACCGCCTTTGTTTTAATGATGTCCATCCCAAATGCTGTATCATTTCAGTGACGCTCTCTCGCATATTTAGCAATATTACAAAACGTGCTGCCCTTCTTGAACTTTTTCGATGTACTCCGTCAGTCCTATCTGGTAAGGATCCCACACCGCGCACCAGTATTCTAAAAGAGGACGAACAAGCGTAGTGTAGGCAGTCTCCTTAGTAGATCTGTTACATTTTCTAAGTGTCCTACCAATAAAAGGCAGTCTTTGGTTAGCCTTCCCCACAACATTTTCTATGTGTTCCTTCCAATTCAAATTGTTCGTAATTGTTATTTCTAGGTATTTAGTTGTACTGACGGCCTTTAGATTTGACTGATTTGTCATGTAACTAAAGTTTAACGGCTTCATTTTAGTACTAACGTGAATGACCTCATACTTTTCGTTATTTAGGGTCACTTGCCAGTTTTCGCACCATACAGACCTCTTTTATAAATCGTTTTGCAATTTTTTTTTATCTTCTGAGGACTTTATTAGTCGATAAACGACAGCGTCGTCTGCGAACAACCTAAGCCGGCTGCTCAGGTTGTCTCCTAAATCGTTTATGTAGGTAAGGAACAGCAAAGGGCCTATAACACTACCTTGGGGAACGCCAGAATTCAATTCTGTTTTACTCGATGACTTTCCGTCAGTTACTACGAACTGTGACCTCTCTGACAGGAAATCAAATCCAGTCACTGAGACTATATTCCATAAAGACGCAATTTCACTACAAGCCTTCCGGAAATCCAGAAATAAGGAATCAATTTGAAATCCCTTGACAATAGCACTCAACACTTCTGGAACATATACTGTACTACAACTAGCTCTTTATACTCATGAAGCGCTCAGTCCGGAACCGCGTGACTGCTACGGTCGCAGGTTCGAATCCTGCCTCGGGCATGGATGTGTGTGATGTCCCTAGGTTAGTTAGGTTTAAGTAGTTCTAAGTTCTAGGGGACTGATGACCACAGATGTTAAGTCCCATAGTGCTCAGAGCCATTTGAACCATTTTTGCACTCATGAAGCAATGAGTGCTATCGACAGGAGATGTCAAACTGATTTCATATTTTTATATTTCCTGACTGCTTTCGTTCCTCACAAGCGCCTTCTAACCAAACTGCATGCCTAAGGAATATTGCCTCAGTTGTGCGACTGGATTCGTGATTTCCTGTCAGAAAGGTCACAGTTCGTACTGATAGACGAAAAGTCATCGAGTAAAACAGGAGTAATATCCGGCGTTCCCCAAGGAAGTGTTATACGCCCTCAGTTGTTCCTGATTTATATTAACGACATAGGAGACAATCTGAGTAACCCTCTTAGATTTTTTGCAGATGATACTGTTATTTACTGTCTTGTAGAGTCATCAGATGACCAAAACGAACTGCAAAATGATTTTGGTAAGATATATGTATGGTGCGAAAATTGGCAATCGATCCTGAATAAAGAAAATTTTGAAGTTACTCACGTCAGTATTAAAAGAAATCCGCTAAATTTCGATTACGCGATAAGTCACACAAATCTGACCACTGTAAATTCAACTGAATACTTAGGGATTATAATATCAAATAACCACATAGATAATGTTGTTGGTAGAGCAAAACAGAGACTGCGAGTTATTGGCAGAACGCTTAGAAGGTGCAACAGATCTACTAAAGAGACTGCTTACACAACGCTTGTCCACCCTATTCTGGAGTACTGTTGTGCAGTGTGGGGTCCGCATCGGGTGGGATTGACGTATGTCATCGAAAAAGTTCAAAGAAGGGCAGCTCGTTTTGTACTATCACGAAATAGGGGAGATAGTGCCAGAGACATAATACGTGAATCGGAGAGGCAATCATTAAAACACAGGTGTTTTTCGTTGCGACGGGATCTTCTCATGAAATTTCATTCACCAGTTTTCCCCTCCGATTGCGGAAACATTCTGTTGGCACCCACCTACATAGTGAGAAATGATCACGATGAAATATACGAAATCAGGGCTCGCACCGAAAAATTTAAGTGCTCGTTTTTCCCGCGCGCCGTTCGAGAGTGGAACGGAAGAGAGACAGCTTGACGGTGGTTCATTGAACCCTCTGCTAGGCATTTTACTGTGAATAGCAGAGTAATCACGTAGATGTAGATGTAGATCTATAAAGGAGACCGCCTTCAGAATACTAGTGCGACTGCGACCCATTCTTGAGTACTCCTGCAGTGTTTGGGCTCCCGCCAAGTGGGATTAAAGGGAGACATGGAAGCAATTGAGAGGCGTGTTGTTACGTATGTTGGCTGTAGGTTCGATCGACACGCAAGTATTACGGAGATGTCTCTTGATCTCCAATAGGAGTCACTGGCGAGATGACGACGTTCTTTTCACAAAAGACTATTGAGAAAATTTAGAGAATCACCATTTAATGCTGATTGCGAAACGATTCCTACTGCTGCCAAAGTACGTTTCGCGAAAGGATCGCGGAAGAAAGAGAAATTAGGGCTCATATAGAGGCGTACTGACAGTTGTTTTCCTCGCTCTGCTCGTGGAAAAGGAAAGAAACTCTCAGAGTCGCAAGGCTACCACCACCATGTACCAAACGGTGGCTTGCGGAGTGTGTATGTATATGTAGATGTACGGCTCGCGTCAGTGAAAATGTGTCGCGAGACGGTGCAGCCAACAAGTAATTAATTAAAAACAAACGCATACCAGATTTCAACGTTTATTTTATAAACATGCAAACTCACGTCCCTAACGCTTATATTACTGTAGAACAAACATAGCTGACATGTCGCCAAAGTAAACAGTTTCCATAGCAGACAGTGGTACCTGTGAGCTCACGAGGGTCTAGTATTCTATCGGCAGCGGTCTACTTAGAACAAGAAACACATGTACCGTTCTTTTAAAAAGAAAACTATATGATTACGTTGAATGAATGTCTGAACTGTGGAATGAATACTAAACTCGAATTATCGTGTAGCGTGTTGTAAATGCAAGTGGTGTACATACTCTGAGTTATTGTTAGCAAAAACTTTATACGAATTGATTGGATGATGCGACTCCCAATACCAATAAAGAAATACAGTCACTGCAAAATACATTCGGCCCCTTAGGCACTGAATCCTCTGGCCCTCTTCAGAACTGATAACTTTGGTCCCCGTGCACATAACAGTAAATTAAATTGTCTTATCTCTAAAGCAGCAACGGTGGAACGCGATATATTCTGGTCTCTCATAAAATATGAATGCTAGCTAAATCTCAGGGGTGTGCAAAGGGTGGCCATAATACTTGAAATTCACATGAAATTCTTTTGGCTCATAAACGAGAACATTAAAGAAAATACAATTTCTTGGAAACATACATAATCTGGACAGGGAAGCGGTACTGATTGTGGTGAATTACTAACACAGATTTTTTAAAGTGGAATTATATTCCAAGTTAAGTTTGGCTTTTCAAAACCTTGTAACCTCCCAACAGAATTCCTTCTCATTTGTAACCTCGCTACAAAATTCTTTTCACCTTAACCTAAGCTCAAAATTCATCACATTTAGCGTAATCTCAAAACAGAATAAAATTCCGTAACCTCTCAACAGTAAAAATTATGGTAAATTTTGGACGACAGCAATGCTGCGTCATGGCCCTGTAAGAATTGTTCTGAATAAAAAGCAAAAATCCTTACCTCAATAAAGTCGCCAACTATCTGCTCTTACAGTAACTTCTTCCGGCACAGCTCTGTGCAATGCTGGCCGATAGATATGTCATTTATGAAAGGAAGCAACTGATTTTTCTTTTGCAACAATCGGAATGATCATGGATTGGAGAAATTAGTAAATTCTTTAAATTGAAATGAATGCTTGTTGGAAATTACTTTATATGACAAAGATTATTATTAGGACATTTTTAAAAGATTTACATGGGAGTTCACATAACATTACTAGATATGCGCGAGGCTGCTTTTTACCTTATACAATAATACTCAGGCTCCGGCATCGCTACACAGCGACCGGCCCAGCCAACATGATACACTATACCAGACCAGAGCAGACTCCACACAAGCTCAGACTAGCGCAGACTAGCAACAACTTACTGCTACAGCTACACAGTTTGTACTGAGTCAACACTACTCTCTGGTCAGCGATTCTCTTATACCTTGCATATCGCAGGCAGCGCATGAGCAATACATCGAAATTACATCTGCTCGGACCTCTTACAACCTCTGGCAATTTAAAGTACATTGGTCAGAAAAATACATCATATTTACTAATTGGTGATGACGGCTCTGAGCACTATGGGACTTAACTTCTGACGTCATCAGTCCCCTAGAACTTAGAACTACTTAAACCTAATTAACCTAAGGACATCACACACATCCATACCCGAGGCAGGATTCGAACCTGTGACCGTAGTGGTCGCGCGGTTCCAGACTGTAATTTACTAATTGATCCACAAACAATGAGATTTAAACAGCAAGTATTATCTAATCTGACTAAACGAGCATAAATACAAATCATCAAATTACATATAGCTCTGTTAACAAATCTTAGAAACATTGAAAACGTACAATATCTAACTAGCCTTTTTATCACTCAGCTTAAGTAAATTCTGGTGTTACTCAACAACCGAGAATTATCAGCCAACTCATGTATACTAACGCGCTGGCAAAACAAAAATCATAATTATTTACCTTGCTTGCATGAAGACTCCTGCTTCCATGTTCAACAATATTGACATACGTACATTAATCTAACACTTGGTGGCTTCACCGAGCACACCACAAAAACCGCCTACTCCATCCTCTGTCGCTCACAGACAGCTACCTACAACTATGCGCCCAGCGCTGTCTTACTCCAACACTACAGTCTCAGACCAGAAACAGTATCTTTGGCTCTACGGTCATGCACAGACAGAGATCCGCTTTATAAGGCCCATCAGAGACATTCGTCGTTTATAATATCATAGTCTGAGTTTAGTTTACATTAATATTCTTATCATATTTGGGTGCCACATACAAGTGTGCCCCAGTGGACTTTCACACAAATTTCGTCAAAATGTTCGAGTAAAATATATTTTTAACTAATTTTGTTTGTTCAAGATGATTTTATATACGGCCTGCCTCCTCTTATTTTTTTCTCTTTCTGATGTGATAATGCCATTAATAATTCGACAGAACATGTTCAGGCTAAAGGAATCTTTTTCTGATGTAATACGAGGATAACTGCAGTGATTGAAAGGTCCGATCACCTACTTCTCTAATTAACAATATGGGCTTATGTAGAGGTCGGATTTCGCTTGTGAAACACAATTTTTGGTGGGGTGCTGAGAGCGAAGCGCGGACAGTTGCGTGCCCCAACCCTGGTACGCTGAGGCGAAGACGAGCAATTCTAAGGCACAGCGGGGAGGCACAGCAAATATATGCAGATGTGACATCACGGCGCAGACAGGGCCATCTGTCGCCAGCTGAAGGACAATACTAGCCGTCCATTAAGACGGCGCCGTGGAGTATCTTCCCAGCAGAGGAGTGACAATTTTTTTCCTCTCTCCTACGAAAACACGGCCTGTATTTCGAGCGTTGCTGAATGTCCGGCGATTCCGCAGAAGACGCGACTAAGGGGGCCCATTTCTACAGACGCCTGTCTTTTCCCCTTGTCCGAAAGCAAGTAAAACTTTCCGACGGACTTTCTGTTCTTTTTTTCTATTTTTTTTAACCATCAGTTGCAGAGGCGAGTACAGTGGGATGGAAGGAGTTTCCCCACTCATAGACAGAAAGAAGCATTCTGAGACCTCACGAAAAAATAGAGTGCTGTTTTAGTATTTTTCCATGCGAAACGTCCGGTCATTTGCTGACTGTAAGACGTGCATTTGTGATGGAGATCCAAGGTCCAGAACTCTCGGTACAAAGCAAACCGACAGACACTGGACTGGAAGCTGTTTCCCTTACAATCTTTGCTGGGAGTTGAAATACAAATACTATTGGCAGAAGCTGAGAAAAATCTTGTCACTGGAGGACAAAGTTTTTTTTTTTTTTTTTTTTTTTTTTTTTTTTCACAGAGCAGATGCTGGGAGAGCAATGTCTTCGCTTTATGTCAGACTTCCGTTCAGACTGGAGTGCAGACTTCTATTGACGTCACGTCGCATGCAGGGGGCCTGGGAGCTTTTGGACGTGAGCTGGAGAATGGCGAAGGCGATGTTCCCAACTAGACCAGTAGCAATCGGAATTCTGGTGACCTCTACCTACACGACTGCGGTCGTCTCGTCTGGTCAAGTTATAGTAAGGTCGCACAGCAGTAACGGCGGATTAGGTGATAATGAAGTTAGGGCTTCGCATGACTCAAGTAAATTCACACGGGCTTATTCTGAAGTCACGGGCCTAGTGCTAATGTAGTTTTCCTTCTTTCTCACGAACACACGATCAATTTTTCCTCAGATTCTACTGTATTTAATAAATATGTTAGGAAGCGGATTATCACTGTCGAACATACCCTTATCGTATAGGTTTCCCAGACCCTTCGTCTTCTCATCGATTTCAGGTACCGGTTGAATGTTAATAAAGTGTGTGTTATGAAACAATGTAATGTTTTCTATTAATCTACGCACACACAACCTGTAATAAAATTGGTATTTACCTGCGCCATGCATTTAATTTCATAATGAGTAGGTCCCTCTCATGAGAGTAATCGGATAGTAATTATGCAATTGACTTTCATTTGAAGCAAAAAACTTCATATGAACATGTGCCCTATTTCGAATACTTTCCGAGATACAAAACATTCAATGTACATTTGTTTTGGGTTAGTGACGTGCACGTAAGCCTCTTAACGACCCAACCGTGGATTTTTATTGTAGTCTAACCTACCTCGTTGCTCTCAACCTCTCTGCTTGGGATGACTTTCTGCCTTTAAACTAGAACGTCGAATGCGCAGTTGTCCATAGTGTGTTGTGAGGGAAGCAGAACGACGGATTGAGAGAGTATCAGCGACAAAGCATCGGTTAACTGTGTTTGTACAAATACTAATGAAGAATACGCAGATATAGTTTGTTGCTGTTGTGCGCCAAGGTCATCTTCAATTTATCTGCCTTTCGTGCTTCTTCTGGAGATTCCGAGTAATATTTTAATTGCCCCATTACAGGATACCGTCCTGTAGCTAGGATTTCTAGGTGGTGGGGAAGATTTTTGGAAACCTGTGGTAAGTTCCTATGGGAGCAAACTGCTGAGGTCATCGGCCCCTAGGTCTACACACTACTTAATCTGATTTAAACTATCTTACGCTAAGGACAACACACACCCATGCCCGAGGGAGGACTCGAACCTCCGACGGGGGAGGTGGTGGAGCTGCCATCTTTACACGTAGGTATTCAAACACACCTGTTTTTGTTTGGAGGTTGTTCCCCTTAAATGGTTGCCTTCACTACAACTGTGGATCCACCTCTCCGGGTTTTGTAGGGCATCCTTCACCATTTTTCAGCGAGGTTGTCTCCTCTAATAGAGTAGCTTTTCGAGGCCTAGGAGCTACCTCTGACCCTCCCCCCCCCACCCCCCATCCCCACGCAGTCCTCGAGGAGCAGGCAGCATACATAATGTGGCAGAAATAAACGAAGGAGTTAAACAAGGGACGCTCTCAGCCACGCTTTTTAATATATGCGTCTCGACGATTTTAAAATTAACAGTGTCGATGTTAGTACACTCCTTTCTGCTGACGACCCAGTAATTGTCATTCACAATGAAAATGACTTGCACGAAGTTGTCTTTTATTTAAGGGGAGCAGGAACGATGAAAATGACAAAATTAACGTTTTTTGGTTTGTTTCATTATAAAATTATTTGGAATTTTCTGAACAAAACAAATCAAATTTCACCCTTCTAAGTGAACTCTAAATGTGTTTTTTAGCGCTGCAGAGTTGATGCGCCGCATAAACGGTTGTAGCGACTTGGTGTGTCACCTCTGATGGCGCCGCTCGCTGGCTGCAAGCAGGATATCTTCGCGGAATTAGACAGTGTTTTGTTTTCCAACGTTGTATGGCTTTATCTCTGTGACAAGTGACTGTTCATATCGGTAAACATAGACACTATACCGTGTGTGTTGACTTGTGGAGTTTGCTCTGTGTTGTTTAGCTGTTCAATTTTGCGTATTTGACGAATTTTGCTCGACCTGTTTTACGTAGTTGGTTTGTGGATGTCAATATGCCCCGTTTCAGCAGTCGAGTGTTAAAGAAAAGGCACAATGAGTGGAAGAAGAACTCTTTTGTTGTTTAGAAGGGAGATGCTTCTTAGACTGCTTCTCCGACTAATCCAAATGAATGTGATAAAACTACTTCCAGCAAGAAACTTTGCGACAGCAAAGAAACATTTGCAAACTATGAAAGTGACAGTAATGATGTGAGTGAAATAATTAACATTTCGTTGCTCTCTAATATTTTGAAACATAACGTATTGTGCCAAGTTTGCAACGAAAGAGGACTAGAATTGAAAATAACGTCAGACATTGGTTTGGCATGTAAAATGTTATTGAAGTGTAATAAATGTGTTTGCAGAAGATTCGTTTTCTAATTCCAACAGTACTCCTCGTAGTGGTAATAGTGGAAAGATGGCGTATGATATAAATGTTAGGCTAGTGTATGGCTTGCGTTGCGTTGGCAAGGCAGTGCTGCAGGGACAATGTTATGTGGAATTATGAACTTGCCAAAACCACCAACCAAGTTTGGATTTTAAATTGAATTGGTGGGATCTTCTGCTGAAGATATTGCTCAAGCAACAATGAAGAAAGCAGTTGAAGAAGCTGTGTCAGATAATGGCAATTGTAGACATTTAACTGTTGCTTTAGATGGATCATGGCAACGTAGAGGCCATAAATCTCTAAATGAAGTTGTGACAGCTACCAGTGGAGGCAGTTGCAAAGTAATTGATATGGCTATTCTCTCAAAACACTGTAGATGTAAGGGCAATACCAAGGACGAACATAGTGAAAGTTGTGAAGGAAATTTTCGCGGCACGAGTGGAGCGATGAAAGTAGAGGGAGTGAAAGCAATTTTTTGGGTGTTTTATCCGGCACCGATCCTCGCTCAGGGCAGAGGATTCCTTGCAGCCGCTACCGTCGCCACAATATGCCTTTCCTTTACATACATCAAAGGACAGTGTGCCGTGGCACTGCTCGACCATTCTGGGAAAGTCAGTCGCTTTTGGTCCGAAATTGTGGCTTATCCAACCGACTGAGCAGCCCTCCCCACTGGGCTTGGTGTGAAAGGCCCACCAGTCAAGGACACTCTGCTCCGGAGGCGTACAGACCTTATGATTGTTAATGTGCATTTTGTACGCCTAGAGCGGGATGTTTCTACTGCGTTCACTTGCTTTTTTTTCGTAAAATATTTTCATTCGTCACATTGGCGACAACATTACGTCGGCCTTTCCATGGACGTTTTTTTATTTTTTTATTTTAAGTGAAAATTTGGTTTTGAATGAAGATTCTGAGTGATTCGCCTGCCGGCCGCCGTTTGGTTCTGATGAGCGCACTCTAGCTGATTTTTCTGAAAAGGTGTTGTAAACTCCCCTTTCTTGATCGGCCTATTGGACTGCGATATAACTGACTGTGATCACATATGCCTAATTAAATCATACAGTGAGTAAGGCTATTGCTACCGAAGGAAAATAACACCGGTTAGTTGGAGAACGGACTCTTCTGAAGGAAGAATCTATTCTAAACTTAGGCTAGATACTGATGATGATTTTGAAATTGGTCGATTGTAATGCAATCGCTCGCGAACCGCGCAGGGGGGGGGGGGGGGGTGGAGGGAAGGGTGCCAAGTAACATTTACTACAAAAATCAATGGTAACACAAAGAAAACACTGATTAAATAAGAAAGGGATAATTAAACGGTCGCCAGCCCACTAGGGCAATGAATGTCCAGCGTCTTGAGAAAGGTAATGGCAAAGAATTAAAGCAAATAATCACTAGTGTGGCAAGAGAAGTTTGTCACGATTTTCCACAGCACAACAGTTTATGAGAAAATAAATGAATCAGAAAGCACTGAGTTTTGCAGTTACTTATTCTGAAATGTCCGCCCCTGGTAGCTGAGCGGTCAGTGCGACGGAATGTCACACCTAACGGCCCGGGTTCGATTCCCGGCTGGTTCGCAGTTTTTCTCCTCTCAGGGACTGGGTGTTGTGTTGTCCTTATCACCATCATTTCATCTCCATCGACATGCAAGTCGCCAAAGTGGCGTCAACTCGAAAGACTTGTACCAGGCCCTAGCCACACGCCATTTTTATTATGAAATACTAAATTGTGAAAGTAAAATTAAATGAAGTTACTGGTTAATTAAATGACCGGCTTAACTTAAACCTTGTTATGTAAAAAATAAAATTCAGTAACCTCATTGTAACGTAATGCAAAACTGAAATTAAAGGTAAGCAATTTACTTTTGATTATTGAAACATTGAACTCAATTTACTTTATACAAATGAGCAATTTATTTTACTTTTGAAATAACGACAGTAAAATACATACCAAGCCAGGAGAAGTCACTCGCTAAGCTAAAAGCAGAATAAATGATATTGCATACTCCTAATTTTTGCTGTATCTTTAGTCATTAGTTTTTCCAGAGAAATTTTACTTTACCTTAAGTAGCCTCTATTATGCAATACAAGAATGAACAGTTACTGAGGCAGAAAATTTATACTGAAACTGGTCATTAGCAAACATGCAAAACGCGCAGTAAACAGTTAATCAGTTTTCATATTCTTACGACACTCGATGATTGCATGGAAAGGAAAGGGACCGTGTCTGGTAATAATTTCTGAGGATAATGACAGCACAGGTGCCCTACAAGTTTTAACTGTAGCTAGTTAATATGCAAGTGATTCATACTTTGTGAATGAAATGTTGCTAGACAATGCTAACGTAAGTTTATAATTTTTCACTTAACAGTCTTACGATATTGCAAAATTTCAAAATGACGATAACACTGTGGGTAATTACCAAATTACATGAAAGATTACCAGTATATAGAGAAAACAGCAAGGTCTCATTTGGACAGCTCATAAAATCAAAGTTGACGAGCAGAAAGGAGGCCACAAATCACAACCAAGTAAGCGAGAGAAGTGGTGTAGCGAGCCGCTCAGAACGAGGATCGCGCTATCGCTGTTGTGACGCTGTAACACCGAAAATCCAGATAAAAGACCTTCTGTCTCATCCAAAATTTTCGCCGTTTGATATTCGTTGATAACTTGCACTGTACTTTTGATTCTGAAGCTGTAAGCTGTATTACAGAATGTATATGAACTTTATTGAAATGTATCGATAGCAACGACGAAATGGTAGTAGCTGTGCCGTTGTTTATCTTTCAATGTGGAAGTGTTTCTTGGGCGCTCAGGCAGACGCGGTGTGCAGCTACGCTCGCACCAGTGTAGACGCGCCTGATTCGTTAACCCACGAGTATTGAGAGCACGGTGGGGGTGTACAGGCGGAGGAAGCTGCTATTCTATTGCCTGTCCCATAATTATCCGTAGCTCAGTAGCCGACTCGGGGATCTCATCGAACAGCAGCATCAGCAGTAACAACGGCAGCTCAACATTGTCGTCGCCTACATTCTTCGTAGAGCCCTTACATAACTGTTTTAATTTTCATCGCTACCCTCTATGTCCTTTCCCCCTACTTTCTTTCTTTCCTACACCCTTGTAGTGATAGGTTACTTGTTTTGGGATAAGCGTAGGTAGGTGCCAACGCCTGAAGAAGTGCATTTTATTTTCTTTTGTTAGGACACAAGTGGCGGTGGCAAGTAGATTTTTTTGTAGACTCCATTTCCTGTCCAGGGGCATAAAAAAAGGTAACCAGAAGATCCTGGGTTCAAACCCTGGCTCATGCAAACACTTTTACTCGTCACTGATTTCACATAAACCCCTTATGCATGTTTCTTTTCTCCCCCCTCCAACCTTCACTTTACGTAATGAATATCAATCAGGCTTCCCAAAACCTCATACTAGAACAATTGCATTAATTACACAGCTAGGATCAAACATGCCATGCACAGACCTGAAGCAACCATTAACAAAAACATAAGATGACCGTTCGCGATAAACGGGAAATCTGGATTCGAGTTCCGGTCGGGCACAAAATAAATAAATAAATAAATAAATAAAAATAAAAATAAAAGAATCGCTTAAGGCAAATTCCGGGATGGTTTCTTTGGAAGAGCACGGTTGCTTTTCTTTTCCATCCTTCCCTAATCCGAACTTGTGCCTCCGTCTCTAATGACATCATTGTCGACGGGACGCTAAATACTAACCTCCTCCTCCTTCTCCTCCTCCTCCAACTGTTTGGTAACTTAACTTAATCACTTAATACTTTTGAAACATATATTGCCACTTTTAGGATCTACTTTTCTGCGAAAAATAGTTACCATCCTTTGTCAGTATTCTTTGTGTGGTTAACCAGCCCTGCATTGGTCCAGACAAGTGTACGAAACCGCTTAAAAACCACATTCAGACTGTCCGGCAGAATCTACATTCATTAGACTGGTTTTACTCGAAAAGAAAGCATTAATATTTCGATCAGTAAGCAAGACTACAACGGACTGTATAGACGGTTTTCTTGCGGTTGGTCCTACAAACTCGTTTCACAGGAAAGAAATGACTGAATAACAAACCACCCGATACGAAAACTACTAGCGACTCACTCGATTGTTTTCACTTGTTTGTTGCCACAGACTGGTTCCACTCAAAGGAGTAAATGACTAACTCAACCGATACGTAAAACCGCAACCAAATAAGTCGATTGTTTTCCAACAACCGAGTGGTTCGATTGTTTCGACTCAGTTGTTCCTGTCACTATGCTTGTAAACCTCGACGTCGTTGGGTGAAGGAGAGACAGTGAGCTTAATTGTTTGTTAAAAATTTTAATGATCGCAATCAAATATAACTTGCAGATTACCTGTGGCAGCTGACTAGCAACGATCCTCAGACCATGATTGCTAAGGAATTGATACGTGTATGTGGTATCAAAAATTTGGAAACACTAAAAATACAACACATCACTATGCATAATACGGGACAGTAAAACCGCTGGGATTCAAAACAGCTTCCAGTCGTCTCGGAACGGATAAATAAATTTACTGCATGGTTTTCGAGGAAATCTCATACCATTCTTCCTGAAAAATAGTGGCAAGTTTAGGTAATGCTGATGGATAGCGTTCACGCACCCTTTTCTCCAAAGTAGACCACGAAGGTTCAATAATTCAGAGATTTGGTAAATGTGTTGACCTGGAGAGATGCCACAATTCATCTTCGTCCTCAGAAAACCTGTCCTGGGCGATGCATGCTGTGTGAATAGAGACCCTGTCTTCTACATCACAGCATGGGCATTGTAGACCAAACATTGTACCACGAGGTGAATCTGGTCAGGCAAAACGGTCAAGTATTCCTTGGCAATAATTCGACCTATCAGAGGAACCGTAGGATACATCTAATACCACGATATGGTTGCTCAAATCATCACCGACCCCTCGTCTTGGGACGTAAACTAGACCAGAAGTTGGAAAGAGATTGAAACAAGACTCGTCTGACCTAATGACATGCTTCCATTGCTCAATATTCCAGGTTTTTTGCGTTCGCAGCCACGTTTTCCTGTTCGCGTATTTGCATCACCCAGAGTGATTTTGGAATTCCAACTCGCTCTGCAGTTCCTTGCTTATGGAGCTCTCTTCGTGTTGTTTTGCTGCTGATAGGATACGGCCGGTATTACACTATCAAATTTCTTTGTCAAATATCTTTGTCAAAAATCTTTGCGAAAGATATTTGATGGTGGAATAGGGAACTTTGCCAAATGTCGTCCAATATTTGATCAAATCTAGGGCCTCGCTGTAGATTTGATCAAAGAAGTCGCTTGTCTTCTGTTCACTGGAGCGCTAGCATCGCTGCAGTGCTCAGTCGTCTGTAGTGTTTTTATAAACATTGCCGGTAAATACAATTGTTGTGTGCCGACAACTACAAAATTAATAGAGATATATGGAGCTGATGAGGCGCTTTACAACGTGAGGCACCCTGAATACAATAATAGATTAAGAAGATTGGAGACCTGACCTGACCTGACCTAACCTAACCTGACCTAACCCTCTCCTGTAGCAAGGAATCGGAGTGTTACAGGTGAACCTGTCTTCTGCAGATGTAGCAGTTCTTAAGTGAATATTGTGCTTTGTGATATGAGGATGCACTTCACTGAGCACATACAGAAATGTATGCTCATCCATTCTTAAGTAATTGATGTACGACTTGACGTCCTCCGCTGTAAGCTCACGTAACAAGTTTTGTTGAATGCTTTTATCATGTGGTCGTAAAACCCACGGCTTCACCCAGGTATGTTTCCTTTTTTCCCCCGCTTCTCTTCCGCATGTACACACAGTGCAATTGTGGTACATGCAACTGATGCGGTTAATAACAAGCTATTGTTGTCAGCCATCCTGAACTTTGACGAAAAATATGATGACAGTGTAATACCCTTCCTAGCACTACGTAAAAGATCTTTGTCAAATATATTTGACGGAATATTTGATCACATCTTTGATCAAATCTTTGATAAAGAAATTTGATAGTGTAATACCGGCCTACGCGAGTGCCAGTTTTGCAGTGACTTTTGCAGGCGTTGTCCCTTATTTTTCGTCATAATCCTCTTCACTCATCGTCTGTCGCGACCACTCCACACACACTTCTGCCCGCATTCTGACTTAGTGGATGACGTTTCTCTGTTTTCCTGTATGGGGTCCGATGCGATGCCTCTTGAAGCACGAAACGCTTCTGGTCCCTTGGTTACGGAAGCACCCACCAATCGCACACCATCGATTTCTCCACGTTTTAAATCACTTACCTCCGGCTGTGGCGACGGGTGCGATTCTGCTACGTACAAAGTTCCACTCACCTTGTAGTGAATCACTTCTCATACGCACGCTTCCTTGAAATTACTGAAATGCGTTTCTCAGCCGGAGAAAACTATAGAAAAAAACCGTTGTACACTAGTAACCACAAGTCGCTACAAAAATTGTATTTTCGGCGGAGAGTTGACGACACTTAAATGAAAGTATTCATGTGCGCAAAATTTCACTCTACTGCGATAAGCTTGCATACACCACTTACTACCGAGCCTTACTCTAAACTGTACAAAGTCTGGAAAGTCCGCACGCACACGTCATTCATAACCATGACAAGTTTATGGTAATCGTTAATTGTTCTTCACAGAAAGTTTACAAACGGATTGTTTCTTACAGAAGAGTTCGCTCAAATGCTGCTATAATCAGACTCACGTAACAAAATGTTCACGTTCGCGAGTGAGCAACACGCCACGTGGAATTTAAGTCATTTTAAATGTCACCAAAATTCTAAATATCACTCCGTTCATTAAATCAACTCTCTCCCACACTTTACGACACTTCTGAAACATTTCGATACCGAAATATCACAATGTTAATAATTTTCATCGGAGCGCACAGCAAAAGGCATGATCACTATGAAACCCAAGCCTCGATTCTGCTCCTCTTTCTGCACAGAAGAAGCTTCTAGTGCACAAAATATGCGCGAATATGCTAATTTCTGACTGGCGGAGAAACTCCGGAAAGCAGCATCACACCCGGTCAACCCAGCGCATATATTCAGAACCAACAAAATTTTGTCACTTAGTCAGAACAGTAAATTAACATAAAATTTTTTTGAAAACGCACAAATATAAAATTAACTCCCTCTTAACAAAACTACTCTACCAAAATAATATCTCGTTTCCCTAGTACCATAAACTGACGAAATAGTTTATAACAAACTCACTGGTGCGTTTGACTAACACGCACGTCATTCTCGAATATTCCCCAAGAGACCAGTTACTTCGAGGTATAGTATAAAAACTTTCACACCTTCATTCATTATCATAACTAAGCTCAACTATAATAGTAACTAGTACACAATTAGAAAAGTAAGCAAACAGAACTGCAAATAAAAATGACAGTATTTTGACTGCAACGCAGTGACTGTTAGCTAGTGACCTCTACCAGATCGCGTAGAAACTATATACACGGCGGTATCTGACGCCACTTGTCCTACGAGTGACTCACTCACACTGCACGTCTGCTCACTGCTTTTACGATCGCAATAGGCACGATGTAGCATTTAAAACAGATTCGACATAGTTCGTGTTTGCACTGCACACGAAAGCCGATTCCCGCACAGTAGGCCGCGCGGGGTGGCAGTGCAGTCTAGGGCGCCTTGCCACGGTTCGCGCGGCTGCCCCCGTCGGAGGTTCGAGTCCCCCCTCGCGCATGGATGTGTGTGTTATCGTTAGCGTAAGTTTGTTTAAGTTTGTTTGAGTTAGATTACGTAGTGTTTAAGTCTAGGGACCGATGATCCCAGAAGTTTGGTCCCATAGGAACTTACCACAAATTTCCAAAAAAATTTCCCGCACAGTAAAGAGCCAACCGCAAACGCAAAGTGCCATTTGTGGAAATGATTACACTCGAGTAGTAACGCCTACCGATATTATCACTTGACTAGAACACAAATGAGGTGCTGAGATCCATAAGGACCTAAACCACACCGCCACCAATCTCACAGTTAAGTGAATATCAGATAAATCAGTGATACAGCTTTTCGTGAATTACTACGTATGCAGTGTGGACCTACAGCACAGATAAACCTGACTCACCATAAGATCAACAGATTTCAGAAGTATGAATAAATGCTACAATCTCACAATCGACAGTGTTTTGCTTTAGGCCCTTATGATTCTCAGCGCCTCAGATGGATAAAAATTCGTAATTTAACAGTCTATAACTCATTCAGAAACGCATAATATAGGTTTACTGCCAGTACAACTTTAACAAATACTGATGTCCGATCTAATTTTACTACAGTATATAGTGAGTGAATTAACGTATCTGAGGACTGGTGTCATTTAGCAGGATTTATGCATAGTCAGCAGGGATAAAAGTCTGCCGCAGTTGCACTGACGTGAACTTTTAGTTGAGTGACAAGGGCTAGTTGTGCACATCATGAACTGTGCACATTGTTTATCAACTCAGTACGTATTTGGCCTGTAAGGCAATTACGTCACGCGAGTTGCGCATGCCCAATAGCTCCTCAAAACGGGCGCAACAGAAGGTACGCTCGTGACCTTGTTGCCAAGTTTCACAGAGTATAGAAGAGCAGTAGCAAGGTAGATTTAAGTGACATATCTTTCAGACTGCAACATCTATGTTATTTTTAACATCGTTCAAAGAAAAATAACCAATAAATCTGCAAGGTGTCGAAAGTTCGGGTGTCCACATGCTCTTGTGCTATAATACAGCAGCTTCCAGTGCTACACACAACGCTATTCTGGTCACAGCTGCAACCAACTGAGGACATTGCGCAGGTGCTGTTCACAGTCAAACACAACAGCGCAACCCACAGGCTTAGCTAGCATCTTCATTTATGTTCAAGCATGTATTTCCCGCGGTATTTCCATATTTTTGTGCCCCATCTTTAAGTGTACCCTTGGCTACAACACTATACAGTATTCTTGCTTGTCAGTATTAAGAAGTTGCTCAAAACATCACGGTTTCTCATTTTGGGGATAAGACCACTTCAACTGTAAGCAGTTTATTTATAAACACGAGAGTTTCTGCAGCATTTTAGTTGCATCGTCAGATGCAATAAAATAATGTTCTGATCGAGAAATGAGAATGGTATGAACCAGCGTTCAAAGTCAGCATTTTGCCCTAAGTGGCTGCCCTAACTATAAAGTCTTCTGCATCACTGTTAACGTATAACATCAACAGAAAGTTATGAGTCGGGCTTTGACCAACTTTATAATATTCACACCCTACACTTGTAGCAATGGTGTTTTGGCCAACATTATTTAGATACCGATTCTTTAATAAGCTTGATCTGAGGATGGTTGGTAGTCAGGCGAAACCAGCAATCAGCAAGTTGTAAGAGGTCCATGATTAAGGAATTTGTTGCTAGCGCACTCGAGCAGATGTAATTTCGATGGATATCTCACGCGCTTCCTGCGATATGTAAGCTATAAGAGAATCTCAGACCAAAGAGCAGTTTTGTATGCAGTAGGAACTGTGTAGCAGTAGGAGTAAGACGTAGCGAGCAGTCGTGTGTGTCGAGTTGGCTGAGCCGGTCGTGGGGAGCGATGGCGGAGCCTGAGCGTTGTAGTATAAGGTAAAAGCAGCCTCGCGCATATGTACTATTTTTATATCAAGTCCCATGTAAATGTGTAAAAAAAAATCTCTTAATAATAATCTTTTTCATAAAAAGTAACTTTTGACAATCATTCATATAAATTTAAATAATTTACTAATTTCTCCAATCCTTGGTCATCCCGATTATTGAAAAGAAAAACAGTTGTTTCTTTTTATACATGACAAATCTATGGGCCAGCATTGCACTCGGCTGTGCCAGAAAAATTTCTTACAGGAGCAGATATATATATGCATTATCCGGCGACCTTATTGAGGTAAGAATTTTCAATTTATTCAGAATGATCTTTCAGGGCCATGACGCAGCGCTGCTGACGTCCAATATTTATCAGTTTAAATTCACAGTCAATTATTGAAAGGTTATAAGTGAGCTACAATTTTTTATTGAGAGATTAGTCACATTTTATTATTGATAGGTTACGCAATTTATTTATTGGGAAGTTACGCTAAATAGCAATGTTATAGTTATATTTTTTATTGTTGGGAGGTTTCGGAACTTTTCTGTTGGTAGGTTACACTAAATGTGAATATTATTCATAATATTTTATTGTGGGGAGGTTACAAAGTTGCTGTTATACTTTATTGCGATCAATAGTATTAAAATTTTTAGCCGTCGCTGTGTCGCAAACATTTTTGTTCTACTTGCAAGCGCCACTACCGTGGCGGCAGACTTTTGGATGGCCAAAGAGCAGGAGAACGGGGAGGGATGCAGCGGCCCGCGGCTGACATGCGGAAGTTACGAGAGGCCCGTGTCCCGCTGTGAGGGGTGAGGTATTGTGTGTGCTCCACCATGTGTGCCGGCAGGCAGACCCGCGCCGTTGTTTGCATCTGCCCGGGCTGGGAGTGGCCGCCAGTTTGTGTCCCCGCGTGACACACGAGGCAGCCTAAACACGGCGGCAGCAGCAGCAGCAGCGCCAGCGGCAGTGGTCGTATGCACTACAACTTGTGCAGCCCCACTGCGGCTCAGCACGGATACAGCAGAAAGGATGAGAGACAACCTTTACCAGCCCAGTACACTAGTGGGAAACGAAACGTGAAAACCTCGAAATGGAACCAATATTACCTCTAAATTATTGGCGTGGAAAACACCAGGTCTACAAAGGACACTCGATATGGAAATTTGGGGGAAACGATTCCACATTTGCAGAGCATCTCAAAGATTAGATTAGATTTACTTTAATTCCAATTGATCCGTAGTGAGGAGGTCCTCCAGGATGTATAACATGTCAGAAAAACAACAATACATGAGAAATATTTACAACTCAAACAAATAAGCTAATGTATCATTCCACAGGTCCCAAGTGGAATGATCGTCATTTTTTAATGAACACTATATGAA
This sequence comes from Schistocerca nitens, assembly GCF_023898315.1. Taxonomy (NCBI): domain Eukaryota; kingdom Metazoa; phylum Arthropoda; class Insecta; order Orthoptera; family Acrididae; genus Schistocerca; species Schistocerca nitens. The sequence goes on along the minus strand of NC_064614.1, from coordinate 119,528,234 downwards.
AGAATCATTTTACAAATTCTAATGCACTGAATTGAAAATAAAAACGTTTTTATTAATTTATAAGGTAATAAACGTGTGATACAACTACTATAATACTTATTTACAATGAACACATTACTGCACTGAAATGGTGCAGACGTCACATTGTACTTACACAAACACACACACACACACACACACACACACTTATTTACAATGAACACATTACTGCATTGAAATTCTGCAGAAGTTATATTGTACATATACACAAATCAGTTGGTTCTTCTGAGAAATTCATCAATGGAGTAGAAGGAGTTGGCCATCAATAAATCCTTTAGGCTTCTCTTAAACTGATTTTCATTTGTTGTTAAGCTTTTTATGGCTGCTGGCAAGTTATTGAAAATGTGTGTCCCGAATAATGCACACCTTGTTGTACAAGACTAAGTGATTTTAAATCCTTGTGAAGATTATTCTTATTTCTAGTACTGATTGCATGAACTGAGCTGTTGGTTTGAAAAAAAGATACATTTTTAATGACAAATTTCATTAAAGAATTAATATATTGGGAAGCAGTAGTTTGTATCCCCAGTTCCCTAAACAGGCTTCTTCAGGATGTTCTTGAGTTCACACCACATATAACTCTTACTGCACGTTTTTGTGCCCGGAAAACTTTAGCTTGGCTTGATGAATTACCCCAAAAAATAATCCCATATGACATTATGGAATGAAAGTAAGCATAGTACGCAAGCTTTTTCATTTTTATGTCCCCTATGTCTGAGACAACTCGCATTGCAAATTGAGATTTGTTAAGACGCTTCAACAGTTCTGTGGTGTGCTTTTCCCAGTTGAATTTATTATCAAGCTGTAATCCCAAGAGTTTAACACTGTCCACTTCGTCTAGCTGCTTGTCATCATATGTTGGGCATATATTCGTGGGACACCCCTCACAAGTTCTGAACTGCATGTAGTGTGTTTTTTTTCAAAATTTAGTGACAACTAATTGGCTAGGAACCACTAATTAATGTCCAGAAATATTTTATTGGCTGATCTTTCTAAGACTACACTTGATTTGCTATTTATTGCAATGTTTATATCATCGGCAAACAAAACGAACTTGGCATCTGGTAATGTTACTGATGAAAAGTCATTGATATACACAAGAAAAAGTAAGGGCCCTAAAATGGAACCTTGCGGGATCCCACATGTAATTAGTTCCCAGTTGGATGATGCCAGATAGCTTGATACTTGTCTCTTCCCTAATAACACCCTTTGTTTCCTGCCAGAGATATAAGATTTGAACCATTTTGCAGCCTTTCCTGTTACACTATAATATTCTAATTTACTTAAAAGGATATTGTGATTTACACAGTCAAATTCCTGTGACAGACCGCAAAATATACCAGTTACCTGCAATTTTTATCTAATGAATTAAGCACATTTTCACTGTAAGTGTAGATAGCCTTCTCAATATCAGAACCCTGTAGAAAAAATGGGTCAAATGGCTCTGAGCACTATGGGACTTAACATCTTAGGTCATCAGTCCCCTAGAACTTAGAACTACTTAAACCTAACTAACCTAAGGACATCACACAACACCCAGTCATCACGAGGCAGAGAAAATCCCTGACCCCGCCAGGAATCGAACCCGGGAACCCGGGCGTGGGAAGCGAGAACGCTACCGCACGACCACGAGCTGCGGACACCCTTTAGAAATCCGAACTGTGACTTTGACAGTATGTTACTTGAGATAACATGGTTATAAAGACGATTGTACATTACTTTTTCAAAAATTTTTGAGAATACTGGCAAAAATGAAATTGGACGGAAATTTGATGCTATTTCTTTATCTCCCTTCTTAAACAGTGGCTTAACTTCAGCATATTTTAACCATTCAGGAAATATTCCACTCATAAACGACTGGTTACACAGATAGCTTAATATGTTACTTAACTCAGAATCACATTCTTTAATTAGGTTTGTTGACATTTCATCATTCCACTAGATGTTTTTGATTTTAAAGATTTTATGATTGACATTATTTCTGCTGGGGTAGTGAGGATGAAATTCATATTATGGACGTTACTTGAAATGTCTGGTCTGAGGTATTCCACAGCAGCATCTACACAACCTGACAACTCCATCTTTTCAGTAACAGTTATGAAATGTTTGTTAAAAAGTTTTGCAAGACTATACACATCTGTCACCAATGTATCATTTATATAACGACAAGGCAACCTCTAGATAAGAAGACATGAAAACCAGAATGAACAATAACAAACACATTTACTTGCATGTCTGGATGAACAGACATTAATGACGATTGACAGCTGTTCAAAATTAATTCGAAATAAATGCGCTGAAATGCGAATATCTTGGCAACAGGTGTGATAGGTACAGATTTATTACCTGTTAGAGGCATACGAAAATTTTTGCCTGACTGGGACTTGAACGCAGATTACCGCTTATCACGAGCAGTCGTCTCCTGTTCCGAACCAAACTTCCATACGTCACACAGTCTTCAACCCTGGCCCAACAATAATTTTCATAAGTCACTAACAGATAGAACATCCATAGGTGTCACAGCTGAAGCCAAGATGTTCACATTCAGTAAATTTTGGACATTCAAGTAAATATAACATGCCAAAACTTGTACAAGGCGACAATATCATGGTCTCGATTCCACACAATCTCATTCTCACTAGTGCAGGAATACAGACTGAAACTGTGAGCATTAAGGGTTGAGTGTAGGTGACTATGATGTAGAGATACAGACAGTGTGACATACTTTCAAATGATAGATCAGCAATCAGTCGTCCTTTTCTTTCAGGTTTTATTAGGCAAATCTAGATTTCGGCCAGTGCCTAGCCATTATCATTGCACTATTTCATGGTATCAATGCATGTCCTAGTACGTCAGTCTCCCGTTGTTCAGGCTTCGGTTTGAACATCAGGGAGAAACATTGCAAAGCGATATGAAATGCAATGTGCATCTGAAGATTGTGACCGCGAAGGCAAATGGTCGACAGCAATTTATTGGGAGAATTTTAGAAAAATATGGTTCATCTGTAAAACAGATCGTGTACAGACTGCTAGTGCGACCTATTCTAGAGTGTTTGGGATCCGCACCATGTCGGGTTAAAGGAAGACACCAAGACAATTCAGAGGAGGGCTGCTGGTAGTTCAAACTTGGCTCCCCCATCGGAGGTTTGAGTTGTGCCTCGGGCATGGGTGTGTGTGTCGTCCTTAGCGTTAAGTTAGTTTAAGTTAGATTAAGTAGTGCGTAAGCTTAGGGATCAATGACCTCCGCAGTTTGGCCCCATAAGACGTTACCACAAATTTCCAAATTTAGTTCAAACAACAGAAGCCCAGACAACAGGAGACTGACGTACTGGGACATGCATTGAGACCATGAAATAGTGGATGACTTATTGCTGTGCTGCATCATTTGAAAGTCGTATCACAGTCGTAGAGAGCACCCCATTCCTAATGGAAGGTAACTTGAGTGTGGCACATGGTAATTCTGGTCAATCTGGGAAGCGTGTACTAATAGCTGAAGGGACAGTTTGCATCCGGCGGCGTAACGGCACGGACGTCTTGTCTATGTTCTCACTGTGCATCTCGCACAAGTTCGTTTACGTGATCCAGCCGTCTTTGTGCGCTATATTTTCTTGGAACGAGGATGGCTTGTAGCTAATGTAAACTGACACTAAAGATAAGATCTTTGACTGAATATGCATGACCTAAGGAACTTGAATTCGAACAGTTTATCAGAGATGAAGTGAATATTGATTATAATGATCCTGTTGGCATCTACCTGTCTGTAAGGAGCAGTGTGGTGTATCTGAAACTCATTAATGAGGAAATGTGTGGTAGAGTTCTACATACAATTATAAGTGGTCTTAAATTCCACCAGTCTGCTGTACGCATCAGTGACATGACTGTGGAACTAGTGCTAGTTCAACTGTGGACGACACATGTGTTTCAACTCCCTTTTGAGGTCACTTCAGAGATGATGGTATCTGCAGTCTCCTCATATGGAAAGGTGGTTAGCGGTACAGGTGAAAAATGAACTCAATTTACCACCTAACAAGTTCTCAATGGGATACGACAGATCTGAATTGAGCAAACAAAACATGTGCTGACCTGCTTGCAAATTGAGGAATGCACATGCCATTATAATTTATGACGACCAGCCAAAGACATGCCAAGAAGGACACTGCCATTCCAGCTGCATTACACATTTACCTCCTGCAAGACGTTCGCCTAGAAACGTTTCCGGCTATCTACGGCTATGTTGCTTGTGTCATGCTGTGTGCTGACAATGGCAGTAATAATAATGTCTGTCACTAGGGCCTCCCGTCGGGTAGACTGCTCGCCGGGTGCAAGTCTTTCGATTTGACGCCACTTCGGCGACTTGCGCGTCAATGGGGATGAAATGATGATGATGAGGACAACACAACACACAGTCCCTGAACGGAGAAAATCTCCGATCCAGCCGGGAATCGAACCCGGGCACTTGGGATTGACATTCTGTCACGTTGACCACTCAGCTACTGGGGGCGGACACAATGGCAGTGGGACAACTACACTTCTAAAACAAGGTATTGAGGTTAATGAAGTGGCTTCCCTACCATTAGCTAGGGTTCTTGCTGTGACCTTTTAATATACATAAATGACTTAGTTGACAACATCGGTAGCTCCGTGAGGCTATTTGCAGATGACACGGTTGTCTACAAGAAAGTAGCAACATCAGAAGACTCGTACGTACTCCAGGAAGACCTGCAGAGGATTAATGAATGGTGCGACAGCTGGCAGCTTTCCCTAAACGTAGATAAATGTAATATAATGCGCATACATAGGGGCAGAAATCCATTCCAGTACGATTATGCCATAGGTGGTAAATCATTGGAAGCGGTAACGACCGTAAAATACTTAGGAGTTACTATCCGGAGCGATCTGAAGTGGAATGATCACATAAAACAAATAGTGGGAAAAGCAGGCGCCAGGTTGAGATTCATAGGAAGAATTCTAAGAAAATGTGACTCATCGACGAAAGAAGTAGCTTACAAAACGCTTGTTCGTCCGATTCTTGAGTATTGCTCATCAGTATGGGACCCTTACCAGGTTGGATTAATAGAAGAGATAGACATGATCCAGCGAAAAGCAGCGCGATTCGTCATGGGGACATTTAGTCAGCGCGAGAGCGTTACGGAGATGCTGAACAAGCTCCAGTGGCGGACACTTCAAGAAAGGCGTTACGCAATACGGAGAGGTTTATTATCGAAATTACGAGAGAGCACATTCCGGGAAGAGATGGGCAACATATTACTACCGCCCACATATATCTCGCGTAATGATCACAACGAAAAGATCCGAGAAATTAGAGCAAATACAGAGACTTACAAGCAGTCGTTCTTCCCACGCACAATTCGTGAATGGAACAGGGAAGGGGGGATCAGATAGTGGTACAATAAGTACCCTCCGCCACACACCGTAAGGTGGCTCGCGGAGTATAGATGTAGATGTAGATGTAGACCTTCCATGGTGTTCGAACCATCATTATTTATGATCTCTTGGGCACGGCCAATCGACGGGAACAGTCGCGATTCTATTCATAAGAGGCCGCACTCAATATGCCAGGTGGTCGGCGATGGACATCCCAGAATGATATCGCAGCCACGTTTTCGAACCAGTGCAGCCAGTTCCATGTGACAGAGGCCCAAGATAATCACGGAAATGGATATTGCCCTCCAGTCGTTGACGGGAACTCTTGATGGGGAAGCTGTGGAGATTTTTGCAGCGATGATTACACTTGATGACTTTGCCGATGCTCTTCATAAGGGAGCAGCAAACAAATCCCCAGGCCATGGTGGCATTCCGTTAGAATTTTATTGCTTATTCCACATCATCATGGCTTGACGCTGGAATGACATGTATCAAAAGTTGGTGATCCCTGATGTTTCCTCCCGAATTCGTAGTAGTGCTGCTTATCCCGATCCCCAAGCCATCTGGAGCTCAGGGAGTTGGACATTACCGGCTGTTGACCACGTTAAATTGTGACTTCAACATTTTTACCCGGATTCTTACCGCCCGCCTTCGGTGCGTCCTCCCTTAATTCATCTCTACGGATCAAACGTGCTTTCATGGTAACAGTAACGTTCAAACGGACCTCAGTGGTTAATGCGACATCATAGCTCTGCCACCGGACTGCCGCACTCGCCTTAGTGACAATGTACCTCGACCACGCCTTTGATAGGGTGAGTCCTGTCTTTGCTGAGGCAACGCAGTGATGAATGGCCTTCCCCCGTACATTTACACACATTGTCTAGTGACTCCTCCGAGACGCCACGTCACGGGTGTTTTGGCTGGCCCTGTTACTATTACGCGATCGGTCCGCCAGGGACGTCCGCTGTCGATGCTTCTTTATGCCATCATCCTTGAGTCACTATTACGTAGTTTTCAGAGCCGTCTGAATGCGATCACAATGAAGGGGCATGAAATTCATTTGTCATGTAACTGGTGTTCTGGTGTTCTTAGTTCAATTGCGGGATGAAGTGTGAAAGGTGCTGTAATGGATCAACTGGTATGGGACTGCTGCGGACAGCTTTGTGTATCTGACGAAGTTGGTGCTATATTCGTTGGCAGAGGTCTTACAGCAGGGATTGTAGCAGCACTGCCGTAACTTGACAAGCTGAGGTGTTTGGGAATCACCTTCACACATGACACAGAGCGAATGGCCTCACGGCACTATGAAGTGATCCGCACAACCTGTATGGCAACCTCCGGCTACTATTAGACATGATACAACAAGAGGATTTTGTTAACAGTTATTTGGCGTCGCGACTAGCCAGTTTGGCACAGATTTTACAGATGACAAAGGCAACAGCGCACAGACTGAAGGCGGCGTTGGGCTATTTGGTAAGCGCAAGTCTTATCATCAGTGTCCGCTAGGACACGCTAACTCTTCCTCCTCCAGACGACGGAGTTGGTTTTGTCAACGTCCTTGCGAGAGCGGCTGTTCTTTTTCTAATTACGATGGTTAAATCGTGGACGCGCCACCGAACCGGTTTAACGAGAAGCCTGATTGATGAACTGGCCCATCCCTCCCGTGTGGCGCCCGTTGCATTAGCACATATTTCTGCTTCTCTCTCACACGTCAGTACCTTCTTCAACAAATTCTGTTATATCTATGCCGATGTGCTTTGTAACAGGAACCGTATGGCATGTGTGTTTCTCGCCAGTACTGAGAGATCATGCTCGGAATGTTGTGGAAAGCTGATACCCTATCACCGCATGGCCCGTGTTCTGACGTAGTGTGTGCCAAGTTCTCCTCGACATGAGCACTCGTGCACCCTGGTATCTCGTTGTTAAAGGGAAATACATGACAAAACTTCGTCTATATGCCATTAATATGACAGATTCATTGCTTTGCCCCCCGTGTCAGACGCTGCTTTGCCCCCCCCCCCCCCCCCGTGTCACACGCTGGACAAGGGTGATTATCGACTAATTTGTGGATCTTCTGCAGGGGTGTGGCAGGTGATTCGCAAAATGCTTGCCTTTCTCCTACAAAGGGCTGCCTACACCATCGCACCGATGTCACTTCTGTTTCCAGATGAGATCTATTTCCAGCAGACGAAAACCAATGGAGTGAACTTGATAATAGGTCCATCGATCACTTACCTGTTTCATGAAGGAGACAAGAGCGTTCTTGAAATTTGGACGTTCCTGCAAGTTCACTTTACGTTTATAACGCACAAACCGATATATCGTCTATACCGTCAACACCATAACACACGCCCCCCCCCCTTCCCGCTGCAGTTGTGGTGCCCCAGGTATGAAAATGTGATTTGAATTTGTGTAATAGCATGAGTTGGACCAGTGTACTGGCAAAATGGAATATTCTTCGAGAAAACATGCTCGATTTACTTGGGATTATGAGTGCATCTATCCACAGTTGGCGGCGTACGGATGCCATTTTGTTTGTTTTGCCGCGAGGGCGTTTTACTTCTATTTCAGTTGTTTGTTATGGATGCTTACCGCACATCGGGGTGAATCTCTTAGACGGGCACCCTTCTCACATTGATTTTCATTATTTCTCGCCTGGAGGGCACCCTATTCAATCTTAATTGTTTGTTATTCTCATGGTGATCACACATAATGTATAAAGCAATTGTACGTTTTTATCTGTACATTCCTTTTTGTTAAAAAACAAAATAAAGTTTTATTGTACAAAAATAAAGAAGTCGATTAAGGCGAAAAGTAAATTAACTAAATAAAGAAATGGGGGCCGTCAAGGCAGGAAAAAAACAAACAAACAAGAAAGTGGTTAAGGCGACTGCCTTAATCTAACTTAAACTAACTTATGCTAAGGACAACACACACATACCCATGCCCGAGGGAGGACTCGAACCTCCGACGCGGGGGTGCCGCGCGAACCGTGGTAAGGCGCCTGAGACCGCGCGACTACCCCGCTCGACTAACAGCTGATCTTCCACGAAATTCACGAAAACAAATTCAGAAAAAAAAACCACGTTTGAATTACCAGTGACAAAGAGTACCTGGCAAACAACATTTTATTGACATTAACAGATAAAATAGCAGAGTAACACTCCAATAGATGATCATCAGAATAGTGTTACGTATCTCCTTTCCCCTTAGTCTTTCGTTATTCCCTCTAAATAAACTCTGAACCAAAAATCTAACCCCCCAACCTTTATAAGATATCTGAACAGTAATTAGTTTTGCATTATTTACTTCGTTAGGCTGGCAACAATTATGTAATAAATAAGAAAAGAGAGGTCAAGACAGAAATCCCTAACAGTTTTTGTGGGAAAAACTGCAGTTAGTGCGGTTAGTGTCATACAAGTAGTGGTGTTCCATAGTAGTTAGTTTACGAAATGAAACGGGTAAAAGTGTCGTCGATGTTATATAAAGAGACAGGTGACCTGTAGCCAATGACCAGATGAGAAGAAGCGCATATTTCCAGCGGAAAAATGAATAGCTGTAAGTAGTAGCTATTTATGTAAAAATTTCGTTATGAAAAGTTTTCTAATCTATAAGTATCGCATATAAAAGCAAAACTGTATTATTCCAGGTTAAATTCACTGAAAAAACCTTAATGTAAAAGACGAAACGCATCTGGAACGTAAGTAAATACAGAATCACAAAGTAAATGTAGACTGCAGCAAAAAAAGAAAAAAGTTTGAATTTAGATAATGAATAGATAATTTTATTTTAGAGAATATAGTGGTTATCTCTGTTTTTCCTAAAATTTAAGGTTCAGTGATCGTTTTGGGAAAGGTAGCTAATGCGTAAAAAATCTAATTACGATATTTTTAATAGCGATGATGTAAAATGCAGTCCAGTTACTTTTGCTAGTAGATGGAGCTTTTTCCGTGTTACGTTCTTCTCAGTGGATTTAATTAGCATGTGTATATTCTTTATTTTTTCAAAACTTTTATCAATAAAACAAGAAAGGAACCAACGGTAATTATTGTTACAAAAACATGAGAACAACGTCTTAGCGGCGGTGTAGAATTCGTCTTCTTAATCTCTTCGGGCTGTGCGGCAGCCGCTGCTGTTGGTCGTTAAGTGAAACACGTCGGCAACTGCGTTGTCCGTGGTGAGAGATAATGCCTGAAATGTGGTATTTTCGGCACGTTCTTGACACTGTGGATCTCGGAATACTGAATGTACTAGCGAGATTCAGAATGGAATGTCCCACGCGTCTAGCTCCAACTGCCATTCCGTCGTGAGGCCATAGTCACGTCGGAAATCGTTTCACATGTATCAACTGGTTGCAAATGGCAGCTCCACCAGTGTACTGCCGTTTTATGCCTCGTGTACGAGATAGTACGGCCATCTGCATATGTGTACATCGCTCTTCCATGACTTTTTTTAATTCAGTGTATGATATTAGTAAACTGCATGAGTAATCCTGGTGAGGTCCCAGAATTAAATTCTCTTATTAATGATAATAATGCCCGGATAGTCTTAGGAACAGAAAGTTGGTTGAAACCGGAAATGAATAGCAACTAAACCCTAAATTCACACTGGAATATTTATTGTAAGGATAGGTGGGACGCTGAAGGAGGCGACGTATTTACTGCAGTAAGGAATTCGACAGTATGTAGTGAGGCTATAATGAGTTTCTAATGCGCATTAATCTGGGCGAAGTTAAGCAACATAGGCGGGTCAAAAATAGTAATGGGATGCCTTTATAGACTGCCTGGGTCAGGAGTTGTTGTTCTACAGCTATTCAGAAAGAACTTGCAGAATTTCGTGGATGAGTTTCCTGATCATTCTGTTCCAATAGTGGGCGACTTAAACTTACCATTTATAGATTGAGAGAGTCAAGTGATCAAAAGTGGTGCAAAATCAGGGATCTGTGTTCTATTGTTCTGAATGTCTTGTCCGAAAATTACAAGAAGCACGTAGTTAGAGGACCAGCTCTTGAAGGTAACATCTTAAACCTCCTAGCTACAAACAGGCTCGTACTTTTCGAAAAAGTTAACGTACACGAGAGTAACAGCAATCATAAGAGAATGATGGCATCTATAACAACAGGTATTACAAGGAATGTTAAGAAAGGTAGGGAAATATTTTTGCTTAGCAAGAGTAATAGAGTACTAATTGCTGAACGTCTGAGTAGTCAAAATTTAATATTCAGTACTGAGGACGAAGCCTTAAAGGATAAATGGAAAAAAATTCAAAGGCATCGTTCTGTATACCTTAGACAAGTACAGGGTGTTTCAAAAATGACCGGTATATTTGAAACTGCAATAAAAACTAAACGAGCAGCGATAGAAATACAACGTTTGTTGCAATATGCTTGGGACAACAGTACATTTTCAGGCGGACAAACTTTCGAAATTACAGTAGTTACAATTTTCAACAACAGATGGCGCTGCAAGTGATGTGAAAGATATAGAAGACAACGCAGTCTGTGGGTGCGCCATTCTGTACGTCGTCTTTCTGCTGTAAGCGTGTGCTGTTCACAACGTGCAAGTGTGCTGTAGACAACATGGTTTATTCCTTAAAACAGAGGATTTTCCTGGTGTTGGAATTCCACCGCCTAGAACACAGTGTTGTTGCAACAAGACGAAGTTTTCAACGGAGGTTTAATGTAACCAAAGGACCGAAAAGCGATACAATAAAGGATCTGTTTAAAAAATTTCAACGGACTGGGAACGTGACGGATGAACGTGCTGGAAAGGTAGGGCGACCGCGTACGGCAACCACAGAGGGCAACGCGCAGCTAGTGCAGCAGGTGATCCAACAGCGGCCTCGGGTTTCCGTTCGCCGTGTTGCAGCTGCGGTCCAAATGACGCCAACGTCCACGTATCGTCTCATGCGCCAGAGTTTACACCTCTATCCATACAAAATTCAAACGCGGCAACCCCTCAGCGCCGCTACCATTGCTGCACGAGAGACATTCGCTAACGATATAGTGCACAGGATTGATGACGGCGATATGCATGTGGGCAGCATTTGGTTTACTGACGAAGCTTATTTTTACCTGGACGGCTTCGTCAATAAACAGAACTGGCGCATATGGGCAACCGAAAAGCCCCATGTTGCAGTCCCATCGTCCCTGCATCCTCAAAAAGTACTGGTCTGGGCCGCCATTTCTTCCAAAGGAATCATTGGCCCATTTTTCAGATCCGAAACGATTACTGCATCACGCTATCTGGACATTCTTCGTGAATTTGTGGCGGTACAAACTGCCTTAGACGACACTGCGAACACCTCGTGGTTTATGCAAGATGGTGCCCGGCCACATCGCACGGCCGACGTCTTTAATTTCCTGAATGAATATTTCGATGATCGTGTGATTGCTTTGGGCTATCCGAAACATACAGGAGGCGGCGTGGATTGGCCTCCCTATTCGCCAGACATGAACCCCTGTGACTTCTTTCTGTGGGGACACTTGAAAGACCAGGTGTACCGCCAGAATCCAGAAACAATTGAACAGCTGAAGCAGTACATCTCATCTGCATGTGAAGCCATTCCGCCAGACACGTTGTCAAAGGTTTCGGGTAATTTCATTCAGAGACTACGCCATATTATTGCTACGCATGGTGGATATGTGGAAAATATCGTACTATAGAGTTTCCCAGACCGCAGCGCCATCTGTTGTTGAAAATTGTAACTACTGTAATTTCGAAAGTTTGTCTGCCTGAAAATGTACTGTTGTCCCAAGCATACTGCAACAAACAGTGTATTTCTATCGCTGCTCGTTTAGTTTTTATTGCCGTTTCAAATATACCGGTCATTTTTGAAACACCCTGTATGTTCCGAGTACAGTAAGGTCTTAATCGATGTGAAAGACCCACCGTGGTTTAATAAAAGTGTCATAAAGCAGTAAAGTAGACAAAGGGAGCTTCATCTGATCACAGATTTAAGAGAAGTCAAAACATAGCTGACAAACAAAAGCTGAATGAAGCGAAGATTAGCATGAGGAGAGCTATGAGATAAGCGTTCAATGACTCTGAAATAAATCTTGATCAACTGATCTGAGTAGAAACCCTAAGAAGATTTGGTCTTACGTAAAATCAGCAAGCGGACCGAAGTCATCTATTCAGTAACTGGGAGACCATATTGGCACCGAAGCGGAAGATGACAGAGATAATGCCGAAATAATGAATTCGGTCTTCCGAAATGGTTTCACCGCGGAAGGTCGAAGTACAGTCCATCCTTTCAATCATCATACGAACATCGAAATGGCAGATATTGGGATAAGTGACAAGAGGAATATAAAAGTAAGGACAACTGCGTGGTAGCGGAAAGGCTTCAGGACCAGATGAGATGCCTGTAAGATTATGCAGAGATTATGCGAAAGAACTTGCTCCCCTTCTAGCAGCAGTTTATCGCAGGTCACCCGAGAAACGAAGCATACTTACCAGAATGAGATTTTCACTCTGCAGTGGAGTGTGCGCTGATATGAAACTTCCTGGCAGATTAAAACTGTGTGCCCGACCAAGACTCGAACTCGAGACCTTTGCCTTTCGCGGGCAAGTGCTCCACCAACTGAGCTACCGAAGCACGACTCACGCCCGGTGAGTTTGGAAGGTAGGAGACGAGATACTGGCAGAAGTAAAGCTGTGAGTACCGGGCGTGAGTCGTGCTTGGGTAGGTCAGTTGGTAGAGCACTTGCCCACGAAAGGCAAAGGTCCCGAGTTCGAGTCTCGGTCAGGCACACAGTTTTAATCTGCCAGGAAGTTTCATATCAGCGCACACTCCGCTGCAGAGTGAAAATCTCATTCTGGAAACCACCCCCAAGCTGTGGCTAAGCCATGTCTCCGCTATATCCTTTCTTTCAGGAGTGCTAGTCCCGCAAGTTTCGTAGGAGAGCTTCTGTAAAGTTTGGAAGGTATGAGACGAGATACTGGCAGAAGTAAAGCTGTGAGTACCGGGCGTGAGTCGTGCTTCGGTAGCTCAGTTGGTAGAGCACTTGCCCGCGAAAGGCAAAGGTCCCGAGTTCGAGTCTCGGTCGGGCACACAGTTTTAATCTGCCAGGAAGTTTCATATCAGCGCACACTCCACTGCAGAGTGAAAATCTCATTCTGGAAACATCCCCCAGGCTGTGGCTAAGCCATGTCTCCGCTATATCCTTTCTTTCAGGAGTGCTAGTCCTGCAAGTTTCGCAGGAGAGCTTCTGTAAAGTTTGGAAGGTATGAGACGAGATACTGGCAGAAGTAAAGCTGTGAGTACCGGGCGTGAGTCGTGCTTCGGTAGCTCAGTTGGTGGAGCACTTGCCCGCGAAAGGCAAAGGTCCCGAGTTCGAGTCTCGGTCGGGCACACAGTTTTAATCTGCCAGGAAGTTTCGAAGCATACTTAGATATTCGAAAAAGAAACTTAGGTCATTCCCACTTTCAAGAGGGTCTTAGGACATATGCATATAATTGTTGGCCTATACCGTTGACGTCAATCTTTTATAGAATGTTTTATGCTCAAGAATTATGACGTTTTTGGAGAACGAAAATCTTCTCCATAAAAATGAAGAGGTTGAAAAAAATCAGCTAACCAATTGCAAACCAAAGGTTTATTTAACCCCTGATCTAGATTTCGATATCCCTAAAAATATCTTCTTCAGAAGGAGTGCGCCTTGTTACATCACCCACTCCTTACGAAGAAGATATTTTTAGAAATATCGAAACCTAGGTCAAGAGCTAAATGAACCTTTGGTTTGCAACTGGTTGGCTAATTTTTCCAACCTCCTCAGATTTATACGGTTGCTGATTCGCAGCTATGTTTAAGATTCTCCCTAAAAATCAGCACAGCTTCCGAAAGCAGAGACCTTGTGAAACTCACTTTGCTCTGTTCCTCCTTGATATCCACAGTGCTGTAAACATTAGCGCTGAACTTGGTGCTGTGTTCCTAGACTTCAGAATGCCATTGGACACCACCCCACACATCCGTTTCGTGAAAGAATACTAGCTTACCGAGTATCGGACCAGATTTTCGACTGGATTTAAGAATTCCTTCCAGACGGAACTCAACACGTCGCTCTTAATGGAACAATATCGACAGATGTAAAGGTAATTACAGGAAAACCCGGAGGAAGTGCGATGGGTCCATTACTGTTTACAATATGCAGGGTGCACATAAAGTCTGCGAACACTTTCAATTATTTATTGCACAAGAACTAAACTTTGTACAGATGTCATACATATTGCAATTTGAAGAAAAACTCTGAAAGTTGTTTTTTTTTTTCAAACATTCTACACTCCTGGAAATGGAAAAAAGAACACATTGACACCGGTGTGTCAGACCCACCATACTTGCTCCGGACACTGCGAGAGGGCTGTACAAGCGATGATCACACGCACGGCACAGCGGACACACCAGGAACCGCGGTGTTGGCCGTCGAATGGCGCTAGCTGCGCAGCATTTGTGCACCGCCGCCGTCAGTGTCAGCCGGTTTGCCGTGGCATACGGAGCTCCATCGCAGTCTTTAACACTGGTAGCATGCCGCGACAGCGTGGACGTGAACCGTATGTGCAGTTGACGGACTTTGAGCGAGGGCGTATAGTGGGCATGCGGGAGGCCGGGTGGACGTACCGCCGAATTGCTCAACACGTGGGGCGTGAGGTCTCCACAGTACATCGATGTTGTCGCCAGTGGTCGGCGGAAGGTGCACGTGCCCGTCGACCTGGGACCGGACCGCAGCGACGCACGGATGCACGCCAGGACCGTAGGATCCTACGCAGTGCCGTAGGGGACCGCACCGCCACTTCCCAGCAAATTAGGGACACTGTTGCTCCTGGGGTATCGGCGAGGACCATTCGCAACCGTCTCCATGAAGCTGGGCTACGGTCCCGCACACCGTTAGGCCGTCTTCCGCTCACGCCCCAACATCGTGCAGCCCGCCTCCAGTGGTGTCGCGACAGGCGTGAATGGAGGGACGAATGGAGACGTGTCGTCTTCAGCGATGAGAGTCGCTTCTGCCTTGGTGCCAATGATGGTCGTATGCGTGTTTGGCGCCGTGCAGGTGAGCGCCACAATCAGGACTGCATACGACCGAGGCACACAGGGCCAACACCCGGCATCATGGTGTGGGGAGCGATCTCCTACACTGGCCGTACACCACTGGTGATCGTCGAGGGGACACTGAATAGTGCACGGTACATCCAAACCGTCATCGAACCCATCGTTCTACCATTCCTAGACCGGCAAGGGAACTTGCTGTTCCAACAGGACAATGCACGTCCGCATGTATCCCGTGCCACCCAACGTGCTCTAGAAGGTGTAAGTCAACTACCCTGGCCAGCAAGATCTCCGGATCTGTCCCCCATTGAGCATGTTTGGGACTGGATGAAGCGTCGTCTCACGCGGTCTGCACGTCCAGCACGAACGCTGGTCCAACTGAGGCGCCAGGTGGAAATGGCATGGCAAGCCGTTCTACAGGACTACATCCAGCATCTCTACGATCGTCTCCATGGGAGAATAGCAGCCTGCATTGCTGCGAAAGGTGGATATACACTGTACTAGTGCCGACATTGTGCATGCTCTGTTGCCTGTGTCTATGTGCCTGTGGTTCTGTCAGTGTGATCATGTGATGTATCTGACCCCAGGAATGTGTCAATAAAGTTTCCCCTTCCTGGGACAATGAATTCACGGTGTTCTTATTTCAATTTCCAGGAGTGTATATGCGAACCATGACCCGGCAGATGTCAATACGGTAAAAGAATTCTTGCCATAGCCGTTCCAGCATGGAATCGGCGGTTGTGGCAGTCGCCTCCCGTATCCTCTCCCGGAGCGCTGCTACATCACATGTTAGAAGTGGTACATACACCAGATCTTTAATGCGTCCCCACAGAAAAAAGTCACACCGAGTAAGATCTGGTGTTTTTGTCGAACTCGATCACACAGAAAGCTCGCTCCGCACCTGAACTCACCATGTTTGCGACTAGTGCTAACTATCGGCAAATTACCAAATAACACTGTGGCAGTATATATGAAAAAAAAAAACTTTCAGGGTTTCTCTTCAAAATGACGTATGTATGGTATCAGTACAATGTTTGGTTCTTGTGCAGTAAATAATTGAAAGAGTTCCCGGACTTTATGTACATTCTGTATATGGATGATCTAGCAGAAAGCGTCGGAAGATCTTTAAGACCGTTCTCAGATGATATGTTTGTCAATAAGAAAGTAACAACGCCGGAAGACAATAGAGATTTGCATAATTACATACATAGGATTGATGAATGGTGCAGGGACTGACCGCTGACTGAGCATAAATAAATGTAACATATTGCACATATCTAGCAGAACAAATTCACTACCATACAAATACACACCAGATGATAAATTGTTTGAAACAGTGTCTACCATAAAATATCTAGGGGCAACCATCTGGAGCGACCTTGATTGGAATGACCATATGAAATATGGAGTAGGAAAATCGAGTGCTAGACTGAAATTCATAGGAGGAATTTTAAGGAAATTTGATTATTCAGGAATAAAGGAAATGACTCACCGAAAAGCAGAAAGTTACATTGTCAATCAGCAGCTAGCTTTTGGAATGCATTTCCTTTTTCTATCTGTAGCAACATGCACAGAAACACACACACACTCACATGCGCACACCTGGCTCCCTACATTGTGCTCAGTCGACTGCCAGCTCGTGTGGCAGAGCGGTTCTAGGCGCTTCAGTCTAGAACCGTGCGACCACTACGGTCGCAGGTTCGAATCCTGCCTCGGGCATGGATGTGTGTGATGTCCTTAAGTTAGTTAGGTTTAAGTAGTTCTAAGTTCTAGGGGACTGATGACCTCAGATGTTAAGTCCCATAGTGCTCAGAGCCATTTGAACCAATTTTTGACTGCCAGCTCTTTATTGGACCACAATGAGTGTACTAGGATGAGGTGAGAGTGTGGAACGGGGTGGGGTGAGGAATGGAGAGAGATGGGAGGTGGATGGCAGGAAAAGGGTTGGGGGAAGCGTCTAGCAACTCATAGAAGGGTGGGGAGCTGTCTGTGGGCTAGGTTGGAGGTGCAGGTAGAGGGAGCATAAACCTTACCACCCACTGTTGATGCAACCTCCCTATACACACACCGACGTCCCTCATGTCCATGGCCTTGACATGGTTGAACAGTACCTCTCCCAGAGCTCTGCATATTCCAAACCCACCACTTCATTCCTTGCACACTTCCAAATCTACATCCATATGCACAACTATTTCACCTTTGAAGGGAAGGTATACAAACAAATTCATGGCACAGCCATAAGCACCCACATGGTATCCTCCAATTTCTCGTCTTCATGTGGCACCTAGAGGAAACATTCCTAGGTTCATAAAACCCCAAACCCTTAGTCTGGTTCAGGTTTATTGATTACATCTTTATAATCTGGACTCAAGGCTAGGAGACCTTATCCTCATTCCTCCACAACCTCAACATCTTCTCTCTCACCCACTTCCTCCTCCAACCATCATGTTACCTTCCTAGATGTTGGTCTCCTCAGATGGCTCCATCCACACCTTGGTCCATGTCAAACCCACCAATCACCACCAGTACCTGTACTTTGACAGCTGCCGCCACTTCCACACCAAAAAATTCCTCCAATACAGCCTGGCCACCCATGATATATGAATTTGCAGTGATGAAAACTCCCTTGCCCAGTATGCTGAAGGCCTCAGAAAGGCCTTCACAGACAGACAATATCCTCCAGACCTACTTCATAAACCGATTTCCTGCGCCATATCCTGACACACACCTCATCATCAGACCCATCCCAGCAACCGAACATTTGTCATCCAATACTATTCAGACTGGAATGACTGAATTATGCCCATTGTCAGGGCTTTGATTATCGTAATGACCTGAAATGACGGATGTCGTATCCAAGATACTTCCAACCCCTCTCAAAGTAGTGTTCCACTACCGACCCAACCACCACAACATCCTAGTCCATCCCTATTACACTCCTATCCCCAATCCCCTGCCACAGCGATCATATCTCTGAGGAACACCCAGTTGCAAGACCTGCCCAATACACCCACCAAGTACCACCTACTTCAGTCCTGTCACAAGCTTACCTTAACCTATCAGAGGTCAGGCCATCTGTGAAAGCGTAAATATTATACACCAGCTCTGCTGCAACCACTGCACAGCGTTCTACATTGGTATAACAGTCAACCAGCTGTTAACCAGAATAGCCACCGCAAAACTGTTGCCGAAAGCAAGATGGACCACCCAGTGCTACAACATGCAGCACAGCACAACATGTGAGATATCAGTGGCTGCTTCACAACCTGTGCCATCTGAAACCTCCCCCCCACCACCACCTTTTCGGAGCTGCACAAATGGGAGCTATGCTTATGGCATATCATTTGCTTCCATAATCTTCTTGGCCTAAAGCGAAGGTAGCTCAGTGGCCCCATCCCCCTACCATATTCCCCACCCAATAGTGTGTGTGTGTGTGTGTGTGTGAGGTGTGCATGTGTGTGTTTATACACATCATAATCTCCTGCAGTACCCCTCTCGAAATTGTGTCCCCACATCAACTAGCTGTATGCTGTTATCTCACTCCCTAGTCTATGGAATGGTGTGCCTGGCCATCTGTCACCTGCCCCTCTACTTGCACCCCTAGGTAGCCCACAGATGGCTCCCCACTCTCCCTTGAACCGCTAGAAGCTTTCCTCCAACCCCCTCCCTGCCCCCACCTCTCACCCCTCTCCGTCCCTCACCTTACCTCACCCCCAGATCCCCACCTCACCCCAGTATACTCACTGTGGTCCAGTAAAGATCTGGCTGTCAACTGAGCACAATATAGGTAGCTGGACATGTGCATGTGAGTGTATGTGTGTGTGGTTGTTTTTTCTACAGCTAGGAAAAGGAAGTGCGTTCTAAAAGCTAGCCAAGCTCTACACCTTTCGTTTGTGTGTCTATCGACGATGCACTGCTTCTGCCTGTCGGTGAGTCATCTCCTTTATTCCTAAGTAATTCGTAATTTCCAACCAGAGATTTCCATAAATTATTAAGGAAATTTAACTCATCCACGAAGGAAGTGACTTGTAAAACTCTTGTACGACCGATTCTTCAGTATTGCTCATTTCTCTGGGACTCTTACAGGGTAGAACTAATAGAAGAGACAGAGAAGATACAACGGAGACCACTGTGTTTCGTCACAGGATCGTTTAGTCGGCGAGATAGCGTTACAGAGATGCTCAACAAGCTCCGAGAGAGTACATTACGGGGAAAATCGGACAACATATTATGACCTCTCACATATGTCTTGTGAAATGATTATAACGAGAAACATTGCGAAATTAGAGCTAATGCAGATGTCTACCGATAACCATTTCGTCCATGCACCATTTGGGAATGGAACATGGACGGGCGGATCAGATAGTGCCACCACAAGCACCCTCCGCCACACACAATCAATTGGCTTGCGAAGTACCGATGTAGATGTAGACCAGAATCGTGTATTTAGCTGTGGAAAAAGGGTGTCTTTAAATGTGAAGAAACAATTCATTGGACAACAACCACAAATAGATTTTAAATTCTACAAGGAAGGTAACCATTGCTTTTCAGCAGCTAGTCACTCACCGTTTTATCTAGTAAAAATCTAACGTGAAATGAGAGAACAGGTAGAACACGCAGTTCGTAAGGAACAGCGCTAATATGTAAATAGTTTTAGTAAATGGCGTGAGTCCGCTTCGTCATTCTCATCCTTGTAGAGTTCCCAGATCTCTCATTTCCTGTTTGTATTATTCGTGCTGCATATGATGACAGTGCCTGGTACGAGAACTCTACTCGGCACCGTTTACACCGCAATAGTGATGCCCAGGTGCTTACGTTTCAATTTTAGCACATTTCTCTCATTTCTGTGAACAGTTTCAAGGTTTACATCAGCAACCGTAATCTCACTGCACTCTGTACTCTGTACAATAGTCTCCGAGACAACACATGAGCGATGTCGGAAAACAAGGTCAGTGGCGTGCTATATCCAACACAACAATTATCCACTCAAAACCAAATATCCATAGCAGCACAAAGCATACATAATGCTCAAAGAATCACTACAAAGACACTCGGCAATAAAATCAACAACACATAAAACTCTAATTTGTATTTCGGTATCTGGGGATACACTTTGACAAACAACATATCTTCACTAATCAAGAACAAAGCCAACGGTGTACTCCACAAACTACCGACATTGAACTCGGCAGCATCCAGGCTACCACTTCATCCGTCCCACTGCCACCATCACACCCCCCACTCTACCCACCACGATACACCACTGTATGGGGCGCATTGCAGAGACATATTCCACCACGTCCACATTCACGTGCACCAACGACCTTCCAGCAGTTGTGAACCGCGCTGGTGGATTAATTTCTTACCAACCTTGTGGCCAGCATCGGAGCACGTTGCAGAACATGCATTTCTGTCCGTGGTGGTCACATATCCTATTAAGGGGCGATGTAACGGAAAATGTAAACATTTATTTAAAAAATCATTACAACCATATTTATTAATGCACAAATCTAAAATTTTGCATGTGTAAAGGAAAAGAGCTGTATTTTAACGGAAAAGTATAATAAAATATGCAGGATTAATATTTTGCCAGAGATATGAATTTTTAAGTTTTTTGCTGTATAAAGAGCCATAACTCAGATTCTAATCATGCAATTAATCTAAAAATTTTATGGTAGTATTCTGAGAAAGTTATGAGACCATTGAACTACAGTTATTAATTTATGGTACATATTGTATCATTAACAGAGTTTTTAATTTTACAAATCCAAAATTAACTTTTTTCTACATACAATCATCTAAAAATCAAAATGTAATTGTCGGATCTCGTATTTTTTAGTTGCAGGGAGATATCAACACACTGCGAACAGTTCCTCAAAATTTCATAGCATTAGCGCATATACTATTTGAGGAAAGGCTTCTAATAACATAAAAAATGTAACAGGGAAAAAGAGGTTCAAAGATTTTTTTCTCAAACTTTTACATGTAATAAGCTTACCTCAGTTCTAAAATCCTCCATACTGATGCTCCTCATCCTCCAGGTTTCTCTTCTCTCCTCTTCGAGTCTGCCTGGCCCGGATTTGCAGCTGAGACACTGATCTGTTACCTTTCTTGATCGTCCTCTCGTCGATGGTGTAAAATGCTTTTGTTGTAAACATACCAGGATCTATATCAACTCTCTTCAGCACTTCAATTCTGCCATTATTTCCCTTATTTTAACATAAAAATGCATCATAGACGCCTATTTTGAGTACTTAAAGTCCACAGAATGTCCTTTTTGAGCATATAATCCAAATTAAATTACTGAGGCTTTCATTTGCATTTTGTGTCTTTGCATGAATACACTTTCTCAATAAACCTGAATGTGGGCTTAATTGCATTCATAACAGGTTCTGGTAGTGAGTGTTTATGTAAATACATCTCATTTCTGTTGTTGAACTTACACTAATCGTCTTTAGGTCACAGATTCTGCATTGGTGTTTGGTCAGCACGCCTCATTGCCACTAAATTATGTGTGTTTTTCCTAATAACTCTCCCATAAAATAACTGAAGAGAAACAATTTCTTTCATAGTAAGCCTGCCTTTTCCTTCTAGCGGTTTTCCATCCTCAAGTACTTCACCTTTCGTCTCTTTCAGCAAGCGACGAAGCCTACCATCAAGCCTATTTTGGATGCCGCCAGTACATTCCAACTTTTCTATTGTTATATTGTACAGATTTTTATCTGTTACAGCTTTGAATGAGTCCCCATCACCAAGGTATTTAGTACATCTTACAACATACTGGTCCTCAGATCTGGAGAACATCCTCACGACTGCGGCAGCCTCCGTGCCCCCACTTGAGCCACTATAATTTTTAGAGCATGCTACTGCACAGTTTCTCACTGTCTTCATTGTTGTACGTTTTCCTTATTGCACACCGGTGGCAGTATTTAGACATAATTTCTACATCTAAAACTTTGCCTGAGTCAATACCAATAACAGATGGAACTCCATACAGAGATCTGTTACCCCATTTCATCCAGATCCCACCTACAGACAAACACAGGTCAGTAACATTTGTAGTAGATTCACTGTCATGAATATCTACCCCAGGATCTATTTCTTTTTGGTTTATTTCCACCAATTCCTCCACTGCTTTGTTCGTAGAAATTTTGGCAGTATCGCAAACAGCATCAGACATTTCTTTATTTATTTTTTCACACCTTGCACAAGGTGGAGGCATATTCAGAAGACCACACAATAAATTACCTCCTTCCCTGCCCTGTCCAAGTCATCTCAGAACATATGCTAGCCTAAAATTGCTTTCATAGGTACCAGTGACAGTTTTTTCGAAGGAGGAAAACGAAAATTCATAGCCACACGAATTACAAATTAATTTAAAATCACAAGCTATTCCCACTCTTCTTTCTTCAACAACAACCATGCATTCCGTATTTTTACAGCTAACACATGAACATGAAAACTTTATAGCCTGGCAGAGAAGCTCTAAATCAATAAGTCTGAATCCAGTGGAATCCATATCAACATCATTCACGCACCTGTACAATTCTCCTATCCCATGTTTTGATGCTGAGCTGAGAGCTTATGTTCTCATTTCGAGCTGCTTCCCTTTTTTTTTTTTTTTTTTTTTTTTTGCTAAATCGATTTCCATGAAATCTCCGTTTCCTAAACACAGTTTTCCCACCATCCTTTATGCGTAAATCTTGACTTCCACATAAAGGTTAGTATTGTCAAAACGTAAATAAACCACATGCTAGGAAGTTTTCAGGCGAAAATATAGATGTCAGCCAGAGATATAGATGTCAGCCAAAGATATCGAAAGAAAATAACCTACACACTGACAAAAATTCCTCTGAAGCACGCAGTTTCCCAAATGTCGGATATGGTGGGAGTGGCGGCCAGTGCAGAGTTAACCAGTTTAAAGGCCTTTCTAAATCTGCTATCAGGATAAAATTCACACACAACACAGACTAAACTATGTATATCAAGAAAATAATATTTTCGAAAAGTCAATTTTTTTGGAATAAAATCCAACTATGTCGCGTCTTTTGTAATGTCCAGGGGAACATCGTAAATCGAGATGAATTCAGTGTACTTATTGTCCCTTAAATAAAAGTGTCATTTCTTTTCGTACATTCGTATTTTTTCAGTTACATCTGTGCTATACTGTAGCAGTTCATTCTATGTATGTTCCAAGTTTTTATCGAGCTGTGTTACTTAACAGTCACATATCAAGCGAATTTTATTTTATGTCCTTCAATTTTGTTCTTTGTTAGTGTCCAGCAGTTTGACTGTGACGGCATGAGCATGCTCATGAAGAGAATCGAAGCATTTGAGATGTGGTGCTACAGACGTATGTTGAAAATTAGGTGGACTGATAACGTAAGGAATGAGGAGGTTCTGCACAGAATCGGAGAGGAAAGGAATATGCGGAAAACAGTGAGAAGGAGAAGGGATGGTATAATAGGACTTCTGTTAAGACACCAGGGACTGTCTCCCATGGTAAAAGAGGGAGCTATAGAGGACAAATGTGTGGAAGATGACAGAGAGTGGAATACAGCCAGCAACTAATTGAGGACGTTGGTTTCAAGAGCTATTCTGAGATGAAGAAGTTGGCACAGAAGAGGAATTCGTCACGGGCCGCATGAAACCAGTCAGAAGATTGATGACGAAAAGCAAAAAACGTCATCTAATATAACTGTTTGGAATGAATTCTACGAAAGAATATTGAAGTACCGGCTCATACGGTCCATGCAATACTGAGTTGGTAAAAATTCTGTTTCTTGAAACAGTGCTCTCCAGTTTCCGTTTGTGTTAACATTATGCAAACTACGAAATAATTCACAACTAGACTGTTTTAAGATCTCGTAACCAAGGCTATAAAAAAGTTAAATTTTCGTCTATTAGAACGGAAAGCTTACTCATTTCAAGAAGCATTGGCATTGAGATAAAGAAAACATTTATTTTCAGTTTTGCATGCCACGGAATCGTATCATAGATCATGGGTAATGCAAGGAAGTGTCGATTAATATCGTAGTAATTAAATAGCGTAATACGAAGCATTACGCCGAAAGCTGAACTTTTGTTTGTAAACGCTTGTTTGGAATCTAATAAACGCATAAAAATTCTTCTGATATTAGGATACGTAATTCTTAGTGAGAGGCAACAGAACTCTCTGAAGCTCACACTGCCCACTACGAAATCCAGATTAGCGAGTACATCTCGCCTGCGAGAAAGCTATCCGTTCTCAATTAAACTTACATATGCTGTTTGACTGCAAAACGAAATGATACAGATTGAACTGTTGACCCTGAACATTCCTAATCTGTATCTTTTGCTTAGCAAAGAATCACTGTACCAGAACAGTTGTCCTAATTACACAGCAAATGAACTTAACATTTATCGCATCTGTCCTTCCGATAAACTGCTTGAAAGCTTTCAAGATAGGACTTTTGTGAAATCTTTTACAAATAGGAAACCTCTGAAGTGATTTGAGATGTTCACAAATACATGCCGACAATAACTGTACCTTACAGTAGACATGAATTTTGATGATAATTACACTTATTGACCTATCTGTGCTAACGGAACACTCGCCCGTTCTGCAACCTGTTACTATTAAGATAACGATGAAACTATCAAAAATCAAATTTGATTTACGGTACTTGCCATATCCAATGCAAGACTGATCCTTATCACTTTTTTATAAAAATGCTTCTGCAGCACACAACTCGCTATGGGCAATGCGAGTATACAAAACCACATTCATGAAGGTAAAGAATGAAAAACCAATCATAAATGAGAACAAGTACTCCAAGTTAAACTACACTTCATTAAGCCATAACAACAAAACACCCTTTCATTAAGTTCTCACAACTAGACAAATCAACAAAATGTTGTGAATGTGGTGAAACCTACGAACATCCTTTGTTGGACGAAAATTATGAAAACTAATACTTCGGACCGACATTTCATGTACGTCACATCCCAGTGCAAATCTGTAACGCAATCATCTGTGTGGCGTGCTTATAAATATGTATTATTTATATTTTAGGACAACTAATCAATAAAAACGCCCACATGTTCTAATGAAAGCATGAAAGCCTTCTGACGATGAATGGTAATGATTCGAAACCAGTATAGGTACCTTCTGAATAAAGGAACTTAATATAAATTTGTGGCTGGTTGCTGTCTCAACACTATCAACATTTGTTTTCAAATAACAGCCACGGTCTCCAACCATGTCATCATGAGACAGAATTGCGTGAATCAACAAAATATTTCTTAATAACTTTCTTGTGTATAATTACTTCCTGCAACATTTGTTTCAACTATGACATAACCATATGCTGCATTATAAAATTTCTACAGAAAACTTCAACAATACGCAATGTCCCAACAACTAGAGATTACACAGTTCCATATATATATATATATATATATATATATATATATATATATATATATATATATATATATATATATATATACAGGGTTATTACAAATGATTGAAGCAATTTCACAGCTCTACAATAACTTTATTATTTGAGATATTTTCACAATGCTTTGCACACACATACAAAAACTCAAAAAGTTTTTTTAGGCATTCACAAATGTTCGATATGTGCCCCTTTAGTGATTCGGCAGACATCAAGCCGATAATTAAGTTCCTCCCACACTCAGCGCAGCGTGTCCCCATCGATGAGTTCGAAAGCATCGTTTATGCGAGTTCGCAGTTCTGGCACGTTTCTTGGTAGAGGAGGTTTAACCACTGAATCTTTCACATAACCCCACAGAAAGAAATCGCATGGGGTTAAGTCGGGAGAGCGTGGAGGCCATGACATGAATTGCTGATCATGATCTCCACCACGAACGATCCATCGGTTTTCCAATCTCCTGTTTAAGAAATGCCGAACATCATGATGGAAGTGCGGTGGAGCACCATCCTGTTGAAAGATGAAGTCGGCGCTGTCGGTCTCCAGTTGTGGCATGAGCCAATTTTCCAGCATGTCCAGATACACGTGTCCTGTAACGTTTTTTTCGCGGAAGAAAAAGGGGCCGTAAAATATAAACCGTGAGATTGCACAAAACACGTTAACTTTCGGCGAATTGCGAATTTGCTGCACGAATGCGTGAGTATTCTCTTCCGCCCAGATTCGCACATTGTGTCTGTTCACTTCACCATTAAGAACAAATGTTGCTTCATCACTGTAAGTTTCGCACTGAACGCATTCTCTTCCATGAGCTGTTGCAACCGCGCCGAAAATTCAAAACGTTTGACTTTGTCATCGGGTGTCAGGGCTTGTAGGAATTGTAAACGGTAAGGCTTCTGCTTTAGCCTATTCCGTAAGATTTTCCAAACCGTCGGCTGTGGTACGTTTAGCTCCCTGCTTGCTTTATTCGTCGACTTCCGCGGGCTACGCGTGAAACTTGCCCGCACGCGTTCAACCGTTTCTTCGCTCACTGCAGGCCGACCCGTTGATTTCCCCTTACAGAGGCATCCAGAAGCTTTAAACTGCGCATACCATCGCCGAATGGAGTTAGCAGTTGGTGGATCTTTGTTGAACTTCGTCCTGAAGTGTCGTTGCACTGTTATGACTGACTGATGTGAGTACATTTCAAGCACGACATACGCTTTCTCGACTCCTGTCGCCATTTTGTCTCACTGCGCTCTCGAGCGCTCTGACGGCAGAAACCTGAAGTGCGGCTTCAGCCGAACAAAACTTTATGAGTTTTTCTACGTATCTGTAGTGTGTAGTAACCATATGTCAATGAATGGAGCTACAGTGAATTTATGAAATCGCTTCAATCATTTGTAATAGCCCTGTATATAGTATATATATATATATATATATATATATATACACTCCTGGAAATGGAAAAAAGAACACATTGACACCGGTGTGTCAGACCCACCATACTTGCTCCGGACACTGCGAGAGGGCTGTACAAGCAATGATCACACGCACGGCACAGCGGACACACCAGGAACCACGGTGTTGGCCGTCGAATGGTGCTAGCTGCGCAGCATTTGTGCACAGCCGCCGTCAGTGTCAGCCAGTTTGCCGTGGCATACGGAGCTCCATCGCAGTCTTTAACACTGGTAGCATGCCGCGACAGCGTGGACGTGAACCGTATGTGCAGTTGACGGACTTTGAGCGAGGGCGTATAGTGGGCATGCGGGAGGCCGGGTGGACGTACCGCCGAATTGCTCAACACGTGGGGCGTGAGGTCTCCACAGTACATCAATGTTGTCGCCAGTGGTCGGCGGAAGGTGCACGTGCCCGTCGACCTGGGACCGGACCGCAGCGACGCACGGATGCACGCCAAGACCGTAGGATCCTATGCAGTGGCGTAGGGGACCGCACCGCCACTTCCCAGCAAATTAGGGACACTGTTGCTCCTGGGGTATCGGCGAGGACCATTCGCAACCGTCTCCATGAAGCTGGGCTACGGTCCCGCACACCGTTACGCCGTCTTCCGCTCACGCCCCAACATCGTGCAGCCCGCCTCCAGTGGTGTCGCAACAGCCGTGAATGGAGGGACGAATGGAGACGTGTCGTCTTCAGCGATGAGAGTCGCTTCTGCCTTGGTGCCAATGATGGTCGTATGCGTGTTTGGCACCGTGCAGGTGAGCGCCACAATCAGGACTGCATACGACCGAGGCACACAGGGCCAACACCCGGCATCATGGTGTGGGGAGCGATCTCCTACACTGGCCGTACACCACTGGTGATCGTCGAGGGGACACTGAATAGTGCACGGTACATCCAAACCGTCATCGAACCCATCGTTCTACCATTCCTAGACCGGCAAGGGAACTTGCTGTTCCAACAGGACAATGCACGTCCGCATGTATCCCGTGCCACCCAACGTGCTCTAGAAGGTGTAAGTCAACTACCCTGGCCAGCATGATCTCCGGATCTGTCCCCCATTGAGCATGTTTGGGACTGGATGAAGCGTCGTCTCACGCGGTCTGCACGTCCAGCACGAACGCTGGTCCAACTGAGGCGCCAGGTGGAAATGGCATGGCAAGCCGTTCCACAGGACTACATCCAGCATCTCTACGATCGTCTCCATGGGAGAATAGCAGCCTGCATTGCTGCGAAAGGTGGATATACACTGTACTAGTGCCGACATTGTGCATGCTCTGTTGCCTGTGTCTATGTGCCTGTGGTTCTGTCAGTGTGATCATGTGATGTATCTGACCCCAGGAATGTGCCAATAAAGTTTCCCCTTCCTGGGACAATGAATATATATATATATATATATATATATATATATATATATATATATATATTCCCTTAAAAATTTGACTGCCGGGCTAGCCGCACGGTCTAACGCGCTGCTTTCCGAGCAGGAAGGCGTGCCGGTCCCCAGCACGAATCCGCTCGGCGCATCTGTGGCGAGGTCCGGTGTGCCGGCCAGCCTGTGGATGGTTTTTAGGCGGTTTTCCGTCTGCCTCGGCGAATGTGGGCTGGTTCCCCTTATTAGACCTCAGTTACACTATGTCGGCGATTGCTGCGCAAACACTGTCTCCACGTACGCGTACACCATAATTACTCTACCACGCAAACGTTTGGGGTTACACTCGTCTGGTATGAGACGTTCCCGTGGAGGGTCCACTGGGAGCCGAACCAGACCATAAGCCTAGGTTCGGTGTGGGGCGGCGGTGGGGCGAGTGGACTGCTGTGGCCTGTTGTGGGGTTGTGGACCACTGCGGGCTACGGCGGGACGAAGCCTCTCCGTCGTTTCTAGGTCCCCAGTTCAATACAAACAATACACACACCTTAAAAATTCCTCTTTTGACATTCCTGCTTCGTATAATCTCATTTCCACAAAATTTTACTCAGAACAAATTATTACAAAACCTTTACTAAACAATGTTACCTTCACTGCACTGCAGGCCAGCTTTCATCCTTCTAAAATAAGTAAATAGCCGGACTGTTTGACACACACTGACTCACTGCTACTCTCTGACAGTAGCATCTTTGGTTTCATAACACAGATTTACAAAGAATATGATTACATTGATACTACAAACGTTGAGTACATTTATCAAATTCGCAAATTCATTCACAATTATGGTCAAAACTTACTGAAAATCGACATGGCAAATCGGACGGTCCCCTTTCAAGGCACAAAATTCTTTTAGTTAATTTTAGATCATAAAGTGCTTTCATGTAGAAAATTACCCAATTAATCTTTGAAAATCAGTTAATCACGTAGCCTCCATTATATCTCGCAACATCCTAACATTTCCGCTTGTCAGCTACACGAGCAAACATATTTCATCGACCATTCTGAATATTAACGTGTTTACAATATATATGGTTTACTTTGGCACCGCAGAACGTACTCGTTCCACTTACGTGACCGACATAGGAAGATAGGAGAATTCAGCGCAGTCCACAAAATATCCTTGTAGCAACGACGTGCTCTATCAAAATCTTTGCTCACACAGTTCGTTCTCTGGTCTGCTGCTTTGCAGTATGAGAACGAACCTCCCCGATGACGAATGGCTGTGCTTTATCCTCGTTCCTGCATCCGTCACACATTATCATATGTTTGCCGCAACCCTTGTGAGGGACGGTCATGCCAAGATTCGAATGCTATCTCTGCGGGAGAAACCTCTTTCCAGCAGGCATTTGTTTAACAGTGAGCGTATGAACAAGAACGAAGCGTCGTGCTTTAAAGAATATATTATTTATGTTACAGCTTTCTGAATTCATAAATCACTCGTGAAACTGAATAGTTACAGAGATCAAGCCAAAAAGCGATAGAGAGATGTACTACCGTTATAACGTCTCCAAATCTGGACATTAAAGAGTGCGTGAAATTTTGTAACTTACTACTAAAGTGTCTGAAGTGTACAGTAATTACTTTTCAACTGAGACATTGTCTAAACAATGTAGCTACCATTCCTGACAACTGAAATAATAGATAATAATACCTTTTCTCGTTCTATAAAGGAAGCGGTCGTAATAGCCACTATCTCTTCTGTCTGTCTCACTTTTTAGTTTTCGCTCGCTGTTCTTGGAGAAAGAGTCATTTACGTTGAGGAGGTGTGTATGTTGTAATGGTTAATATGTATAGGAAATGTTAGGCTTCTTATTATTGAAAATAACCTTCCGATCCCTCATGTCAAAGTTGTGAACATTTAAACGATCTCTAGCAATGTATAGCTGCCACGCCGCCAGGAAACAGAACATCGCTGCTGGGCAACAATCAGCAGCCATTACGCGGAAGTTTCAAATACTACAAAATATTTAATGTCTTTTTACACAGCAACAGCCACAAAGCAATTTAAAGCATTTCATTTATTAATAGCTTGCATAGCAAAGAGTTTTTTTTTTTTTTTTACAGTGTCAGTATTTGCAATATTTTAGATCCTAGTTAGATACAGTAGCTTTGGCCTTAACAACGAACGAAGAATCTTAAAATATATAAATTGTTAGGCGCCTTGTTTGATGAAAGTGAACCCACCAACAAAAACTAAACACAAAGCCAATAGCCGGCCGTAGTGGCCGTGCGGTTCTAGGCGCTAAAGTCTGGAACCGAGCGACGGCTACGGTCGCAGGTTCGAATCCTGCCTCGGGCATGGATGTGGGTGATGTCCTTAGGTTAGTTAGGTTTAATTAGTTCTAAGTTCTAGGCGACTGATGACCTCAGAAGTTAAGTCGCATAGTGCTCAGAGCCATTTGAACCATTTGAACCAAAGCCAATATTTGATTCTCTTTACGTATTCTTATTTCATTGGCTTGCCTAAGGAATCCTGATCTCTATTATACGCAAGTTTTCGTAATTCATAGGCGGGCTTGATGTCGGAATGTCAATTAACGGACCCGTAAACAAGAATAAAACGAAATACAGTTTTCGTGTATACGTTAATCGTCAGACCACGAATAATCTAATCACATTAATTACAAGGTGTGTCTGAGACGTTCGGTAAATGTTCTCAGAAAATAAAGGAAACTGTAGTTGGAGTCCTCCCCCCTGAACCATAGACCTTGACGTTGGTGGGGAGACTTGCGTGCCTCAGCGATACAGATAGCCGTACCGTAGGTGCAACCACAACGGAGGGGTATCTGTTGAGAGGCTAGGCAAACGCATGGTTCCTGAAGAGGGTTCAAAAAAAAAATGGTTCAAATGGCTCTGAGCACTATGGGACTTAACATCTATGGTCATCAGTCCCCTAGAACTTAGAACTACTTAAACCTAACTAACCTAAGGACAGCACACAACACCCAGCCATCACGAGGCAGAGAAAATCCCTGACCCCGCCGGGAATCGAACCCGGGAACCCGGGCGTGGTAAGCGAGAACGCTACCGCACGACCACGAGATGCGGGCTCCTGAAGAGGGGCAGCAGCCTTTGCAGTAGTTGCAGGGGCAACAGTCTGGATGATTGACTGATCTGGCCTTGTAACACTAGCCAAAACGACCTTGCTGTGATGGTACTTCGAGCGGCTGAAAGCAAGGGGAAACTACAGCCGCAATTTTTCCCGTGGGCATGCAGCTTTACTGTATGATTAAATGATGATGGCGTCCTCTTGGGTAAAATATTCCGGAGGTATAATAGTCCCCCATTCGGATCTCCGGGCGGGGACTACTCAAGAGGACGTTATCAGGAGAAAGAAATCTGTCGTTCTACGGATCGGAGCGTGGAATGTCAGTTCCCTTAATCGGACAGGTACGTTAGAAAATTTAAAAAGGGAAAGGGATAGATTAAAGTTAGATATAGTGGGAATTAGTGAAGTTCGGTGGCAGGAGGAACAAGACTTTTGATCAGGCGAATACAGTGTTATAAATACAAAATCAAATACGGGTAATGCAGGAGTAGGTTTAATACTGAATAAAACAATAGGAATGCGGGTAAGCTACTACAAACAGCACAGAGAACGCATTGTTGTGGCCAAGATAGACACGAAGCCCACGCCTACGACAGTAGTACAAAACAATTAGCTCTGCAGATGATGAAGAAATTGAAGAAATGTATGATGAGATAAAAGAAATTATTCAGATAGTGAAGGGAAACGTACATTTAATTGTCATGGGTGACTGGAATTCGATAGTAGGAAAAGGAATAGAAGGAAACGTAGTAGGTGAATATGGATTGGGGCTAAGAAATGAAAGAGGAAGCCACCTGGTGGAATTTTGCACAGAGCACAACTTAATCATAGCAAACACTTGGTTCAAGAATCATAAAAGAAGGTTGTGTACATGAAAGAAGCCTGCACATACTGACAGGTTTCAGATAGATTATATAAGACAGAGATTTAGGAATCGGGTTTTAAATTGTAAGACATTTCCAGCGGCAGATGTGGAATCTGACCACAATCTATTGGTTATGAACTGTAGATTAAAACTGAAGAAACTGCAAAAAGGTGGGAATTTAAGGAGATGGGACCTGGATAAACTGAAAGAACCAGAGGTTGTACAGAGTTTAAGGGAGGGCATAAGGGAACAATTGACAAGAATGGGGGAAAGATATACTGTAGAAGAAGAATGGGTAGCTTTGAGGGATGAAGTAGTGTAGGCAGCAGAGGATCAAGTAGGTAAAAAGACGAAGGCTAGTAGAAATCCTTGGGTAACAGAAGAAATATTGAATTTAATTGATGAAAGGAGAAAATATAAAAATGCAGTAAATGAAGCAGGCAAAAAGGAATACAAACGTCTCAAAAATGAGATCGACAGGAAGTGCAAAATGGCTAAGCAGGGATGGCCAGACGACAAATGTAAGGAAGTAGAGGCTTATATCACTAGGGGTAAGATAGATACAGCCTACAGGAAAATTAAAGAGACCTTTGGAGAAAAGAAAACCACTTGCATGAATATCAAGAGCTCAGATAGAAACCCAGTTCTAAGCAAAGAAGGGAAAGCAGAAAGGTGGAAGGAGTATATAGAGGGTCTATACAAGGGCGATGCACTTGAGGGCAATGTTATAGAAATGGAAGAGGATGTAGATGAAGATGAAATGGGAGATATGATACTGCGTGAAGAGTTTGATAGAGCACTGAAAGACCTAAGTCGAAACAAGTCCCCGAGAGTAGACAACATTCCATTAGAACTACTGACAGCCTTGGGAGAGCCAGTCCTGACAAAACTCTACCATCTGGTGAGCAAGATGTATGAGACAGGCGAAATACCCTCAGACTTCAAGCAGAATTTAATAATTCCAATCCAAAAGAAAGCAGGTGTTGACAGATGTGAAAATTACCGAACTGTTTAATAAGTCACAGCTGCAAAATACTAACGCGAATTCCTTACAGCCGAATGGAAAAACTGGTAGAAGCCGACCTCGGGGAAGATCAGTTTGGATTCCGTAGAAATGTTGGAACACATGAGGCAATACTGACCCTACGGCTTATCTTAGAAGAAAGATTAAGGAAAGGCAAACCTACGTTTCTAGCATTTGTAGACTTAGAGAAAGCTTTTGACAATGTTGACTGGGATACTCTCTTTCAAATTCTGAAGGTGGCAGGGGTAAAATACAGGGAGCGAAAGGCTATTTACAATTTGTACAGAAACCAGATGGCAGTTATGAGAGTCGAGGGACATGAAAGGAAAGCAGTGGTTGGGAAGGGAGTGAGATATGGTTGTAGCCTCTTCCCGATGTTGTTCAATCTTTATATTGATCAAGCAGTAAAGGAAACAAAAGAAAAATTCGGAGTAGGAATTAAAATCAATGGAGAAGAAATAAAAACTTTGAGGTGCGCCGATGAAATTGTAATTCTGTCAGAGACAGCAAAGGATTTGAACGAGCACTTGAACGGAGTGGACAGTGTTTTGAAAGGAGGATATAAGATGAACATCAACAAAAGCAAATCGAGGATCAAGAATGTAGTCGGATTAAGTCGGGTGATGCTGAGGGAAATAGATTAGGAAATGAGACACTTAAAGTAGGAAAGGAGTTTTGCTATTTGGGGAGCAAAATAACTTATGATGGTCGAAGTAGAGAGGATATAAAATGTAGACTGGCAATGGCAAGGAAAGCGTTTCTGAAGAAGAGAAATTTGTTAACATCTAGTATAGATTTAAATGTCAGGACGTCGTTTCTGAAAGTATTTGTATGGAGTGTAGCCATGTATGGAAGAGAAACATGGACGATAAATAGTTTGGACAAGAAGAGAATAGAAGCTTTCGAAATGTGGTGCTACAGAAGAATGCTGAAGATTAGATGGGTAGATCATATAACTAATGAGGAGGTATTGCATAGGATTGGGGAGAATAGAGGTTTGTGGCACAACTTGACTAGAAGAAGGGATCGGTTGGTAGGACATGTTCTGAGGAATCAAGGGATCACCAATTTAGTATTGGAGGGCAGCGTGGAGGGAAAAAATCGTAGAGGGAGACCAAGAGATGAATACACTAAGCAGATTCAGAAGGATGTAGGTTGCAGTAGGTACTTGGAGATGAAGAAGCTTGCACAGTATAGAGTAGCATGGAGAGCTGCATCAAACCAGTTTCAGGACTGAAGACCACAACAACAGCAACATTGATAAGGACCAGGTGCAGCAAGAAAATAAAAGGGAAGCATAGGTATTTACGTGCGACCGCTACGATATGGGACGTTGGTGCTAGATCTACATTCCAAGAAATCCTTCAGTTTATAATTAAATGGAACTTTAGTGAACCATTAACCCGCACAAGACTTACAATCCAGTACTTCTTGACCATACGTGTACCATGCGAGAGTTTCTCTAAAGTGAAACTAACTAAAAAATTATCTTCACTTTTAGATAAACGACTTGCCAATCTGTCAATTTTATCAGATGAAAAAAAGTTTCAAATGTAACAGATTTCGGTGACATTATTGTGAATTGCAGTAAAATAAAGGGATGTACTACAATACATCTACATCTATTTCTGCACGACTACTCTGCAATTCACCGTTAAGTGTCTGGCAGAGGGTTCTTCGAACCACCTTCAGATTATTTTTGTGCCGCTACACTCTCTACCAGCGTGGGGAAAAATAGACACTTAAAACTTCCTGTACGAACTCTGATTTCTCTTATTTTATTATGACGATCATTTCTTCCTATATAAGTTGGCCACAATAAAATATTTTCACTTTCAGAAGAGAAAGACGGTGATTGTAATTTCGTGAAAAGATCTCGTCGCAACGAAAAAGCCTTTGTTTTAATGATTGCCATCCCAAGTTGCTTAGCATATCCGCGACACTCTCCCCTCTATTACGCGACAGTGCAAAACAAGGTCCCCTTCTTTGAACGTTTTCGATGTCCTTCATCAGTCGTACCTGGAAAGCAAAGGACGAACAAGCCTGGTGTGGGGAGCCTCTTGAATACACCTGTAGCATCTTCTGAGTGTTCAGTCAATAAAACGTTGTTTTTGGTTTACATCCCCCACAACATTGTCTATCTGAGCTATCCAGTTTAAGTTGTTCGTCATTGTAAATCCTAGGTATTTAGTCGAATCGACAGCCTTTAAATTTGTGTGATTTATCGTGTAGACGATATTTACCGGATATCTTCTTGTTCTCATGTGCATGAGCTCACACGTCTCCTTATTACGAGATAATTGCCACTTTTAACACCATTCAGATATCGTTTCTAAGTCATTGCCATATTTGGTGTTGATCTTCTCCTGACTTTTACTAGACGGTAAATGACAGCATAATCTGCAAAGAATCTAAGAGGGCTACTCAGATTATGTCTTAAATCTTTTATGTAGATTAGGAACAGCAGAGGGCCTATAACACTTCTTTGGGGATCGCCGGATATCACTTACGTTTTTGTACATACTGTGCGACCTTTCTCATAGGAAATCTCGGAATCAGTCGCACAACTGAGACGATGATCCATAGACACGCATTTGGTTAGACGTCTCTTGTGAAGAACGGTATCAAAAGCCTTCTGGAAATATAGAAATATGGAATCAATATGAGATCTCCTTTCGATAGCAATAATTACTTCGTGTGAATAAAACGCTAGTTGTATTTCACAGAAACGATACTTTTTGAGTCCGTGCTGACTGCGTGTCGATAGACCGTAACCATAGAGGTAAATCATAATGTTCGAACACAGTATATCTTCCTATATCCTTTCGCAAATAATATCTACAATAACTGTCATACCAAGAATACGAAAGTAGCTGATATTATAACTGTACAGCCTTTGTTTCCAGGAGTATAAAATAAACGGTAATTTTCTTACTCTATACTTTATTATTTCTTTGCACTCTACCTACCAGTTCTTATGCCAAATGCTGTTTCGTATTCTAAGTTGCTCACCTGTATCTGTAAGTATGCAAATTACAGTTACTAGAGCGTAGAGTACACACAGTATAAATACTTGATTCCTTCAGACATTATTATTCATTTTTAAGAAAATATACACAACAAATTCATCAATTTCTAAGCAGACTAGGATCCTCATTTGCTTTCGCCACGCCGGGCCTACGACAGGTTCTAATGTTCCTGAAAGTACAGAGTGACAAGTATTGAACTATATGAAAGAAACGTAAATTAGTTACAAACTACGGCATGTACGCACTTTCAAATGGTTCAGATGACACTAAGCACTATGGGGTGTACACAGTTTATTCAACATGTAAACGTCACTACAGATATTCGGATTTAGTTTATGACATGTACGATATGCCTGCCATCCTTGGCGATGATGTGGCGCACAGGAATAACGAAATTGTGCATGACCCGATAAAGTGTCGGTACATCGATACTGTCGATGACCTCCTGAATGACTGTTTTCAACTCAGCGATGATTTTGGGGTTATTGCTGTACACCTTGTCTTTAATAAGGCCCCACAAAAAGGAGTCGCATGTGTTCAGACCCGGAGAATATGGCGGCCAATCGAGGCCCATGCCAGTGGCCTCTGGGTACCCCAGAGACAGAATACGGTCCCCAGAGTACTCATCCAGGACATCAATCACTCTCCCTCTTCGATGGGGTCGAGCATGAACCACATCCTGTAGAAATCTTGGTCACATTGGACAATGGGGATAAAATCATCTTTCAAAACCTTCAGGTGCCGCTCTGTAGTCACCGAGCCATCAAAGAAAATCACACCGATTATTCCGTGACTGGACATTGCACACCACTCAGTCACCCGTTGAGGATGAGGAGACCTATCGATAGCGTCCGATTATTCCGTGACTGGACATTGCACACCACACAGTCACCCGTTGAGGATGAGGAGACTTATCGATGGCGAAATGCGGATTCTCAATCCCCCAAATGCGCCAAATTTGCTCATTGTCGAAACCATGCAAATGAAACAAGGCGCGTGCGCATGCGCATCCCAATTCCCATCACTCCCCGTGGCCAACCGTGCAGTTTGAACGTCGTAATAAGGCAGCCCATTCAGAAGTTATGACGATTTTATTTTACCGGGTGATCAAAAAGTCAGTATAAATTTGAAAACTTAACAAACCACGGAATAATGTAGATAGAGAGTTAAAAATTGACACACATGCTTTGAATGACAGGGGCTTTATTAGAACAAAAAAAAAAACACCCCATAATGCTAGACGCGTGAAAGATCTCATGCGCGCGTCGTTTGGTGATGATCGTCTGCTCAGCCGCCACTTCCGTCATGCTTGGCCTCCCAGGTCCCCAGACCTCAGTCCGTGCGATTATTGGATTTGGGGTTACCTAAAAGTCGCAAGTGTATCATGATCGACAGACATCTCTAGGGATGCTGAAACACAACATCCGACGCCAATGCCTCACCATAACTCCGGACATGCTTTACAGTCCTGTTCACAACATTATTCCTCGACTACAGCTTTTGTTGAGGAATGATGGTGGACATATTGAGCATTTCCTGTAAAGAACATCATCTTTGCTTTGTCTTACTTTGTTATGCTAATTATTGCTATTCTGATCAGATGAAGCACCATCTGTCGGACATTTTTTGAACTTTTGTATTTTTTTGGTTCTAATAAAACCCCATGTCATTCCATGCATATGTGTCAATTTTTAACTCTCTATCTACATTATTCCGTGATTTATTCAGTTTTCAAATTTATACTGATTTTTTGATCACCCGGTATATAGATAATTCTGTAATTGTTACTCAGTATCTAGTACTCACGATAATATGTCATAGTTGATATGCACGGCAGCTTGAAACGTTCGCTTGATGCAAGCTGAAGAAATAAAGCTGCGCTCTAAATCACTGCATACTTCGTATGGCGGTGTTGTAGCTTTACAGTTGACAATCCGAAATGTTGACTCGCGAAGAAATTTAATGTAAGCAGTTCGTATTCTCGCAGTAAGCCGGATGGGGGTACGGTCTAAGGCGCTTACCTTTACTGCGCTTCGCTGACGGGAGAATGGCAGCGAGCTGGGAGTTGCAGACGCAGCTGCGCTATTCCTTTTTTTCCCCCGCCGGCGAGGTCTGTGCTGGGATTAAGGGCGCTGGCGGCAAGGCGAGAGGCAGGCACCAGAAAACCTAGGAGAGATGACAGCCGCCTGCCCTAATGGGGGGGGGATTAGCACTGTGTCCCCGCGACTGGCGCTCTTCCCTGTGTCTGAGACCCCGAGGAGTCCAGCAGGCAAAGTACTGCGGGTGCTGGACCCACTGCGGACGTCTGCACCGCCAAGAAATAGTAATAACCTGCCACGCGACGACTAAATGAGAACCAGGAATTGAGTGATCTTCCTTGTTAGTACTTGGCAACAATTTTCCGTTTCCTGTTTTTCCTTTTTTTTTTTTTCTTTTTTTATTGTTACAAGGGTTGTCCAGAAAGTAAGTTCCGATCGCTCGCGAAATGGAAACCACTGGCGAAATCCGATAAAGCTTTGCACAGATGTGTCGCGTCGCTCTTTTCAGTTTTGAGTGAACAGTGAGCACGTAAAGATGCATAGGTCATAGCGTCTACCGCCAACTATGAAAGCCTGTTTAGAGATTTCGCCTGTGCCATGCATCCCACATAACACAACTGTCGAGCAGTTCCTTCTTCATGCAAATTCTCGGCCGCACGCTGCAGGGGCAATGAAGACGCTCCTGCAGCGTTTTCCGATGAGAAGTGTTTGATCACCCATAATACAGTCCTTAATTGGCTCCCCCTGAGTCTCATCTCTGCTCACAAGAACCGCTGGCTATGAAGACAAAAGTTTTCCACAGATAGCGAGCTGCAGACCAGTGCAGATAACTGGCCGAATGCACAGGCGGCTACTTTCTATGACGAGGATATTGGGAAGTTGATACAACACTACGACAAAACTCGAAGTTGCAGTAGGCGACCATGTAGAGAAGTAGGTGGAAGGTGTACCTAACAGTTACGAATAAAACGTTTCTGGTTTTCACTGTGGTTTTCATTTCGCGAGCGATCGGAACTTATTTTCTGGACAACCCTCGTATTTCATCCTCTCTCGTCCGAAGCGGTGGACGGGGCTTGTGGTGAGGGGGGGGGGGGGGGTGAGGGCTGGCTGCAGTACAAATAGCCTGCTCTTCAGCCAGTAGAACTTCACGCTAAATTAGATGCTGAAACAAAATGACAAGGAGACATATGTACTACGAATATAAAATTATTTGAGAAGGTGGGCGAAATGGAAATAACATAATACTGCAAATCTAAATTATCAAACCTTATTCGTGAAACGCTCACAGACGCCAAATCAAAAATAAAGTTTCAGGGTGAAATATAAAAGGTATTCAATATAAAAACAGGTGTAGGTCAAGGTGGTGGCCTGTCTCACTCCTCTTTAAATGCGTACTAGAGAAAATAGTAAGAGAATGGAAACAAAAACCAAAAGAAGAGAAGCTATCACCAATCAGACTGGGAAATAAAAACAAAGGTACTGAAATTCACTGTTTAGCATTTGCCCACGATTTTGCCATTCTATCTTAAAACCTAACAACTGCTGGAATACAAATCAGTCTCTTAGAAGACTATGTGTTCTGTTCAGATTTTTTTCAAATCTGTTTTGGCCAGTGCCCAAAACAATTTGTAAAATTTTTTGTGGGGAGCATGGGGGCTATGTAAGTAGGCTGTTTATGTTTTCTTACTGGTAACGCCACGTAGCGCTCTGTATGAAAATCACTGGCTGTGCTGTGTGCAGTCTGTGGCTAGTTTGCATTGTTGTCTGCCATTGTAGTGTTGGGCAGTTGGATGTTAACAGCGCATAGCTTTGCGCAGTTGGAGGTGAGTCGCCAGCAGTGGTGGATGTGGGGAAAGAAATGGCGGAGTTTTGAAATTTGAAAGACTGGATGTCATGAACTGCTATATATATTATGACTATTAAGGTAAATACATTGTTTGTTCTCTAGTAAAATCTTTCATTTGCTAACTATGCCTATCAGTAGTTAGTGCCTTCCGTAGTTTGAATCTTTTATTTAGCTGGCAGTAGTGGCGCTCGCTGTATTGCAGTAGTTCGAGTAACGAAGATTTTTGTGAGGTAAGTAATTTGTGAAAGGTATAGGTTAATGTTAGTCAGGGCCATTCTTTTGTAGGGATTATTGAAAGTCAGATTGCATTGCGCTAAAAATATTGTGTGTCATTTTAAGGACAGTCATGTATAATTTTTCAAAGGGGACGTTTCAGATTTTACATGTTGTGGATTCATGTTCTTCAGAGCTACAGACTAGTCATCCTGTCCTGCTCAAGTGTTGCACTACATTTTCAAAGCTGTTTAGTGTAACAGTATGCTGTTTTACCACATCCAACAATATATCTCTATGAACAGTCAATCCTACACAATCGCCACAGTAAAAAGAAGTAACGTTACTACTATCTTTTAATAAAAACTGTTCTATTTTGACAAGATGTAACACTCCTTCGGGTGGAAATCTGCTTTTAAAGCTGCTTACTGTTTGATCTACTACCTCAAAAAAAAAAAAAAAAAAAAAGAAAAAAAATCCCAACTTTCCTTCAATATCTAATGAATTGTGCTTGTCACCACCTCCTAATTTTAATGAAAATTTTCCAGGGCGAGAAAGAGTGAGAAGACTTAATTGCCATACATCATACTTTTCAACGATCGGCGAGATAAAAGAAAATTCGGAGACGGCGTTTCACGCGATGCAGCAAGAGGCGTACCAAGACTGCTTCCGGAAATGGAAACGGTGTTGGGCGGTGTATCAATTGTGGATGAGAGTATTTCGAAGGAGATCACGCACAATAAGTAAAAGCTTAGTTTAGAAAAATGTTGCGGACAAAGTTCCGGAATTTTTTGAACAGACCTCGTACACAGCGCCGGGATCACCAGTCCCCTGGCTGAGGC
Source organism: Schistocerca nitens (assembly GCF_023898315.1). Taxonomy (NCBI): domain Eukaryota; kingdom Metazoa; phylum Arthropoda; class Insecta; order Orthoptera; family Acrididae; genus Schistocerca; species Schistocerca nitens. The sequence goes on along the minus strand of NC_064614.1, from coordinate 119,486,558 downwards.
GAGGTAAGTCACATCTTGGATGGAAATACCGTTCGCGTCATCATCGCCGTACCACCGACAGTAGCCCGCCGAGTTGGCCGTGCGGTCTAACGCACGGCTTTCCGAGCGGGAAGGAAGGGGTTACAGTCGTCTGGTGTAAGACGTTCCCTGGAGGGTGGGTTGGGTGTCCACCGGGGACCGAACCGCACAATAACCCTGGGTTTGGTGTGGGGCGGCGGAGGGGTGAAGTGGACTGCGGCAGTCGTCGTGGGGTTATGGACCACTGCAGCTGCAGCGGGGACGGAGCCTCTCCGTCGTTTCTAGGTCCCCAGTTAACATAACATGACGTAACATAACCACTGACAGTCTGATCACGTGGTGTCATATACGTCGCATAACCATAGAAGTCGGAGAAGGACACTAAACGACTTTCTTGCAATAAAGCAAAGCCAGTAACCGAAGCACGAAGCATCTCTCGCAGCAAATGGATCTTCACCGTTGTTCCAATCATATTGGCGTTAATAGAGGCGGCACGAAAGCCTTTCGTCGAACTGCGGGTTGCAAGTTTTCCATTAGGTCTGAGATGTCTATTGAGTGTCAAGCTGCATCGTCACCTTTGGCCATCCCAACACATCGGACGGAACTGTTCCTAAAATGCCTGCGCACCAGCGCGGGCCCTGTTGGCGTAACACAGAGTAAGACTATCTTCCATCGTCTCCTCGGGGCACGGGATGGGTGTCCGCAATGCGCCATGTGGAAGGCAGTTCCCGACTCGGGTACTGATAGCTGGTCGCTCAGCTGTGAGTACGTACGAAACTTCCTCAGTCCCATTCCGTGTTGCCAAGCTGCAACGGGTGGCGGTTGCCTCTGTAGGGACATCGTCTTGGCGGTTGAACTCCTTGTTCTCCGGCGGCTGGTTCTCAACCTCCTCTGAATTTGCTCTGTGCCTCAGTTACGGCGCTTTCGAGATCGTTACTTTCTGGTGCAACCTTCCGTGTCAGAAGAAGGTACCGACTCACGACACTCCGGCACAAAGGCCACGGTCAGCACGATCAACGAGTCTATCACCATTTTATCGTCATGGACGTCATCTGTCGACGGGGTGGTACCTTGAGAGTGGAGTCCGCGACACGTAAGACGGGCGTTTCATCTTACCGCCACATCCGAGCATGCTGCGTTGTGTCATAAGGGAGCGCCAGACACCATGGTCAAGCGGCCACAGTCGTGAGGGCGGCAACTGCCCGACTTAGCTACCCAAGCGCGGCTTACGACCCATCCTTAGAACTATAGCTCCGCAAGTACCTCATTTCCTGTCTTCCAAACTTCCAGGAGTGCCAGTGCTGCAGATATCGCAAGAGTGCTTCTGTGAAGTCTGGAAGGTAGGATATGGGGCACTGCCGGAAGTAAAGCTCTGAGGGCGCGCCGTGATTCGCGCTAGGGTAGTTCAGTCGGCAGTTTTGACTTTGGTGGAGCAGTGGTGCGGACGAGTTTTCGCCGCGGAATGATCGCTCGTGCTGTATACTCAGCACTCGGCCGTTTCGTGCACGCCGGCTTAATCATGTACGGTGATGAAAAACAGAATCGCTTCACCGAGAAGGAGTTGTGCGACGTAAACAAAAGTAGCCGTGTTCCAGCGTCTGTAAGACGACGTCTATTCAAATTTCGCACCAGTCGCGTAAGAGTGGCGTTACTGACAACACCATGAGAATCCAAATCGGATTTGCTTTAAACGCACGTTGTAACGGACGTGACCGTTACCTGCGATAGTGATTCGATCTGATGAGTTAATCTTATTAAAGAATGCGATTAAGGCGACAAAGACGCCATTATCAGCACCCCACCGAGTTTGGAGGAGGTCGTGTTATAGGGCTACGAGAAGGTGATGTTTCTTCTACGATATCCACAAAGACTTGTCAGGAATGGGGCGAAATTGGGACACTTCCATGCTGTTTTCTTTACCAGGTCTGACAATGGATACTATTTTAGCTCTTTTTCACAATCTCGGAAAGCAACCGTTCCCAAGGCAACTGTTATATAAAGCGGTAAGATAGTTGGGAAAAACGCTATACGATCGACAGTGGGCAATCAGCAACGAGCATTGACAATGTTCTAATTAACTATGAGTAGATAGGAAATGTATGTTCTACCCCAATTACCAAAATCAGCTATTTAAACCCTATTTTATGCTATTTTTAGACCATTTTACATCGAAATCAGCTATTATTCATATTTTTACTATGATACAACCACAAAATTAGGGAAATGCATAAAGTGTCTCTTTTAGATAATACTATATAAATTATAGATGGTGTTGAATAATCTAAATATATACATATATATAATTACAAATAATTATGTTTACATAATATATACAATGAATGATGATGAAACAACAATCTAAATATATAGAATACATACATTAATAAATATAATATATACAACATATATACATACATACAATTATAGATGGTGTTGGTTATTCTAATTATTTACTTATATACAATTACTAATAATGATGTTTATATAATATATACATATATACAATGAATGATGATGAAACAATAATATACAATATATTTTCATATATAAAACATAGACAACAAATAGTGGACAACAAATACTTACATTTTTTTATATAATAAATGGACAACATATCAAAGAAGTGTACCAAATGTGATATGGTAAAAGATATATCTGCATATGGACTTAAATTAGGTAAACCAAGGTCAATATGTAAGAAATGTATAAATCAAGATAGAAAAAACAGATATCAGCCAAAGAAAACCAGTAACATTCAAAATGAAACAGTACAAATATGTACTAAATGTGAGATGATAAAAGATATATCAGAATATGGAATGAAATTAGATAAACCAAGATCTATATGTAAGAAATGTATAAATCAAGATAGAAAAAATAGATATTATTCAAAGAACACTAGTAACATTCAAAATGAAATACAAAATGATGATAGTAGACTAGTTCAACAATTCGAAAAAGCAGTTCAAATTGATATACCTGATGATATACATTATCCATCTGAATATTATGCACCTGAATATTGTCAAAATTGTTCACAATGGAATATTGTTGGTACAAGATGTTATATCTGTAATCCTGATAAAGTAAGTGTTCATAATAATAAAAAATATAGATTTAAATATTTTAATAAACATTTAATGAACTTACGTGTAACTATAGAAAATGGTGCAATAGTGGACATGTTTACTGGTAATGAAAAGGATCGTATTATAGAATTATTTGAGATGTTTAATCACTTTTACAAAGGTAAGGCATTACCATACAAATATATAATTGCAAAAATAGCTGAACTATTAAATATTGAACATCAAATAAAAACACAAAACACAAAACGTAATATTAGTATATGGGAACAATTTTTAAATGAGAAAAAGAAACATGAAGAAAATGAGTATAAGAAACAAGAAGATGAAGATGAAGATATTGATATATGGGATTAAAAGTTCTCTGTCAGTATTCTGTGTTGTGCATCATAAGTGAGATTTTTCTTTCCATACATGACTATGTAGGCTAGTGTATTATCAGGTATTTTATCCTTAAAAGTAGCACATAACTTCATAGTTGTTTTTTGTGTAACAACTGTATTTTTTCTATGTGCCATATTGATTACATAAATAGGATAATTTGTTATATAATTATATGGATTAACATCAACATTTCCATCTCCATTTTGTTTTAACCTTTTAAAATCACGAAATGAATCATAAGCTTTCAAATAATCGTATGGTGGACCTAAATTCCACATTTCTTGAGGAAATAATTCATTTCTCCCATTTTTCAGATATAGGTTTTGTAACATAACATGATCATATAATGATGAATCAAGCAATTGATTATTTTTACGATTAGTTTGAAATACAACAAATATAAAGTAAGGCATATCAAATTCCATTGAGTTATAATAATTTGTGATGTCTAATTCGAATTTTTCCTTACCATTTAATCCAGCTACTTCTACTGTTTGTAATTCATAAAATGATATTGGTATTTTTGGATTTTTCAGTATATTTTCTCGTAGTTCAAGTTCATAATTAGGTTCAAATTTAACAACGGGTACACGAATTTCCATATTCTCAACTATGATTTTACCTTCACTTGGAAGTGTATCTTTAATTTCAACTCCAGCATTATTATAATCAGCCCATCTCAAAATACAATCATTTGCACTTGATGACCATGTGAAACATACAGTAAGATCACCTTCAAACATCATTTCTTGGTAATCATTAAAAAATCCACCTAACATTTCCAATGGATATAATACTTCATTTTTCTTCTTTCTTAATTTTCCATTGTTAACTATATGTCCTTCCATACTTATTTTATCAATAACACATGATGTTAAATGTAACAAAACTGATGATGAAATAAATGGATGTTCAATTCTAGATAAAACATGATTACCCTTTCTTATGGTTATAAAGTCAAATAGTTTTGCTACATAGTTATCAATTAGCATCTTATTGGATTTTCCATCATATGTTGGATAATTAGTTCCATCAGTTTTAATAATACTAAAATTCATGTACAATTGAGCCATATTAGGATGCAACCATCCATCACCAACATGTATATTAATTTCTGTATCCTTATTGGGAATATTTAGGTTATTTTTTGTTTTTTCATTCACTGGAAATGATTGAAATTGATAGCTTTCAATCTTCTTCATTTATTAAGAAGAAAAATGTGTCATTTCATCTCCAATATAACTGTTATTTGTGCCCCATTGAAATCAATTAAATTATCATTGTCATCAGTTATAGTTACTTCTAAATCATATATTTTATCATGAATAGGAACAAATAATGGATGAGATGGTTCATATATTATTGGTGCACCAAATTCAACATTTGGTTTAAAAGAAGCAATAATATTAGTTTCCCTATGAAAATCATCATTATGCTTTATATACATACCATCAGCTAAATTAAAATTAATATTAATTAATTCAAATGGTATAATTTTAGGTACATCATTAGCAACAGTTCTTTGTTTTGGATTAATTGTTTGATTACTAAAACCTAACAGAGGTGCTATATTATCTTCTTTTTGTATATCCATATATATTTTTTTATCACTCTCAATAACAACTCTATTTAAAATTTCATCTGCTTTACTATTTATATTAGGGGTTTTTGTATGAATAAATTTTTCTATATTTTTTAAATTATATTGACCAATAGGAAATACAATTGTTTCACCATCACAATATAATTTATTATTTTTAGATGTTATATTAGGTGTTAAAAATGTTGTATAAAAACCAACTAATGCTACACTATCAAAGTTATCTCTAATAGGTACATTTAATCTTTTTTTAAGTATTGATGAATTACCACTCAATTGAAATAATCTACTCATTTATTATTAATTAAATGAACAAAATTGATTGGGAACCAAAAATTAGAATACCAGAGAAAAAGGTAAAAAATAAGCATGGTAAACTGTTACCTAATTCAATTAGATGTGCTATAATTGGACCTAGTGGATGTGGTAAAACAACATTAATGATTGATAACTATTTATTAGCACCAGGTTGGTTAAATTGGGATAAAATAAACCATGTATATATTTATTCTAAAAGCTTAGATCAATCAAAATATCAACAACTAATTAAAAAATGTAATAAAATTGAAGATATAACAGGTGATTCATTAGCATCATTTATTAGTAGCAATGATGACATTGTACCATTAGATGATTGTGATGATAATTCAATTGTAATATTTGATGATTTTATCCTAGAAAATCAAGATATAGTAAGAGAATATTTTACTAGAGGTAGACATAAAGGAATTGATTGTTTTTATTTAGCTCAAACATACTCAAAAATACCTAAACAGTTAGTCAGAGATAATCTGAATTTCTTAAATATATTTAGACAGGATGATACAAATCTACATCATGTTTATAATGAATTTGTTGGTGGTGATTTAAAATTTAACGAATTTAAAGAAATATGTAGTAAATGTTGGAATGATGAATTTGGTTTTATTACAATAGATATTACAAGGAAATGTAATGATGGAAAATATAGAAATAAAATACAACATTTCATAAGAACATAAACGTAAACATAAACATAAACATAAATGTTAACATAAACATAAATGTTAAACATAAACATAAACGTTAACATAAACGTTAAACGTCAACTCAAACATCAACATAAACACATTTTCATTCTAAATAAATGTTTACAAAATATGATTCAGCTGAAGTTAAACAAGCTAAACGTAATAGAAAAAAAGTAGAAAAATTAAAAGAACAATTTAAAACATGGAAAAAACAACCAAGAACAGAATATGAAAAATATAAAAAAGAGGATCAACCTGTTATTGATGCTATAGAACAATTAAAACAAGGGTTTGAAGAAATAGGTGATAATGTTCTGAAAGCTATTGAAGAAAATAGAGGGGTAGAAAAACAAATAATTCCATATCATCACCATCATGACATAGCACCAATTAATGATTTTACATTAAGTGAATCTGAAATACGAGATTTTTTAACTCAATATGATGAAGAAATAAAAAATAAAAAAATGCTTAATAAAAATGATGATAGCAAAGGTAAAATTATAAATATAAGTGAAAGAATGTTAAAATATATCAATAACAGTGAGGATCCAGTTTTTGGATTAAGACCTGTTGGAATGTTTAAGTACATTGGTAAATTACCTGTAGAATTCAAAGGGGATAAACTAATCATTGGTGGACATGAATATGATGGTACAGATGGATTAATGAACCTTTTAACTAAAAAACATATTTCTATGGATGATTTGAATGATGAATTTTATCCTGTTGATCTATCAAATTATGCAGATATATTATACAAATCAGATGCATTATATTCTGATAAAAATCCAAATAAAATAAAATCAAGTAAAGGTGTTAAATACAATAATTTGATAAAAGAAATTGTTGATATTTATTTCCCCCAAAAAAGAAAACAAACTATAGATTCATCAGATTATTCAGATGTGTCCCCAACCAAATCAGGTACAGGATTTGTTAAAAAATATAGTGAAAAACCAGTTGAATATATATGGATGAATGATGTTAGACAACTAATTGATAGATTAATGGTAATTCATGGTGAGGAAATGGCTGGTAATAATAATTATTACAATGAAAAGGTAGGAATAACTAAAATGTTAACAAATAAATTTAATGACTTTATAATTAATGATCCAAAAGGTATTCCATATTTAATTAGGTTCTTGAATAATATACCACATACATTTTGGAAGAATGAAAAATATGGTAAAGGCTTGATAAATACATTAATTAATAAATTACCATTTGAAATGCATCTACCTGGTTATAATTATTGTGGACCAGGTACAAAATTAGATGAAAGGTTATCTAGAGGTGATAAAGGTATAAATCCATTAGATGAAGCATGTAAACAGCATGATATTGCATATAGGGATAATAAAGATATAGAAAAAAGACATATAGCTGATAAAATATTACAAAATGTAGCAAAAGAGAGAATGTATAGTTCAGATGCATCATTAGGTGAAAAATTAGCTTCTACTGCTGTTAGAGGTATAATGTATACTAAAAGAAAATTAGGAATGGGACTATATCTCGATGAGATAGATGGGATTCTTAATCTATATAAATGAATACATTCAGTATTGACTATACTTTACTACCTAGTGGAAAAATTAAACCAAAAGCACTTAAAATTAAAGCCAATAATGATCAACTAAATAGTATTGATCAGTTTTTAACTAATGCTCAAAAAAGAAAAAGAGATAAAAAAATTGGTGGTAATTTACTTATTACACTAGGTATTCCAGTTGTGAAAAAGATTATTGAATATTTACAGAAAAAGAAAGAAGGTAGTGGATTAACACAACATGAAGGTGGTTTTCTACCTTTACTATTTGCAGCATTAGGAGCATTGGGATCTTTAGCAGGTGGTGCTGCAGCTGTTGCTAGTTCAGTTATGAATAAAAAGAAAAATGATGCTGAATTAGCTGAATTAAAGAGGCATAATATGGAAATGGAGAAAAAAGGTACAGGGTTAAAAAAACGATGCAAAAAATAATGAAAATGTATCCACAAGCATTGAGTAATTTTGATTTAGAAAATATAGCTAAAAAACTAAAAATTAAACATTTTAAAGGTGTTTTTATGATAGATGAGTTATCTAATAAACCTAAAAATAATGAATGTGGAATAGTAAATTTAGACACATCTGATCATGTTGGTACACATTGGATATGTTATTATAAGAATAATGATGGTAAATTTGTGTTTGATTCATTTGGTGGCAATATACCATATCAACTAGTTAAATATTTAGGTGAAAATGAATTATACTATAATGCAATGAGAATACAAAATTATGATGAAGTAATATGTGGGCATTTATGTATATTTGTGTTAAAGCTATTATCAGATGGTTATAAATTCAGTGATATTTTGAATCTAATAAATGGACATTTTTGGAAATAAAATAAAATCAGAAAATATAAAAAACAAACAAATTAATAAACTAAACTCAATATTGGATTCAAAAATTCAAAATGTAATTAATGAATTTGAAAAAGAACTGATTGAGATTTTTGAGGTTACCAAAAAATATATTAGTTTTAAAGGTAAACGGTTAGTAAATATAAATGACCCAGTTAATGACTATGATGCTGTTACAAAAGGATACTTAGAAAAAGAATATGTTACCAAACCTGAATACATGTCTATTTTAACACAATTTAATAACTATGTTACCAATACAAAATTTAATGAAAAAATTAATCAGATTCATCAAGATAACTACAACACTTTTAAGAATTTCTTCACAAAAAAGGAGATTGAAAAGGCTTTTTCAGATTATTTCTCAAAGTCAGATTTATCACCATACATAAATAAAATAAATAATCTTGAAAATAAAATCTGTGATAAACAAACAATTGAATTTACCTTTCTGACTGGAAATGAACAAAAAATGCACAACTTTGAATATGATTTCAGACTTAAAAGAATTGTTGTTGTTGGTAAGAATATAAACAAAGATTTGAAATTTGATGACTTTGATATTGCAGTAAGTGTAGCTGATAAATTATATGAAGTAAATAATGGTAATCAATCAATAATTGTACACAAATCAAATTTTCTAACTGTTACATTAAATGATGCAGTTAAAACTGTTCCAGTTGATGTTAAGTTAATTATATTTGGTGAATTAATAGATGAAGAAGAATTTTAAGCCTTATAAATGAATGATCAAATATATTGTTTGAAGTGTAAAACATTTACAGATACACATGATCTACATACATCAATAACTAAAAATGGACGTAATAGAATTGAAGGCATATGTTCAGTATGTAAAACAAAAAAGAGTAAGTTTTTAAAAAAAATTTAATTGTAAGTAGAGAAAATATAATAAATGAACTACATAAACCAATGAGAAAAAATTATAATAGAAGAAAAGTAGAATCATTTGGAATAGATGATTTATGGCAGGCTGATTTAGTTGAAATGGATTCAGGTAATTTAAAAGGTATATCAAAAATTTATAAAGGATATAAATATATGTTAACTATTATTGATGTATATTCTAAATATGCATGGGCTATTCCAATTAAGGATAAATCAGGTGAAAATGTAGCAAATGCATTTGATAATATATTTAAAATTAGATCACCAAAACATTTACAAACAGATAATGGAAA